>NC_067151.1:10347488-10695904 GCF_903995435.1 Acomys russatus | reverse complement strand
AATAGAGATGATCTTATGAGTTCAGTGGATACATTTTCTAGCTGAGACTTTTGAATGTTTTTGAAGAAGATAAACTTCAAGAGATGCAAGTTTTAGTGATTTTATATTTATATGTCAAAGTCAAGTTTCCTAAAATGGTAATCTTACTATTAAAATATGTTTAGCAGGTTAAAATCTGATGCCCCCCCCCCCCCGTCTGTTGATAAATCAGAATTCAACCTGGCTGTGTTTCAGGACACCCCATGAAACAGGAACTAAGTGTGTCTGGAAGAGTTTTCCATCAGTGGATACCACAATAGACTTGAGATCTGCTCTCAGCAATGGAGGCAGATATAACTCATAGCATTTATCCACCAGTCTAAGTGCCCTGTTAGAAGAACAGGAGGGTGGCGTCACCTCCACATGCCACACTCACATCCCTAGAGCTGAAAACTTAACACTTCTGTCCTTGAACATTGGGTACCCTGGTTCTCAGGCCTTTCCACGCTGGATTTCACACCAGCGATGCCTTCCACCAACTCACCCTTACCTGAAGCTGTGATATGACCCTGGTCTGAACAATACCGCTGGAGTTCCTGGCCCTTAGACTTCCTAAGGACATAGCACAGTATTAGTCATGCTCCATTGTTCTATAAGCCAGTTGTCATTAAAACCTTCATGCAGGTCTATATTTGCTGTTCGTCATTCTTATTTAGAAAATGCTGACCAATACATGCGTTGTATAAAAATAAAAATAACACGTGTTAAAGATTTCACCTGTCTTATTAATTAATAACAAAGAGTTCGATGAAATGCTGAGATTGGATAGATGATTGAGCAGCTATTTATGAGCAATATAATAAAAAGGTATGAAGATAAAACTACTAGGGTAGGTATAAAACTAAAAGATGTATTAAAGGACAATCAACTCTAACCTCTAAGATTAGAGAAAGCTCCAACTTTACCCACACTTTCACTGGATCTGAGACTTCTACTGCCAGTGTCTCAGACTAAGTTTTCTTTACTAAATTATTCTTGGTGGGCAGCAATGATACCCTCATATACTATTGAAGGTCCAGTGCCCTGCATTTTTACATACACCCAAAACTCAATTTTTGTTGCAATAAAATAGTCTCTAGTGTTTCCTGCCATGTCATGTTATTCCAGTTTTTAAAATGCTGTTATTAGCTTCCTAAAAGAATTTCAAATTTATTTATGTGGCATGCGAGTGTGTGTGTGTGTGTGTGTGTGTGTGTGTGTGTGTGTGTGTGTGTGTGTGTGTGTGTTGGTTCTCTCTTTCTACTATGTGGGTCCCAAGTTTTAAACTCAGGTTATCAGACTAAGTGGCAAGGACCTTACTGCTGAACTGTCCTGCCCCAAAATGATTTTCATAAGCCATTTTAAATGATACTGTTTGGCCATATTTGACTATGGTACCCCTGAGCTTCCAACGCCAAGGTTATTTCTGTGTTATGAATAAAATCCTAAAGGGAAACACAGAAGAGCAGGGCAAGGAGAGGTGAAAATCCAGTAGGCGAGCTTCCAGAATGTCAGCATTCTTTAATAAACTGGAATGCATTTCTCTCACAAGATGGAGATTTTGCTTTCATTGCATCTTGGGTTTTTCTGCGAGAGTGGGATCAAGTGATTTCATAGTTTACCTAAGGTGAGATACTTATCTTGAACTGTGATCTCATTTTACAAAGTCTGTAACCCACTCAAACTTGAAGTGACCTTTCCATGATCCAGTAATTCCTTGTAGGATCCCAGTTTCCAACCAAGCTCTGGGACAATGCCTGGACACGGAAGTGTGGGGGCAGCCTCCAGCCAGGGAACGCCAGGCAAAGCAATTGTCTTACAGATGTGCCTTAGAACAAAACGTGTTCCTTGTGAGTAAATGCCTATGTAAAACTGAAAGGCACTGTGAAAAGTCGCAGGAGCTTTAGGCTTCAGCTATACCAGAACTCCACAAGTGCACTTCTTTTCTATACTATCTAACTATAAAATGTAAACATTGTTCTATTTGTATGTATTTAGAAGTAAGTGACCTCATGAGCACATCTAGGAAAGGTGAATTAATTTTTTTTTGGTCTTTAAAAAAATTTTTTTTATTAATTTATTCTTGTTACATCTCAATGGTTATCCCATCCCTTGTATTCTCCCATTCTTCCCTCCCTCCCATTTTCCCATTATTCCCCCCCCCCCCATGACTGTTCCTGAGGGAGATTTCCTCCCCCTGTATATGCTCATAGGGTATCAAAAGAAATTAATTCTTTAAGTACTTTCTCCGTTCTACGTAAATTTCCATATTGAAACATACAAAGATCTGATGGGTAGTATTGTTAATAGGCCATCGCTATATAATGCCCTAAAATTTCTAAGTTAAAAGGCTGTGCTCTGATAAAATGTGCTATTATTGTATAAGGCTTTCCACCTGTGGCGCCTTCTAATTATGCTTTCCATGCATATAAAATGTAGCTAGAAAAACTGATAAATGGCCAACAGCTACTTCCCTGCTGATTACACTAAATTTCATTATAGTAGAACATTTAACAATTTAATTCTGAGCTCTCTCAGGAATAGTGTGTGAAATATTTTGCTTAGGTCTCTTTTTTAAGCACTAAATTTTCAGTTTAAATAAAAGGTATATCAAATGTTTGCCATAAGCAGAGTTAAATCATTTAGTCACTGAAAACGAGCTAGGAGCTGACAGGGGAAGACAGAAGAAAGGGAACACAATCAAAACGTGCCTGAGTGTTTTCTTCTCTTCCTCCTGCAGGGAGACAGTAATCATTGATATGGAAATGAGACAGCTTTAAGGGGGAAGTTCTTTCTTTTTTTTTTTTTTTTTTTTTTTTAATTCTCTATAAATATTATGGAAGAAAATTGAGGAAATGTGTGTCTCATCTATAACCTTCCCAGAGAGCTTCATGTCGTCTCTGTAATTGTTCCCTTGAACTTTCTTCCCTCATACCCAGATGACACTACCCCCCAAAAAGAAGCCTGCTTTTGGGGGACTCCTGTGTCTATGATACAATTGGCTTTAGTCCTAGCTAGGTGCCACTTCTTCCCTTTTAACTGGAAGGGCAGGTACCGGATAGGTCTTGCTACCCCTGCAGAAAGCTGAGTGCCAAGGGATGTGAGGTTCAGCCTGCATCCGAGAACCAGCTAGCATGGAGACTGGGGTGGACTGCTGAAGGCATCCACGCCAGCTGGGAAGCCGGAATTTAAAAGGCTTATGCATCACGAAAATCCCTGGGCTCTTCTGTTGGTTCCTCTGCTGTGTGAAGAACTCGTGTCCTGTTCTGGAAGCCATTCCCTGCCAAATCTGAACATCCTCCTTTTAAGGATCCAGAAGGAGGGCCTAGAGGTACTTCATGCTCTCACTTCTGCTATTATGATCTGGCCTTCTGCTGGTGAGACCTTCCCACATTTACTCTGGTCTCTTTGTCTCATGCCAAGGCATATATGGCTTACTCCCCTGAGCAGGGAAGGCATTTAGGGGCACCCTTGTTAAGGAGGTTCACAGGGTTGGAAGAAGCACCAGCCTTTGCTGCGACCCATGTTCAGTTGCTCACTTCTCACCGTCTTAGCTTCCGGTTTTGGAAAAATAGAGATAAAACCTTCAGACAGCTGCAGGGGCACAGGCCCCCTAACAGTCTCTGCTTTACAGCCCCTGAGCAAATTGCTCCTCTTTGCTTAAGTTCCTAAAACTTACTCTTTTTTCCCCTTTATCTTATCTTCAAGGTTTATATGTGTGTTTGGTTAATAGGGCTTTTTTTTTTTTTTTTTTCTATTAAATTACCTTGTATCTCCCAACTGGCCAGTCTTCTGTTGTGGAGTTAAGGAGGGGAGGTAGGACATGGGTAAGGAGATTAAAGTAAAGAAACAATAGAGTGAAGTAATCAAAAGGCCTGTAATTTTTGTTCTGTTTTACAAACATGTAAGAGGCTAGTAATAATTTGCATATAATCCCGCCTCTATTCTCCACATACTGTCCTCACAAATAGCTTTAGCCTTGGGAGGCCTAACTCTGACTTTGCCATTTCATTGAAATTGTATTTGATTACCTTAGATCAAAGTAACTCCCTTGAACTAGGGATATAGCTTGGGGATAGAATACTTGTCTGGCAGAAGCCTGGCCCTGGGTTCAACTCCAATACTGAAAATAAAAAAAGATATTTTTCCCATGCAAAACTTCCATGGAATTATAAAATGTTACCTGTTATCATTCACTATTTTGTTGACTTTTTTATTTAGTCTGGAGCCATGTCTGTCCTATCATTTTTATGCATCTAACTGACCTGTAGAACTCTCATTCAACTAGTGTTTATAAGGATTGGGCAGAGGATTTTTTTTTTTTTTTTTTTTTTTTGGTTCTTGAACTTACATTGAGAAGGAGTTTTGAATTTAATCTGCACAAACATGTGTCACTCTGAAACTATTACTATTCTATGATCAGAATGGCAAGAGGACTTATTTCTGAAAGATTGACTTCTTTGGCTCCACCACCATGCTCTTTGTCATCCACGTTGCCTATTGTGGCAATAATTTGGGTTTGGAAAAGATGTTTTTCCTAGAGGGTCTCTTGCATTCAGTGGCCAGGCAGGACTCCAATCAGAGCACGTATGCTGAAATTATGACCTAATGAGCGCAGCTTTGATTCCTCTTACCCTGGAGCCTGGACTTGGGAAATGAAGCTATTGGCCCTTCCTTTACATTTCACAGCCCTGTGTTTAAAGTCACAGCAGAACCACAATATTTGGCTTCTTACAAATGTGTTTTAGACATTTAGTGAAAGAAAGTCAGTACCGAGCACAGTAGCAGCATTTCCCACAGGAGTGTTTGGGAGTAGAGTGGATCACATAATATGTCATCTGATGGGAATGAGTCTGTGATAACTTATGGATTAAAGAAAGATGAATGTTCCCATTGTAGCCCGTGGGCCTTGTGTTCAGAACCATGCTTTGCTACATATCATTGCTTCCTTTCTCTTTGACTTGATTCAGCAACTGCTGAATTGCTTTGGAAAATCCCCATGACCACATATGTAATTTTTAATTCTAATTTTACTTGATATTTTAAATTTTGTTATTTGTGTGGCATATTCCCATATACGTACAGGGCCTTGAACCCATGAGCACACTTACAGAGGCCAGACGAGGATGTTTTATACTGACCTTTCACTATGTGTGCCTCATTCTTTTAAGACAGGGTCTTTTCTCAAACGAACCTGGAGCTAGGCTGGAGGTCAGCAAGCCCCTGTGTCCTCCCTGCCTCACCCAACACACAGCTGTCCCTGCAGAAGAGCAGAGACACATACGGAGTTTCACAGGAGTGTAGGATCCGTGCTCAGGCCCTACTGCTTCTTCAACAAGTGCTCTTCATCACTGAGCAGTCTCTTCAGCCTCGTGATGAATTTTTGATGGTCAAAGGGGTATTTTTGTCCTATACTAAAGGAGATGATGCTGGTGCTTTTGGAGATAAGGACACATTCACTTCCATCTGTAACCTGGAATTTTATAAGCAAAATTTGCTTTCTGATTAATATTTTTTTTTTTACTTTGGTGAGGGAAATTCACATGCATGCCCCAAGTAGGGGTAGGGAGTGAGGTGGAAAGTGTGTCTTCCAGAAGGAAATTGTGTGTACACTCCAGGCTGTGGGAGGGGGAAGTCATGTGTGGAAAGTGTGTCTTCCTTTCCCACGTCTTATTCTTCACATTAATCTGTGATTTCACTGGAATTGTTCTTTGCAAAGCAAAGTGTGAATGATTTTCCACATAACAAAGCCTTCAGATTTAATTGGACTTAATAGTGGTTTCTGCCTTCTGACTTCGGTTGCTTTCTTCCTGACAAACTACCATTTCCTGCCTGCCCCACGCCCTGAAGCTCAGCAGGAAGACATTAAAAGTTGCTTCATAATTACCCATTGAATGGGAGCTTAATTTTTCCTTCTATGAGCAAGACCCGGTGGAAGCGGAGGCAGTATACTGGAGGTGGGGAAGGAATGTGCCAAACAAGCACACAGCACAGCACAAGGAGAGTGAGGTGCAGTAATCCTGCTCCTGACTGTCTGGCAAGTGCCCAAAGCATCCATCACTTTGTCACTGGATTTGTCAGTGTCTAAGCTTTGAGCCTGACTCTTCCTTTGCTCTCATTCTCTTCTGGCTCTCACATCTCTGGCATAATACCTAAAGTGAGGAGATTATACATATACATTGGTAAGTGTTCAGAAGTAACGTTCTCTAAATACCAAACAAAATTAAATTATTCCTTTTGTTTTCACCTCTGAAATACTTTGAAAGTTGTCAAGAGGCAGTGGAAAGGTGCTATCATTCTGTGACCCATATTTGACCACCTCCCTTTGGTGAGGAGGCCTGATGGCACTCAAAGAAAGAATTAGCAGGCTACCAAGATGAGACTTGATAGCCTATGATCATATTGTGGGGGAGGAGGTCCCCTAGGTCTAAGACTAAGGGGGGGCAATAGGCTGAAAGATGGAGGGAGAGAGGGAGAAATGGGAGGATACAAGTGATGGGGTAACAATTGAGTTGTAATCTGAATAAATTAATTAAGTAAAAAGAAAACACGTTCACATCAGAAGGCAGTGAGGAGGCCCAGGGGTTGGTAAAGTGTTTGACGCTGGTCCTGATCACACACACTTGGGTAAAAACAACAACAACAACAACAACAACAACAACAACAACGAAACATAACAACCAGCAACCAAAACAAAATAAACCAGACATAGCACCCATAATCCTCATGGCAGCTCAGAGACAAGAAGATCCTCAGGGATTGTTGGCCAGACAGGTTAGCAAAATCCAAGGGTTCCAAGCTCAGGGAGAGAACTTGCTTCTAAAAGTAAGCAGAGAAAACAAGAAGGGGAGCAACCAAGGAAGACACCAGCCCTGCCACTGACTTCCACATGTGCACCCCCACAAACAGAGAAACAGCAAGACTATCTAGACAGTTAGCTGCCATAGACAAAAGAGCAAAGCTGTCCATCAGTTTATTTTTAGTCTCATAAGCGTGGCAATGGCTTACAGTGTACAATAAAAATCTTGGTGATGCAGACTCAAAAAGATCTGTACCAGTTCTAATTTGGAGCAAATATAGGATGTCTCATCAGTGCTGCACCCTTTAGAATCATTTGATTGATGTCTGTGTATTTAGGGAGAAACAAAACTGAGGAACATGAATAGATTTCCTGGGAGAGTCAAAATGAACAGCGATTAAACTTCAAATATAAAATTACCATTTATGACTAGTTTAGTTCAATTAATTCCATCCATCTATCCGTCCAACTATCCGTTACTTCATTTATTGAATAAACTGGCATTTATTGTAAAGCCTATTTTGTGTTAGACTCTGTGGAGAGCCCTGGGGGATACAGGGATCAAAGTTACTATCAAAGAATTCATGATGCTGTGGCAGAGCAAGAGATGCAGGACCTGAGGGTAGTGTGAGCTTTATGTGAGAGAATTTGCAAGCCGATCTAGGAGCAAGTAGGGCAGACAAGCTCGCAGGCTACCTCTAGGTTCCAAACATTTGGGGGAGCTACATGGCCACCTCAGAGTTCCTAGTAAAACAGTGGCCCAAACATAGTCTTTGCTGACAAAGAAAGTGTTCCCGACCCTCAGGGAGCAATCATTTTTTCTCTTCAGTGTGCTCATAGACAAGTACCTTTGGTGTGTGTGTGTGTGTGTGTGTGTGTGTGTGTGTGTGTGTGTCACACACACACACACTCAGACACATGTTCCTTAACCTCCAACAACGCAACTATGTACTTTGTGTACTTGTCTAAAAGTTCTTGATTGGTGCACTACCATTCCATTCTGAAAAAATAAATTTAGCACTCTTATTATTTTGCTTTTTGATATATTCAACAGTCATCTAATCATACCAAAGGGGGAAAAAAAAAGAATCCAACCAAACACTGTTCCATTTGGTGACATAACACATCCATAAGTTTCCCATGTTATCTATGATATGTCATAATCCTGTTTGTCCTAAGAAAACTCTTTCATTTCTGTATTAATTAAATACAAGCAGTTTCCTGCCAGCTATAATCCATTCATTCAGGTGTGAAAGACTGAAAACTATTTACATATTCACAACCCTGATAGCTCTGTCTGGGATAAAATAAATTTATTTCTCAGTTGTCTGGGCTCTCTAGATATTACAGGTGCTGTTGCGTAGTCAAGCTTTCTCCTGCAAGACTCATTTCGAACATTTCTTAAAAACGCTGGAAACATATGAAAATAGATAGTAAGCTCTTGGGGTAAAGGCTGTATTTTGATTTTGGTTCTCTTTATTGCTCTGAAAGTACTGCACATGCCTTAAGCTCTTTATAAGTATGTAAATAAAAATAAAATGATTAGCTGAACTAGAATAAAAGAAAGAGACCCTTTCTTATAAAAAGGAGCTTAAATGTGAGAAAATAACTGGGATTTTTGAAAATGCAGCCATTGGGAAAAGAGCATTCTGGATTATACAGTTCTAAGTTTGTTTTCTTAGGCTTATCACGGTGGGAATGATATCTGTTTGAAGTTATTGCAATGGTCCCAGATGAAAGAGGCTGTTAACACACCAGTGACTCAGTAGGTGGCAAATAGTTATGGCTCTCGGTTTCCTTGTGGGTCAACAGTGGTGGGGAAATGGTAAGTGAGAGTGGGAAGAAGAGGAAAAGAAACCAAACACCGAGGTGGATAAAACAGACAGGTTGACTGAGCTTAGCCTATTTGAGGGGCCTATCTCTTGGATGCTGACTGTCGGAAGTAAAGTCCTATGAGCAAAGTCTAGAATTACTGTAAAAGCTGGGGGAGGGTGACATATTAAAGGCAAAGCCCAGAGATGGCCACACAGATGAAAAGAAAGACAAGGACACCATGGGAGACTGCCATCTGTAAAGCAGAGCCTGCTTTAAAGATCTGAAATGCAAAAAGCAATTATCTGCTGAATGGAACAAGCGCAGATCAGCAAGGACTTGCACGGGCGAACAGTAGAAGCCGGCAGGGTGGTCAGAAAGGGCAAGACACAAAATGAGCTCCAATTAGAGCAGGTCACCCAGAAGAAGAAGGAACCCTTTTATAATGTGTCTGAAAGGAGAGTGTGGGAAAAGAGGAGTACAGGCTCCCCAGCAAGGGGTGAGGGGCAACCTGAGACAGACAAGCCTTAGGTTTTTATCAGTTCTATTTTTAGAGGCTAATACTACGTCCCAAACTGGGACATAGAAAGAGCCTAGCAATTAAAACTTTACTCATCTTGGCTAAATTCAACAGATTACTCAACCTAATTCCTGCTATACATAGATACATAGATACATAGATACATAGATACATACATAGATGATAGGCAGATGATATATAATATATAGGTGATAGATTTTATGCTTAATAAATATGAAAATGATAAAAAGATAATAAGATACCAGGCAGCAGATATTATGTTATAGAGGAATTTATTAAATGAGCATGGGGAGAGTAGGAAAGGGGGGAGGGGTACCCCAGAGAGAGAGAGACAGACACACAGACAGACAGACAGACAGACAGAGACAGAAGAAGGTAAGAGGAAAGGGCAAGCTAGGACCATATTTTTATATAACCTTGGGGAGGTCCATACCCCCATAGCAGGTAGGCAATGACATAACAGATAGACCAACTGAAGCAGAATCCTACCATTCCTACCTTTTTCTATAATTTAAAAAAAATATGAGAAATGTTGCATTGTTTTTATATATAAGGTAAGTTGAAATATAAATATAGGTTTATTAAAAGTAGCTTTTGACTACCATGTAAAGGGAAAAGAGAGAGAGGAAAAAGCAATAACAACAAAATGTCCAGATTATATCATGAAGAGGAAGGAAAAGTTCAGCCCTGAAAGTTTAAGGTACAGGGTTGGCTATGTCAACCATATCCCGCAGCAGATACGGACCCAGGAGTGCTGGGAGAACTTGGAGCTGTTAGTCCCAGGTCTGGAGTACACCATTTCAGCCTTTTGTAAATAGATAAGCAACAAAGTAACCAATCCTCTTAACTACTTCCTGCTGACAGTAGGGCAGTGACAGGGGGTTAAAAGGCTGAAAGGTTGGCCAGGTTCTGGAAGAACAGGCTGTTGATTTGCTGTCCAGGGTCTGAGAACATCTGCATCTGGAAAAGGCAGTGCAGGTCCATCTAGAAGGAACAGGTCCAGCTGGCGTGATCTGTGAGGTTGGACTGGAGCACTTGTAGGTAGCTGCTTTGATGATGTCCTGGGTGCAGACTATGACAGGATACTGGAACATATATATGGGCAGAAGACAAAGTCAGTAGGTTAGGGAGATAATTCCCTTTAGGTGTACATTTGAAACTCTTAGAAGAGCAAAGAGAAAAAGGCTTGAAAATAAGGAAAGAGGCAATGCTAATAATGTTTGATTATTTTGGGAGAGCAAAGAAAAAGGGTTGAACATTGGGAACTTCCTTCCATTTCACCCAATTGTAGGCAATAATTAAAATGGTTTAGGTTTGGATCTGTCCAAGTTTGGTTACAGAGACGTGTAAGCTTAGCAGTCCTTAATGTGGGCATAGGGATTTGAATTCTCAGAAGGCATCCCAGAGGAGCCTAGAGTAGCAGTCGATAGACTGTTTTTCATGGGGTTATGAAGCCAGTAATCGATTACGGCATCCTCCAAAATGGATTGTGACTCAGAAAAAAATAGGTGCACAGACTTACAGCTACTCCCCAGCACTGAACAGTGACCCAAAGAGTGCAGCTCAGTGGCTGAGCTGGCCTGAGGACACAGGCCACCTAGTGCTAGGATTTTGTGGTGGCAGTGGTAGTGGCAACAATGGTGGAGAAAGAGATGTGTCAGTGTTTTCACCCAGTGACAAAAGTCCTAGTTGTAGGTTAGCGAGAAGAAACAGACACAGTCATGTAGACCAGGGTTGTCTGCTGATGTTGGGTATGGAAAGGTGGCAGCTGGGTAGTTAGGGAGAGGGGAGTCCCAAAACCAGTGAAAAGTGGGGAGGAATCCCACCTTCTAAGATAGGAAATAGGTGAGAAACATAGGTTGTTTATTGGCAGTACTTATCTGGATTCCATTTGGCCCGAGAGATGATTTTCTTGTAGCTTACAATAATCCTTCTAAGTTCATAAAGGGAGATAAATTTTTGATATGTTAGCATCATTGTTGTTTAAAATATGTGGTAAAGATACACATTGTTATACATATACATATTGTAGAAAAGGCAGTAGACATATTGCTTGGTAGAGGCTTGGGAAAAGAACTTTGCGTTAAAAGCACAAATACTCTTTGAGGTGAGCTTAGGGAAGGCAGAAGCCTTATAGAACTTTTTGACACCTGTGAAATGGTAACATGGGAGGACAGAGACCTCTTGTAAAGCAGCATGGCAAAGCTTTACTTTAGCATCACTACACATCCTGAAAGAGAGGCTTCCTCCCTCTGTTTTGAAGACTGGATAATGCTGGTACAATGAGAGACATTTTACGAAGAAGACAAACTCAGAGGGCCTGGTTCAGACCCTGTGCATCAGCGTCAATCTGTGAGTTCATATGATCTTTGATCAGGTTGATTTAGGAGGCTCAACTTCTCCATATTCAGTGAGCTATGTAGGTGCTGTCTTCAACAATAGGGCCTTTCCGTAAGTCCCTGGAGAACTGTCTATCATCTTAGCAACAACCCGGGCTGTTTGGCCATTCCCTTCAGGTCCCATTGGCCAACAACTCAGATGTAACCAAATCCCAGTACTGGAAGCTTAGTTTGGCAGCAAGAGATGTGACTTGTGTACCTCTGTGTCTTCCATTCATTAGCAATTTAATTTTGAGTATAATGCGTGAAAACTGGGAAGTAATACTTTAGTCTTGGAGGCTGACTTCATTAAGATCTTATTACAGTGGTTGATCTGGCCTGGCCTTCCTGATATTGGCACTGAGATGACGCTAAGGAATTTATGTCTGTGGGTTTAAGTCACTCTCACAGGAGCATTTCCAGAGACACAGAGTTGTTGAGCCATTTTAACGGATCTCAGATTAATAACCTAAATCACTGGATTCTACCCACTCAGCAAGGCAGTCAGTTCCTCTGACTGGAAAGCCAAGTGTAATACAGTCAGTAATTGCTAGGTTATCTAGCTAGAGCCCAAGTCCAAATTAGTTCTACTTGTTGCCATCTGGGCTCCCAAAGAAAATCCATGGTTTAATATACCACTGAGCATGTCCAGTCTTTGTTGACGTGAAGAACTTCCTATGACAGTTTTTTTTTTAAGGATGTAATTTTTCTGCATTGTTTCAGAGGTTTCAAATGGCTCCACAATCTCTGGAAGTAGTAGGTCATGATTGGGGGGGGGGTGGGTGGCGGCTAATGGGAGCAAAATTTCCTACCTCTTACTAACCATAGTTAGAGCTAGAGAGAGATTAGATAATAGATAGATAAATAGATAGATAGATAGATAGATAGATAGATAGATACATGAGGGAGAGAGTGAAAGAGAAAAACAGAGAGGGAGGGTAGTAACATAAGATATACATTCAAAGACAAACTATCAGCGACCTACTTCCACCAATCTCCCAGTATCTCATTCAGGAATGAACTCAAATTGTGAGCCAGTTGGGCTGGAGAGATGGCTTAGCGGTTAAGGGCACTGACTACTCTTCCAGAGGTCATGAGTTCAATTCCCAGCAACCGCATGGTGGCTCACAACTATCTATAATGTGATCTGATGCATACTGTTTACATGATAAATAAATCTTAAAAAAAAAAAAAGTGCGAGCCAGTCACTTCTTAGCTTGGGACCAAGCCTTTGATATATAAACTCAGGGAATTACCATTTTTTTAAAAATTCAAACTTTTATGTTGCAATGAGCCATGTGTGTTAATATTATTTGGTAAGCAGGGCCTACCCATCTCAACCATTCCAGGTGGCTGAGAGAATTATTTCACTCCTCCAGTTAGTCAACAGTTCTCCAGACGTATGTAAGGGGCCAGAGGACAGTCTCCAGTGTCATTCTCCAGGAAACTTTCCAACTTTTTGTTTAGGACAATCTCATTTGCTTTGAGCTTCGCTAAGTGTGTAGACTAGGTGGTCAGTGAGCTTCACGGATTGGCCTGTGTCTGTCTATCATCTTTACTTTGTTGGAATTAAAAGCTTGTGCTACCACACCTACCTTCTGATACATGTTCCCAGCAGGAAATTTTGGTCGTTTTCTGTACAAGGCAAAGCTGTACTGACCTGGATTTTCATTGGTAGGTAGAATGAGACATTTGATACAGAGTTTAAACTCCAAAAGCATGGATGACTTCACCTTGCTTTCTGGTTGATCGGTAAGAAAATGCAAAGTGAAGAGACACCGACATAAACGTTTCTGGTTTATTTCATTTACATGAACTCTTAAAATTAAAATCCCACAGATGAGCTCTCCAGCATCTACAGTTATTTCACACAGAATTTTTAACATCTTATTATTGAAATGGGAGAGGGGGGAAAATCAATGCTAAACATCCTGTAGATGGAATGCATCTGATTTCAATCTTGCACCGAACGGTTAGCTATTAACTCCATTGTCAGACTCTCCGCCACTTGCTACAATTCCAAACACTCTTGACTGTTGAGAAGTGGGTCTGAGTTTTCTGATACTTGTTGACATTTTTGTCCCAGGCTGGATGAATTGTTATTTAAAGATACATCTAAGAAGAAACTTCTAAAATATATCCACATTTCGTTTGACATCAAAAAGTTTTATTTATTGGTTTGACTTTTGAAATGTTAAAGGAATAGGAAGACATCCTTATGTGATAAGAACAAGACCTGCCTTGGCGGTTCCCCCCCCTCCCCGCCCCGGGAGTTACTATTTCTCATGACTTCATCTTTGTGTGAACATTGGGATAGTGTTTTTAAACTCACATTAGCAATGGGCTTTCTCCTTCTTTACATGAAAGTCTCTTTGACAGTTTTGAAGTGACCTTGACTGTGTCTTATAATTCTGAAATCTTCTTTGGGCTATTTAAAGTCAGAACAATTTCAGGGGTATCTACTTTTTGAGGAATCAGCTGTGAATACACAGTGCTGTGCAAAACAAACGGCTCACCTGCAAATAGCTAGAGTAGCTGAAGCAACTGGGCATCCTTGTCTTCACTGGTAGGTCATCAGGGCCAGATGTGTCCTGAGAATGCCTTCAAGCAATCCAGATGCTTTATTACCACTCCAGCTTCCCAAGAAAGTTGCTTTCATTTCAAGATTCCCATGTGTGGTTTCAAAAAAGGCTTCTGCATCTGTGGGCATTGCACCTACTTCTAGAAACAGCCTAGTGGGAAGAGGGCTGGGTCAGCATCCAAGTTTGGAACCTTCCCTGAAAAATACCTTCCCTGTATTGCAGAGGTTTAGTTTGACTTTTGTTGCTGTGATGAAACACTGAGTAAAAACAATGGGGAGAGGAAGTGGATTATTTCAGGTTATAAATTACAGTCCATCAACAAAGGAAGCCAAAGCAGGCGCCCAAGGCAGAAACTTAGAGGCAAGAAGCATCTCCTTCCACTCTGTCTCTTTTTTCTCTCCCTATCTCCCTGACTCCTTCCCTCTTCTCTAAACTGCATCATGTTTGAGGGGTAGCTGTAGGGTAATAACCACATTCTGACAGCCACATATATGGTGTGATTTGTGATGTGTGGCAAAATAAATCTTTTTCATTCCATAAAATAATCATCTTGTTTTTTGAGTTAAGGCCTATATAGACGTTGTATGACAAACTTTTCATAGGAAGATCTCTCTCTCTCTCTCTCTCTCTCTCTCTCTCTCTCTCTCTCTCTCTCTCTCTCTCTCTCACACACACACACACACACACACACACACACACACACACACACACACACACACACCCTACTCACCCCCAGAAAGGGAAGCTACAGCAGACTAAAGCAATGATGATTGCACTGATTTCCAACTTGGTGAATCAATGAGCATTTACTGGAGTTACTAATAGGAACACTGGTGAGGTGTTGCTTACAAGAGCAGGGATAGCTCCCAATGCAGATGCATTACTGAACCTCTCACTCCAACCTGCTGACTACACAGGAAAACCACAGCTCAGGAGCTCTCTTACACAGCTGGCTAGCACCTTCACAGACCAGCGGTCTCTTCTGAACCTGGGACCTTCAGAATGTCCTCCCTCATTTGTTGTTTATTACTATGTTGTGGAGGAAGCTTCTTCAAGACTCTTCCAAGTTCCTGCTTTCCCAGACACCTTTTGTTTACTTTCAGGTCTCATTCCCTCCGATGTTTCAATTCAAGAGAAACTGCCGTACAACAACAGGCTTTCATTGACCCATGCTAGGCCAGTGGTAAACTTGCTCTTCATGGTACATTGTTTAGGGTGTCAGATACTCACTAACTCAATGCAACACTTAGAAGTCACATTTAGTTCATCTGAGCTGGTATGTAAAAAAATGTCTCTCTCTTTCTTAAATTAGGTATTATCCCCCAGAAAGCCTAAAGTACACTTGTTACATGAGAGAGGAAACTTACTGGCACATCAGTGCACAATAATCTCTGCTAAGTGACAGAGAGAAGAAAACAAGAGAATGGAGTAGAAATCAAGTATGTCTTAAGGACCATGGCAGGAATTGTCTGTGAGCAACCCAGAGCCTTCCATGGAGCCTCGTACCGTCAAGCTCAGGAGCTGAGGATACCAGTATGGTCACATGCACTGGCTTTGAGCTTCTGCGGTCCATTCATTCCTGGATCAGACACTCCTAGCATCCTCGAGATGCTCTGCACACTTTTTGGTGCCTCCTCAATATAGGTGGTTTGGATCGTCACAAAAATATCCTGAGTAAATCTGCCATTGATAACAGATATGGATCCTGTGGAATCTCTCAGTTCAGATGTCACTTTTCTAAAGACTGTCTGCTAGAGTATTGGACTTAATTGTGCATAAGAAAATCTATAAGAGCAATGCAGACACAATAGACATAAAGTCCTTTTTATATTTTTCTTCTACAGTAATATTTGGGCTTGACTTATCGAAGAAGTGGAACTACGTTTTGAATCAGACTTCTCTGGTGTTTCCAGAAGGAGCCATCTCAACATTAGGGCTCATGATGCTGTTAGAGACAACAATTCAAAAAGATTTAAACTATAATGGGACACAGGCCTAAATCATATGCTTATTATGCTTATGGTTTTAACTAAAAATTTACTACAGTGGCACTGGCCTTTAATCTCAGCACGTAGGTGACAGAGGCAAAAAAATTACTGAAAATTCAAGACCAGCTTGTTCTACACGGATTATTTAAGGGAAGTCAAGGTTCATAATAAGACCACGTGTTAAATAAAATATTTGAGGCAGGAAAAATTGTCTGGTGGGTACGAGGGATCTTGACAACAAATCTGAGGACCTAAGTGCAATTCCTAGGGCACACATGATGGAGGGAGAGATACCATGTTCCCAGCAGTTATGTATATTATGGTGTGAGCATACACACACACACACACACACACACACTGTAACTTAAAAAAATACATATCTATATAAGAGAATAGTAGTACAAGAATAGTCAAAGCCAAAAAATAACCACCCATAATAACACTATGACAATGAAAGGATTTTGATGCCCAGGTATAGTTGTTTTCCAGTATTCTTTTTATCTTTGCAGAGGGAAATGATTTATTCTTTGGTACATGATCCAGGTTTTCCCATGTAACAGCTATTGATTACATGGGATCTACATTTTAGGCAAACTGGGCTGAGTGACAGATTTCACATGTGATTTTTGCACTTCCATATGTGCATATGTATTGGTTCACAGTTTCAAAAGTTCTCAATAGGAATATACACAAAATCATATATCTTAGTAATTATTTGTTATTATTAGCTCTTGAAAGATTTAAGAGCATATATATACACATATATAAATAAATATTTTATTCATTGAGAATTTTAAACATTGTATTTTGACCATATTAACCCCCTTCCCCATCTCTGCCCAGATCGACGCCCATCCCATAACCTCCCAACTTGTGCCCTCATTTCTTGTAGAACTTATCCAATCCAGTTAGCACTAGCTATAAGCACTTAGTTGTGGGTCCACCTACTTGTGATGTGTTCTACCCACCACGGGCTGTACCCTTAAATAAAACTAACTTTGTTTTCCAGCAGTTATTTAATTATTGATACCTTTATAGCTTTATGACTCACATCCGCCACTCCCCCTCCACTTATGCTAGAATTTGTCTGGCTCGAGCTTGCACAGATCTTATGGGTGTTTTCACAGCCACTGTGAGTCCATATGTTGAAATGTTCCATAGTTTATGGAAAACATTACTTCTCTGCACTTATCAACCACCTCTGGCTCTTATAATACATCTGTTCCTCCTTTTGCAATGATCTCTGAGACTTAAGAGAAGAGAAATGGACATAGATGATACTCCATTTAGGGCTGGCATTTCATGGTTTCTTAGTCTGTGCATGCTGGCCAGTTGTGAGACTTGATGTTAAATACTATCCACTGCAGAAAGATGTTTCTCTGATGGAGTTTGAAAGATGCACCAATGTGTGGCATAACGGTCAGCCATTGGGAGTTAGTTGAATACTATGTCCACTTAGCAGAGTGAAAGTGGTAGATTCTCCCCCCGGAACCTATGAAATACCAAGCCACTGGCTCTTGGCCTTGATGGGAGTGCCAGATATTGGTTCTTTTTTTTTTTTTTTTTTTTTTTTTAAAGAACAGAGCTTACATTCATTCAGAATGTGATTGGTTATTTCCATGACAGTTGTACCGTAATTGTAACTATGGGCTTATCTTGCCAAGGTAGTCATCACTGAAGCTCTCAGTGCTCACAACTGGGTAGGGCTCATGTTTTCTTCCCATTAGCCCACATTGCATCTTCCTACACTATGAAAGCTGGCCAGTAGGGATGAAGCCTCTAGCTCAGTACAGACTTGATTTCTCCCGATGTATATGGTATCTTCAGCAATAGGGTCTTATTGGTAAGTTCTGAGGGGTAATTAAGAGGAATGGGGAAAGCGTGTAACATGTGAATCTCTGTGGCAAACAATTCCCAAATAACTCCTGCCATGTATTAGCCTCTGATGTCTAGCGGGGATTTTGTTATGCCATTTAGGTAACTCCATTTAAACTTTTTATTGTGTATATGTTTATGTTATAAGAAGCTTTTGTGGTAGTATTTTCTTTACAAAGTTTTCAGCAGGTCTCTAGTATTAGTTATCTCTTCCCTTAGTCCTTCCTCTCCCCTGCCTTGCAACCTCTACCCATTTAAGTCTCTAACCAGACTACTTCAAACATACCTGAGCGCATCCGATATTTATTTTACATACCTTTTTGCTTTATAATCACATAATTCTTCCAAAATCTATATGCTAAATTGTACTTCTTTCAGCAAAACTATAAGAGTAACCATGGCTTATTGTATTTTAATTTTATTATGTCATATAATTCATAGATTAAACATCAATGCATCTTGATTGTATCTTACTGATTTCTAATGAGGATAGTGCTTTAAAATGCTTCCTCAGATGGCAGTAACCCCCTTATAGATTTTCCTTATTTATCTTGTGAGGCATTTTTATTAATAAGTATTCTTTTTAGTAAGGATGGCAACCTGTTATTTTTATATAATTTCATACGTTATGGTTCGTGACTCGGTTTCTTCAGTTTCCATAACATCCAGAAGATTTAAGAACAGTTTTCTCAGCACCATCTCACTTGTAGTTTTTCTGTTAAGTCAGATGTCAAGCCTCTTCCCTCCTCGGAGATCTGAGAACATCCCATTTCCAGTTCAGTTTTTCAGTACTTTCGAAATACATTGTATTGAAATCCACCTAAATCCGTTTTGGTTAAGGTGTGCGGTGAGACTCAAAATGGGTTTTCCTCAAGAGTGATAAACATTTATTTTACAGTTTATTAAATGATTTGATGTTCTCTTGTGGTTTGTGATGTTCCCTCAATGGTTTTAATTTTATAGCAAATATTCTGTTTCTGACCCTTAATAGCATGTTTGTGTTTACAACTTAACATGAAAGACACTTTCAATTCTTTTGTAGTTGAGAGTGCACATGGCAGAAGTAGGTTTCTGAAGGAAGAATATTGAAATCACAATTATAGTATCAAGTTCATGGTGTACTAGCAATATTTCCTTTGAAGACAGAATGTTTAAACCACATGAAAAAAAGCAAGTTGACTTCAACTATGCATGCTTGATTACAACAACGTTAAGTGACAAAATTATAGCTATGTATACTTAGGATGAAGTGTAGGTATATTCTTGTTTGTGAGGTGATATAACAGCAAAAACTGGAGTAAATAAATACTAGTTAGGGCACATACTTATAATTAGGAAAATATTATACAATGTTTAAAACCTTGAAAATGGAGTATTATTAAGTTAAGAAAATGACAATACATAGAGAGAAACCTCACTGGGCTCTCACATTGCTAACATAGTATGTATAGAGACTATGTACTCCATTATTATTATATTATCAGAGATAAAACACATGAAATGCATCCACCAGAAAATTGAGAACATTAGTATATTATCTTCACATGTATAGAGTGCATGCCTATATAAGCACACTAGGATTGAGCCCCGCCTCTGCCCTGGACTCCATATGTAGTGAAGAGTGTTATGAGTGGGAGCACTGGGGAGAATGGGACAAAATGGCTGTTAATGGGTACAGCATTTTATTCTAAATGTGGAATGAGCAAAAGGGACATGAGGATTGTTTCGTATCTTGCGCATCACAGGAAATCTCCACGTTCAGATAAAGCTAGAGTTGTCAGCATCCTAGGATCTTGGCTACCTGGCACTCATAATCCATATTCTGTACTGGAAATCAAAGAAGTCCTGGGGAAGAGGCAGGAAGTACATGGAGACCATGTGAAGATCTCAGGACAGACCCTATTTGATTTTATCAGAAATATTATTTGACTTACTTACTTATTCTGTGGTGTGCATTTATGCGTGTATGCATGTGCACAATGTGTAAATGGTGGCCAGAGAACAACCTGCAGGCATCAGCTTGTTCCTTTCTGCTATGAAAGTTCTAGGCTTCAAACTCACAACATTCAGCCTTGGGGTAAAGTGTCTTTACCTGATAAGCTGTCTGTCTTAGGTACACCATGACCCAGGCAACATACAAAAAAAAAAAAAAAAAAAAAAAAAAAAAAAATCATTTAACTGAGCTTATGATTACAGAAAGTGAAAGTCTATGGTGGTCCGGCAGCAGGTAACTGGAGCAGCATCTGAGAGCTCACATCTCAGTCCACAGGTGGGAGGCAGGGAGAGACAGCACACTGGTTTGGGGGGAGGGGTTTAAATCTTAACTCCTCCCCAAAGACGTACCTTCCCCAACAAGGCCACACCTACTGATCCAAACAACCCTCAGTTGGATACCAAATATTTAACTGTCTAATATCCATGTAAATATATCAGTCAAAGCACTACATAAGCTCACTACCCCACCCCAAACACTATTTTGTAACCAATGTGCAAATATACCAGTTTTTAACAAAGAAAATGCATGCCCGGCCATTAACAACTCTTTAGAAAGTTTATTTGAGGAGTTATGTTCAGGATCTCAGAGTCTCATGTATGACTCAGACCTTAGAATTCCAAATATTTTCCATTTTTAGAGGCCTCCTATGAATTTCTTTCCTCCCTGTCTTTTAAACCCTGGGCATCATCCCTTGGGCTGCCCGTGTTTTCCAGTTCAAGTGCTATGGAAGTTTCCAGTAGCTAAATCTTATATGGTGTCTGATGGAAACACATGGCGAGGTGATGACCCTGCCCTAGAACTGTGGGGTCACCTGTGTGCTCGTGGGCCTATCTTAGGCTTCCCTTCTATAAACTTAGACATAGGATTCCACACAACCAACTTTGAAAACTGCAGCACATTTGTTCTCAGATTGGACAATCCTACCTACTTGCCTCGGGAAGACGCCTTTGTGAATCTAGAGAATTGTACAGAGTTGACACCTTTGCACTTGCACTAGGCTTCCATTGCTGTGTGTGAATTTCCAAGTCATTTCTTTATTATACTGGGGACCAGGGAAAGCTTACTTCTAACAGTCACTTGAGTCACAGTTCTTGTTTTGGTTTGAAAAAAATCTTAGAAAAATCTTCCTCTAAAAGGTGAATTTTCTGTTTAGCAGGTTTAACATGAAGCAACCCAAATGTTTATTAATTACTTTTTGTCAATAATGTACTAAATTTTAATTGGGGTGCAAGAATTTTCCATTTAAAAATCTACTTTTAGTACACCAACAGATTTTTCATTATATAATGTCCCTAAATTTTTTGAGAGGAAAAACAAAAGAGAATTGATTACCACATTATATAATCTGTGAAGTGGTGATTTCACAGAAAGAAAACACAGTATGAAAGGCAGAGTTGATGCCATATTTCTCTGTAACTAGTTTATAGGAATACAATGTATTTTGAGTAGAATCATAGCATATATGTTTCTTAAGGATCAATGTGGTCTCTTTCTAGTTCATTTTTTTTGGATTGTTTTCCTTCATATTACATACTTTCCTGGGTTAAAACATTAAAAAGAAGTAGAAGTGGGAATCATCTTCCAAGAGCTTACCTAACTGTGACATTGATTCATTGATATACAGTCCATTAGTTTGGAATTTCAGCTCTTCATCTATCATTTCAATTATCTCCTGATATCCCCAGGGCTTTTGATGAATGGGAGACAGTTTATATTTTGGTGTATTAATGACCTTGGTAAATTTTGAAAATGTACCCTCTTACTATATGTCCATATCTTTTGAAAACCACCTTCATAAATGCTTAGCAATATGATATCTACATAATTCCATTGCATAGGTTTTGCCTAATGGTAAACTTTATGCCTGTAAGTAGACTCGGCACAATAGATCAGTTGATAAAGTATTTCTCTTACAATCATGAGAACCTGAGTCTCATTCCCAGAAACAATGTAAAAACAGCAGCAACAACAACAACAAATGCTAGGTGTGTTGGTACCTGTTTGTAATCTTGGCACTAAGGAGATCGAGACAGGTGGATGGATAACTGTGGCCAACTGGCCAGCTGACAGCCCACTTGGTAAGCTCCAAGCCAGTGAGAGGCACTGGCAAAGGGCAAGGTGCACTGTTTGTGAAGAATGACCTTTGAGGTCATCTTCTGGCCTCCGCATGGATACAAGTGCATCTACGTATTCACGGATACCTGTATGCACACTTACACACACACACACACACACACACACACACACACACACACACACACACACACAGTCCAAAACCACAAAAACAAAGCATGCCTATAACAGAACATCAGAAGGGAATTATCTAAAGTAAATATGTATTTCTTCCTCTTTAGGGTCCGTCCCTTAAAACACACTGTTTCAAGACTAGTTTATAGTCTTAAAATTTTCAGGTTTGCTTCAGTGTTGATATCCTTACTTTTGTGGTGAGTTATAAATGTTTTTCAACATTGTTTTTTCAATGGCTTACCCTGAATGTGTAGTCACCAAAAGACATTTTATTTGTAGTTGTTTCTTCTTTGAGAGACGCTGAGGTATGAAGAAAGCACCCCAGTGCACTAGACACCCCTGCAACCTTGAAGTGCTTAGACACGCCACAAATGTAGCTTTCTTTGTTGGTTCTCTGGACTTTTCTTTGGTCCAAGTTATTCTAATTGAAGACTCCAGAGGACTGCCTGGGCTGAGCCATGCACCTCTTGTCTCTTGGAGGGCTCAGAGAGCTAAACTGCTATCAACCTTCTGAAATTCAACCTTGTGAAATTCAGTATCCAACCCCTTTTCTGTGGGATTGTGGATCTGAATTCTTCATAACTCAATCCCAACAGTTACCTTCACTGAGAATGTGTTTATTTATGTGCTTTCAATTGTCTTACATCAAAGAAGAAGAATCATCTGGGATTTGGTCTTTTGCTTTGGTTTTCTCATGAGCTGGGTGATGTAACACAATTTTGATCACATTTACTTCTATAACGTAGTATACATGTATTCTTGTTAAAGGTACTTCAACATTCTAACACAATCAAGAGATGCACACTGACTAACGTAGGTTCCTGTAATTAAACCATCATTACAGAGAAATAAAGGTTACTGATGCCTTCCTTCGATTGCAATATTTTAAATTTGTATTGCAAATAAAACCAGGTCCTGTAAAGCTAAAACAGTAGCCCTCAGGCCAGCTAATTCACTGGTTTTATTGCTCTATAGAGAGTGAGGATGACTTTTTCAAACTGCAGATGTTGACAGTTGGACTTGATTTGAGGAGAAAGCATTGAGGTCAGCTCTGCTTCTCAATGTCTCAGAGTCATAGACTGCTCTACTCTGATAGGTAGTCCCTTTCTGAGCAGGGCCTCTAAGCATACAAAAACAGACTTGCGATGTACTGGCCGAGCTCAAACCTTCACTTTCTTGTAGCTGGTTTGAGTGACACAAATATGTATCTCTTTTTCTGAACATCTTCCAGGACTTAACACAGCACTTAGGAGATACCAAGGCTTTAGAAATCTTTGAGGCAAGGGTGTATGTGAGCTAATGAATGAATGGGCCAACCAATGAACACAATGTTTGACTTAGGGGTTTCCCAGAATAGTAAAAATTCCATGAATGACGCATAGGACCCATTCTGAAAGACAAAGACACAGTACCTCTGAATCCCAGAAGATGCAAAGGACAAAATTGAAACTATATCATCTTACCAGTGGAGAGATTTTCATCACTGGGAGTGGCACCATAATTCCTGGCTGCTTAGTGTGGGGCAGGACTCATCTCAGCACCAGCTAAAAGACAGGATGGAGTTTTTCAGTTTCTGATCTAGATTGAACTAATTATTTGCTACAGAAATGGTTTCCTACGTCAGGTCAAAATATGTAGACCAAGGCCTATTTGCAAAAGAGAAAAGCTGAGACCATCCTCCAAGAAGAAACTATGCACACAGGGGAGAAAGGGTCCAAAGAGGGAAGGCAGTCAGTGAACACTAGGTTATTCAAGTCTATTAGGCAGAGAATCAGAGTAAAGCCTAGTGTTAACCAGCAAAGGGGAAGCATCTCCAAGAGTCACCTCAGATTTCAGATCATAGTCTTGTCTCAGTGTTATGAACTCACCATTGAGGCAGAGGGGAGATCTTGGTTGGTTTGATAAGTATCTTTCGTCTTCTCCCTTGCTGGCCTACAGAATCACAGTTCTGACTGTAGGATGAACTCCCCTGAGTTTCTTTGCCTCTGTGTATTTAACATATCTAAAACAACAGGAGAGCTTCTCCTGCATTTGCAGTCAGAAAAAAAGCACAGGACTGGAAAGGATCAAAGGATATAGCAAGGCATTACCTGCTCCGTGGACTATGGCACACCCTGTAGGGGCCCTCTGCGCATTATCTGGTCTCATGAGTTACCTTTGATTTTTTTTTTTCTGTTCACTGCATGATCATACAAGCCTGAAGGATGGGAGTTAAGATACAGAAAACTGATAATCATGCAAATGATTCTCTTTTTTCACAGATATTTTGTCTCAGAAAAATACATTTGGTTCCTACACCATATAAAAAAGAAGGCCTACCTCATTTTGTTGACTTTTACAGTAATAGTTGATGTGCGTTGATTAGCAAATTAATTGTAGCATTTTTGCTTGTCTCTGTGTGTCTTATTGCTTTTCTTTATTAATAAACTGAGTAAAATCTTTCACATTCATTCTGTATTTGCAGGGAATTCTCGATTTTTAAAATTACATGCATATTTCTCTTTGTAATATCTCTTCTATGCTAAACACTGAACATTTTGGCTTTGGGATTTTCTGCTTCTATGTTATGTGAACAGTCCCCAAGTTAAATGCACTTTGTGACAATAACTGCTGTCAGTAACCCAGTTTACAACTAGTATTTGGGCTGACCCAGTAACCCAGTACCCTCCAAGGATATCTTCCCTATTAAGCTTATATTCGAGACAAAACAGCCAAATCTTTCCACAGAAATCAACCCAGATAATCAGAATACTCTCAGTCGAAAAATGTTGGCTTTCCATTCACTGACAAACTAAGTCCCTAACCTCATGTTCCTTAGCTGTGAGAGATTTAGTGGATGATCCTTTCCTAGTAGGCATTTTTTTGGGGGAATAATGGTTTTACAAAGGTGACATAACAGTCACACACACACTGGCTGTGATATGAGGCTGTCTTCAAATGACCTTCACCCCAAAAGACTGGTTCATTATTTTCTGGTTAGCATCAGTCAAATTCTTAGGGCAAAGTCAAAAAGTAGGCAAGTTCAGGCTTCGTTTACTTAACAGTTGCTTTTAACTAAATAAGGGGAATGATTCTGAGTTCTCCAGACTGCAAGTCCAAAATGAAGTTTTATGTGCCTGTGACAAAACATCATGACAAACGTGAGGATAGGGAACCATGTGACCCGGGAGCCAGCCTGCAGCAAGAGTGAGGTTAAGGCGTGTCCAAACTCCAAAATTCTTGTCTTGAGACTGGCAGGAGTAGGACGGTTTCCTCTCTGTTCTGGGCCCGTGTGTCCTGTAGTCCATTGCTTCATGGCTTCCACCTCTGCCACCCTGGCACCAGGTGACAGCTTAAACTCCCTCTCTCCTTACAAGATCATGGCCAACAAGCACCTGGAATTCCTCTTCATACAAATAAGGCATTTCCAGCACCTTGGCCTTTGCCATACACTCACCTTGAAAGCCTCTACCCACTTGCCAAAGGTTTAAATAACCTTTGTGTCTCCCAGTTAAATGAGCTATCTCACTGAAGCCATCTCCTGAGGAGGCTGTTTCTTGTGCACGCACTCCTGACTGAGATTTTTTTTTTTCATTGTACCCACCTAGCCTAATGAAGCTTCACTTCTTCTAGTCCAGCTTGGTGAGCAACAAGCCTGGATGCCCCACAGGGGAAAGAAGACACGGGGTGGCAGAACAAGACAACTCATAGAAAGAAGGCGTGTCATCATGACATCCCTGAAAAAGCCATGTGTGGTGGTTGATGCCTGTAATCCCTGTATCAGGAAAGCAGAGACAGCTGGAAGGACCCTCGGAGCTTGCTGGGTAGCAAGCTCAGTGAAATTAGTAATCTGTGGAACCAGGAATAGAACTTGTCTCAAAAAATAAGGATGAGAACAATAGAGGGAGACTCCTGATGCCAAACTCTACCTTCTAACGGTGCAGGCACAAGTGTGTGCACTGCATGCGTTCCCCAAGTAGGTAATGTATGTATTACGCTAATCCTCGTGTCTACTCTCACAATATTTTGACGACTGGCCTTGACATGGATCAGCTGTTTTGTACAGCAGCTGAGCTGTGGCGTTGTGAGCAGACTTGTCATCATATTGCAACAAATACCTTCTCAGTTCAGCCCTAAGACTGGACCGACTAAGTGAATGTTTGACACACACACACATCACAGTCAGAGCTTACTCTAGGAGGATAAGGTCCTAATTGCAAGTACTGCCCATGGACTGTGATATCTATTGCTGAGAAAAATCCTTCACGACAGATTCCTATGTGTGGTACTTCTATCCCAGGTGCAGGTGTGCAGGTGTGGTGATGCCAAGCACCCAGCTTTAGTGTGTATTGCTGTCTTCAGGCTGCTGACTTTTTCTTAAGTCCTTGATATTTTGTTTGTTTGTTTGACTGTTTCATATATATATATATATAAACACACACACATATATATACATACACATATATATATACACATATATGGAAATAATTCTCTTAATTTTCTGAAATATATTTTATTTTGATTTCTAAATTTATATACACACATATGTTTACATATATATATATATATATATATACAATTACTGAAGTATTCCAGATGTTTTCTTTAAGACAGTAAAGAAGATACGGATTTGATCAGCCTTTAGTAAGCTCTTTCAAGCTGACAAATGTATGTGCTTCCATGTGTATGTGTATGTGTGTGTTGGTATATAAGAATGTGTGTGTGTGTGTGTGTGTGTGTGTGTGTGTGTGTGTGTGTGTTTGCTAGTCTGAGGAGTATAGATGCATATGGCGTTGTGCTGACTCATAGGAAATTTTAGCCATCTTTCTGAGAAAACAATCATGCTTAAGTCGTAAACAGTTCTCAACAGGGAATGCTTTATGCTCAGAAAGTACTTGCCAGTCCAGATGGAGATGTCCATCAGGGACTTAGATACTGTCAGTTTTCAGAAAAGGATGCTTGAAGTACAGTGTTCGCTGGGTGAGCTCTTTGGGTGAACAGGAGCTGGAAAGCTCTCCACAAGGCCTTGTAATAGGTCTGTCTTCCTTCCTGCCCCAACACAGGGAGAGGCTTTTCTCTGAATTGCCTTGATTTACCCAAAGATCTGATCCATAAAAATAGAATGTAGCTACCAATGAATCTACTACCCCTGTCCTTGGAGATTCCATTAATCCGGAAAGATTAAGCTCATATCTCAGGAAGGGAAACTGAGCAATTTCACTAAACAAGGACAAATTTTGTTAGAAGCTGCGTTCTTTGAGTCCATTCAGTTCCTCTGAAAGTAATTTACTGCCACACAGAATTGTCCCTGTTCTCACATTTCCCTTTCCCTGTGAAGAAGGGTATAGGCATTCGTGTATCTCACTGGACTATTGATCAGGTGGAAGTGTCGTTCTGCATGGCGTTTATATCCCATGCGTGTGCAGGTTCCCATGTTGTATGGGTGCACATATGTGTATAAAGGTGAGACACAATCTTGGGAGTGTCTCCTCAAGTGCTGCCCACCTATTTTTATTTATTTTTTTCTTAAAAAACAAGTTCAACTTTATTGTTCATCAGCAAGTACTATAAGGAAAGACTAATGTATTTACTAATACATAACAGTTGGTAATCATATAACCATAAAAACAGCTTGCATGCCTCTCAGTGAAGAACTAGTTTATACATACAGATAATGTATTACAAGACAGCCATTTAAAACATGAGGTAGATTTACATGTATGACATGTATGTACTGAAATGGAATGGCCTTCAAGATACACTAATAAACCAGATATGGTAGGTGGAGGCAAGAGGGTTAGGAGCTCAAAATCATTCTCAGCCACACAGAAAGTTTGAGTCCAGTCTGAGTTAATTGTCTGAAAACAAAAAACAAAAACAAAAACAAACAAACCAAAAAAACAAAACCCAAAACCAAACCAAACAATATCAAAGCAGAGAGTAAAAACATTGATTAAAAACAAAAAGAAAAACAAAAAAAACAATACATCTTGGACTGGAACAAGAATTTACTTCCACTTCCAGAAGACCCAAGTGCACTTCCCAGCACCCATACTGGGCAACTTACAACCACTTGTAACTCCAGCTCCAAGAGATTCTGTACTCTCCCCTGGACTCTGTGGGGCCCTGTGCACACACTGGTGCACACACACACACACATACTCTCTCTCTCTCTCTTTCTCTCTCTCTAAATCACCTATTTAATAAAATATACATTAAGTATCCAAAAGGGAAGGCACTGAATGAGCAGTGAGTGCACCAAAGGAAACTGTATCAGGACACACTGGTGTACTGCAGTCTTTTCTTCAGCAATAACAGGGGACCAGTGGGATGGCTCAGTAGGTAAAGGCTCTTGTTATTAAGCCTAGTGACCTAAACTTGATTCCCAGCCCGCATGGTGGAAGCAGAGAACAGATTCCTGTAAGTTGTTCTCTGGCCTCTACACACGCAGACAAAATAAAAATGTAATGAAAAAGTAAAAAACAAAACACTGTTAACTGTGATCATCTTTAGATAGTTGAATAAAAGGTAGGTAAGTGCCCATCTATTTTTAAAAATCATGTTTTGAGACAGAGGCCCTCTCTGACTTGGAACTCACCAAGTGGAATAAGCTGGCTAGCCAGGGTACTCTCCATATGGACCTGGCTCTGCCTCCTCAACAGAAGGATTACAAATGTGCACTGCCACAGTGGCTTTTTAATGGGAGTTTTGGGGATTGACCCCTGGTCCTCATGCTTGCAAGCAGTGACCAATGAGCTATCTCACCAATGCCTTTGTATGCCTTTTTGGTTATTAACATGTATTCAACTCAGCGAAACTTACAGGGTGCACATGGGAACTTAGAGCTGCCTTGTAAACATGAACATAGTGGACTCCAGATACAAATGGGATAAAGAAATCATTCTTGTTGACATCAAAGTATGGATAAGATACCCTGGCAGAATGTAGAGCCCACAAGGGCACTGACACTCCAGTTTCCAGTGTTTCCCATTCCAGTGCGTGGAAAAGCAAAAGGTTGGCATGGAAGTGAAGACTTTTAAGTTAAAAGTAGACAGTGTTAGCAGCATAAAGGAGGAAGAAATGAATCAGACTTATTTAAAGATGTTGAAGTTAGAAAATTTTCTTATACAGTCAAATGAAACAGTGAGAACTAACAAATTCAGATGGGGGTAAGGTATAAGGGTGTAACTTGAAAGAAGCATTGGGTGTGGTATGCAGAGATAGCAATTGGGCGGGGTATGAGGAGATGAAGGCAGAGGGTGGGTATGAGGGCAGAAGAGAATAGAGCACAGTTATAATGGGATTCCAGTTTTAGACGCTCAGTTTACCAATTTCTTTTTGGAATGCATTCCCCCTTGACAGTTTGAAATTTCCTGAACTCCTCCTTCAGGAAGTCCTTGGGAGATAACATTTTTTTCCTTTGTCAAGACATCTGCTCTATATTTTTTTCCACTGTAACTCTTTGGGTTCAAAAGTGCACTGATGTATCTGCTGCTTCACTAATACAGTACTCAAATAGATACATTTTCTCTCCCTAACATCTTCCTAATCCTGCATGTGAGTCTCAAGAAGGTGTTTTTTTAAAAACAAATTTTCTAGTCTCAATATCTTTTTCAAGTAGAAACATTGAATATCTGTTACGTGAGGGCACTGTTTTAGCAGATGCATACTACATGGTCTGGCACCTGAAGAGCCCACACTATGGGAAAAGGGGCTCTTTATGGGGAAAATGGCTAATATTCATTTCAAGCAGAAAAGAATAAAGGTAATATGTAAAAAAGTTGTGCAAGCCAATGCAAGGACAATACCCCCATTCCCAATGAAAGAGACTTGTGCTCAAACACTGACTCACTTTCATATTTTCAAGTGGGTTGTCAGGAAAGAAAAGAAAACCCTTTTCTTTGCTTGATTGATTCTCCCACCCCCTTTTTCTCTTCTAGATTTTTGGTTTGTCACTCTGTGAATTCTCTGCATGACTTCCTTTTATATTCTGAAATCTCAGTTAAGGGGCATTCTCACTGATTATAATGACATATGTCTGTTTTTGCAGCTGTAATCGCAGAGTTCTTAATAATACCATGTATTAAACATTATTCTGAAATGCTAGAAGGTTTCAAGGTGCTTAGAGAGTAAACATCAGCTCATATAAAAAAGTAAGAGAATAATTGTAAGACTTTCAGCAGTTTGTAACTGATCATAGGCATGTCATTGAAAATCTCAAGGTCTTAAATTAAAAAAAAAAAAAAAAAACAAAAAACCCAGGAGGCACTAATTCATTAGCCATGTGTGTGTACATTAGAACCAGATGAGAGTTCTGCATTACATGAAAAGTCAATGGCTGGGCTTGTCGGAGACAGGTGACCAAGTGTTTGAATGCCTCCTGTTTTCTGAGGCCTTGAGTGGAGTAGTTTTCCCACTGGAGCAGATTTGTGGGGTTTGCATTTATGATCCTGCTACCTCTGGCATCCAGCCTCAGAGGACTTGACATTGCTGCACTGTCACTTGACCCAGAGTTTTGCCAGATGCTGAGCTCAGGTTGCTCTTCCAGAGCTAGCAGGACTGGTGAGCACGTGCTGCCTGTGAGAGCAAATAATTCTTTAAGAGTGTTCTGCTCTCAAAAGGAGGTCGTTGGCTCGAAAGATGGCTTGTATCAGAATGCTCTATATGTTTTCAGTCAACCACTGTAAACCGTCTCTAAAGAGTCAAGGTTGGTATAGAGAACAAAGCGGAGGCCTTGGAACAACTGCATAACTGAAGAGTGTGAAAATAACACACACCTCTCGGGTGTTTGTGCATACGGTCTCCTTCTGGGCTCTGTGGAACTCCAGAGGGCATCTCAACAGAGCTGCCTTGGCACCAGTGTGATTTATTTCCTTTAGTGGAGGATTAAGTTAATTATGGGAAAGTTTAGTGTTATTATAGCTGTGTATAGAATTTCCTTACTTTGCACCAGTGGTTCTCAGCCTTCCTAATGCTGCTTCCCTTTGATACAGTTCCTCATGCTGTGGTGACCCTAATGATAAAATAGTACTGTGGTTACTTCACAACTTTAATTGTGCTACCGCAATGAGTTGTGATGTAAATCTCTGATATGCAGGATATTTGATATGCAACCCCTCACCCCCAAGAGGGCACAGCTCACAGGTAGAGAACTGATGTTTCGGATAGACTAAAAACACTCCTACGACTAACTAGGCAATTTCAGCTGTGACCAATGCCATCTCCCTACGCATCTGCTTTGCAAGTTAAGCTGATAGCAGTTTACTCTTTCTTTTATGATACCTATTGTATATCAGACTGAAGGTCCACTTTTATGGAATATTTTATTTGTTTTAGAACAAGGAGATTTTCGACACCTGAATTTGTGGGTGAGGAAGTAATACTAACATAAAATTAATGAAGTACTAACAAATAAATTGAGTTCATAACAACTACTGGTTCCCTATGTCCTTCATAACCACCATAGACACTTAATCTGGGTGTAGTTTCACACTTTGTACCAGATCACTCTGAGTGGGGGCCATCAGTGTTTTCTTAAAATAAAGTAAGTGTGGAAAACTGTAATTAAGACCTCCATAGACTGGCATTCTGAACCTCTCCGCTCTCACGACATGTTGTTTCTGCTTTAAGTGATGGATTTTCTCTTACAGGCATTGAAATTCTAATTGTAGTCTGATGTTTAGATTAAAAACGAATACTAAATATTGACAAAGAACAACTTTGAGGGGAGGGTTATACAGTCCCTCATGAAAGGAAGCGAAGGCAAGAGCTGAAGGCAGGAACGTGGCGGCAGGAACTGAAGGAAGCAGAGGCCATGGAGAAATGCTGCTTCCTTCCTTCCTTTTCATAGCGTGCTCTGTTTGCTCCGTATGTAATTTGGCGTCACTTTCAAAGGGCTGACACCACCCACAGTATGATGTGCCTTCCCATATCAACCATTAATCAATGAAATGCACCTACAGGCCACCTGGATGGAGTTTTTTTTAATCATTTGAGTTTCCTTCTTCTCAGATGACCCTTTATTGTGCCAAGATGACAAAATAACAGCAGCAGCAGCAGCAGCAACAAGAACAAGTATCCAACATAGAAATTGAAATAGAATAAGGCGTTTCACTTCTCTTTTTATACCACATATATTTTCCTTTTCCTTAGGTCTTGGCTGCAAGGTATAATCCAACAGAGTAAGTAATTTCAATTAGATATCCTTATTAACAAATAAGTGTTGTACACAAACCAATAAAGTACTCGCTATAGCAAAACTCAATGCAAGGATAAAGGAAGAGCCATTGACACCAGGGCAAGAGTGCGGTAAGATGGGAACACATTTTAAGGCAATTAGTCTGGATACAAAGGACAGCAAAGGCTCTTCACAGGCAAGGTAGATAGAAAAGGTGAAGACAAAGAGACCATGTCCGAGTTCCATGGAGAAGCATTAGTGAGGAACATCTTTTCTCACTGATATCACTCAAAACAAATTACAAGGAGAGAGAGGACCGGACTCAAACTGAAGAGTCCTTTGTTAAGATGAAGAACACACTTTCAGAAAATGGTGGAAACAAATGTCAGCTTGAAGAAAAAAACTACATAAGAAATATCTCAAGGTATAAAAAGACAAAACAGATATGGGAAAGGAGGGGTCTGATAAAATGAGACTCTGAAGGAATAGCCACAAGAAAAAAAAAGTGCTTACTGGATTTATTTTTTATTTTTAAATATGTGTATATGTGGGAGTATAGGTGCATGAAAGCAGGTGCCCATGGAAAGCATAAGATCCATGCATCTAGAGTTACAAGCTTTTATGAGTTGCCTAATGTGTGTGCTGGGAAGCAAACTCTGGTCCTCTATAAGAGTAACAAGTGCTCTTAACCTCAAGAACATCTGCCCAGCACAGCAGCATTGTTTTTATCTAGTTTACAAATTCTTGAGTAATTATGTGCAAGAGAAAATGTGCATGATGCTGAGTTCTTGTTAGCAGTGAGGGTGAATTAGCATCCCAGGACATGTTATGTTATATCACAGGAGGCTATTTAAGAGAGATCTTATGAGCCTGTTGAGTTCATGGTTAGGTAGACAGATGGAGCATATACCTGGGAGTTCAGGAAGTAATTTGATTTCCTGCTGATTGCCTTTGTGAACTAAACAAGAACATGCTTCAGTTTTCCTTCCAGAGGCAGAAGGCAGGGTGCTATTGGGCTGTAGAAAGAAGTGAAAATTAAATCACAAAGGGACAAAGGTGGCAAACCAACCACTGGGCAAAATGTCCTCCTTCCTGCCACAGGCAGGCAGTGTCGATGGCCGCACTCTGCCAAGTCAGGGTAAGCAAGTCCTCAGTAGTTCTTGCCCTGCGAACAAGTCTGGCAGAGATATTAGGCCAGAAAGCTGAAGATGAGGCTCCAACGTTATAAAGTGTATTGGGTGACTGGTCAGGCAGTAAACTGTCTTAAGTCAATTTGTACATTTTGGAAGCTGCTAACCCACACTGCTGGTTCACTCAGGAATTTAAGTTTTATTCCTTCTTAAGTCTCTGAGGGGCATTGAAGACAAGATAGTATAGTTTTACATCCAAGCTTACTTAGTAGGTTGGAGGACAAGATTGTTTTAGATCAAGATAAAGAAGTTAAGCTATTAGAATTGAGATAGGATAGATATGGAATCTCATTCAGAAATTTAGACCCAACAAGACAGGAAAGACACTTACTTCAAATGGGACGAATGCAGATGGCCAAGTCACTATGAATGTAACATGTATAGAACTCATTATTCTCATGATTGTCATATTGTTCTCCCTGCTGTATGTAGTTGGTTTTATACATGTGTAATAAAATAAATGTATAATTAAAAAAATAAGACCATAACCCCAGTTTTACCTTGAAATGTAAGTAAAGTGTATTTGAATTCTAAAAAGCAAATACAAACAAACAAACAAAAAAGAAATGCCCATTTAGTGTCCCCATGACTTAAACCACACAGTTACAGCTGTTCCCAGCAGGGAGGGACGCCTCCACAGCATCAGTGGCTAGTGATGGAGAACAGAGAGCAGAAGACTCGCGAAGGGTAGTTACAATGACTGTGCAAAGAGAAGTGGGAGGAGCTGAGTTACTAACTGTAAGTTTGTCTGGATGCTTTAGATGCTCAGTGTCAAAGGCACACAGGCTGGCCACAAGTCTGTCACGTTGAGGGCTGCGGGAGAGTGATCTCAAACCATCTCCCACCCATCACCGAAACTGAACTCTTCAACCCCTCTCAGTAATTGCTTAGATTTTAGATTTCGGGCACTAGGCAGAGGATCGTGATCAACAACAGCTCTGTCATTTGAGAGCTATGGCTGCAGGTAACAGGTAAGAGGCACTTCTCCCTGCACAGGCTGCAGGACAGCACGTGTCTTCTCTGGTCTGCAGTCTTCTGAGGTGATGTGTGAGAGCACATCTGTATATGTGTGTGCGTGCGCATTCATACCTGAAAGCTCACTCTAGGGCACATTTTTCTCATTTATGTCTTCCTTTTCCATAAGCATATCATATGGAATGTACTGTATGCCAACTTTCCAGTGGTTATGCTTTTCACTTACTCCTGGTTCTGGATCCGATGAGCTAAATATAATGTCTAATTTTTTTCCCTTCTTGACAAAGACCTTTACTCTTACTCAAATTATTCTCTATTTGAAAAGTCAAAATAGGATTTAGCTCAAATCTAGTTTAGACAGTTTATTCTCCTCATCTTTCCTAGTTATAGAAAATGTAATATTTGAAATACCAGTCCCTACCATAAATCAAAATTGATGTGTAAGCATGAAAGATCCATTTCTGAAATTACTTCTTCCCCTGGTGCTCCTTAAGGGACAGATGAGATGGTAAACCGAACTTCATTTTTATTGTAGGCACATCTTTCACCTTTCCTCTTAAATGCAGTTTGTTTCTTTGTTTGTTTCCTTTTTCCTTCTTCAGCCCCATCCCTCCAGGCTTATCCTTTTTGGTTGTCATTGCTAGGCATGCAGCTATTGTCGTTCTGACTTTTCTCTAGTTCAAAACTCTCATATTGAAGAATAATTTCTCTTGTTTCTATCATCTTTGCATCTGCCCTGTTCTGTTGGTAAGCAAGCCAGCAAGTTGTTGTGGAGTGCTAACTTTCCAGCGTGACAGCCAATGTTCATAAGGAAGGCTGTGACGATTTGAACTAGATCCTTGAGATCAAACCTGTTGACTTTTATTTCATCACAGAAAGATGGGGAGAGGATGGTCACGAGTCTATTGCCCAATAGTCCATTTGCCCCCTCATAAACCTTCCAGCTCATTCTATGTAGTTCTTCCCTAGGTGCACATGGCTTCATAGCCTTATGAGATACTAGATTACAGAGACAGCAGAAGATTAACAGAAAGGCAACTCCATATGCACAGCTGTGTGGAAGTCATCATAAATGTTGGAGTGAGACTAGGTATCGTGGAAATTTTTGGAGTCACCAATGTGTCCCAACGTAACCCTTCACCAAGGCTCTGTACTTAAGCCCAAGAAATGCATTAGTTGCTCAAAAAGTTAGGTTTTTGTTTTTGTTGTTGTTGTTGTTGTTTTGGCTGGGATCATTTTTGCCATTGCTGTTCTATCTGCAGGAGTGGAGGCATTTGTTCGTGTCACTACAGGAAACACTTTGTGTGACACAAGTCGTTAACAGTTCATCCTAACGACAACAGGGAAGCCAGTGATACAACAATGGGCACCTTTGACAGACTGACGGCAATTACCCGAGGGCAGCAAGAATAGACGTAGCTGACCAGACTGTAAGACATATGAGGACATTGAAATAATAAACATGTAGAAAAAAAACATATAAAATACTATTACACTCAGAAACCAAGACTCCCTGAAATTTTTTTCTTTTTTATTATAATTTATTCACATTATATACCCCACCTGCCAAAGGTCTATGGGAAGAGAATAGGTCAGAAAAAGGAAGGAGGGTGGGAACAGGAAGATAAGAGCAAGAGTGAGAGGATTACAATCAGGATGTAATGCGACTCCCTGAACTTATTCTTGATTTTTTTTTTTTTTCTTCCCAGGTCAATGGTTATGAGTGCAGCATTTCTTTGAGCTCCATTCTCCCTTTTACAGTGTTTATATTGTAACAGTATTATAGTAAGAACATCTGTGTCCTTACTCAAACAGGGTTTTGAACACCATTAATTGACAGAGCCATGATCAGGCAGCAACCTTGAAGGGAACCGAAACTTGCCCAGAGTGGCTCTTTTTACTGTTATAGCTCAGACTTTGAAAATTAACACTAGAATTTATCCATGGTTTCATCAAAATCAGGGTGACACTGCTTTAGACATAAGTGACTGCTGTTATTTACTGCTTTTGTTAGGCCCGTGTAGTTTCCAATTCACGCCCCCTACTTACTCCTTACTATATAAGTAGATCAGGAAATAGAGTCTCGATTGTCCTTTCTGGGAAGTGACCAATCATCGTGTTTTCTGGATGGAGTGCAGTAACATCTGTCATCCATCCCCTGGGTGAGGGCATCTCCCACCCCCTCTGGAAACAGGCCCCAGGGATGGTAGTAGACTCCACGCTTACTCAGAGCATCAAGGTGGTGGGATTCTAGCTCCTTGAAAAGCTCTTCAGTTGTGGGAAGGATGCTTCTTCCATTCCATATGCAGGCTGAAAAGCTGCCATGTAGGCTTTGTCCCATTTCCTGTTATGTGTGCAGTGTTCAGAGAGCAAAAGGTAGGGATATTGGCCAGATGTTAGGATAAACCTGAGGGCTTTAGTTTTTAACCTCATGCTTAATCATCAGGCAGATACCAGAAAAGTCAGTAATTGTGTATTATCAGAGAAGATTATTGTGTATTTAAATTGCCAAGCTCCTGCATAGCAATTTGTGTCAACTCGTAAATTATAATTCTTACTTGTCTCTCGCCTGCCCAGCTCTAGGGCTTTCTTGGCGCCCCCTCTGGCCACAGCTTGTCACGCCAGTCATGTCACAGTTCAGGCCTTAGCCACAATATACAAAGTCCAAAAGAGTAGGTTGTGTCCTAGGTCAGCCCCAAATGCTTTGCTCTGTAGAAGTAGTGCCAATATTTAATGAGTGAATATCAAAGATTGTTCCAGAATTTCAGAAGGTCTAAATCTCTTATATATGCTTGTTATCCTGTGGACTACTGTAGTCTTGAGAGCCACTCAGCCTTGCCTATCAAGTTGAACCAGGGTCTACATTTTCCATGCGTTTGGCCTGCAGTATAACAGAAGTTTATTAAAAAATATTTGGTTTATGTGTCTACCAGGGTAGATTTATGAGCATCTCTGCTATATATGTTTTCCAAATGGAATTAGAAAATGCCTTGGATAGCAGAAATTTAGCAAACATATATGACAATAGGGTGTTTCCTTCACATTTTTCACAAATTGCAGGCAACACAATTTGTTTTCCAATGGAGATTTTTTTAAAATTTTTTTATTAATTTATTCTTGTTACATCTCTATGTTTATCCCATCCTTTGTATCCTCCCATTCTTCCTTCCCTCCCCTTTTCCCATTATTCCCCTCCTCTATGACTGTTCCTGAGGGGGATTACCTTCACTGTATATGCTCATAGGGTATCAAGTCTCTTCTTGGTAACCTACTATCCTTCCTCTGAGTACCACCAGGTCTCCCCCTCCAGGGGACATGGTCAAATGTGAGGCACCAGAGTACGTGAGAAAGTCATATCCCACTCTCCACTCAACTGTGGAGAATGTTCTGACCATTGGCTAGATCTGGGTAGGGGTTTAAAGTTTACCGCCTGTATTGTCCTTGGCTGGTGCCTTAGTTTGAGCGGGACCCCTGGGCCCAAATCTACCTATCATAATGTTCTACTTGTAGGTTTCTTGGACCCTCTGGATCCTTCTACTTTGCTACTCTCTCATGCTTCTCTCATTTAGAGTCCCAATAGGATGTCCTCCCCTCTGTCCCAGTTTCCTGGTAAGTGAAGGCTTTCGTAGGACATGCCCCTTGGGCTAGTATACAGATATAAGTGAGTATATACCATTTGAGTCTTTCTGCTTCTGGGTTAACTCACTCATTATGGTCATTTATAGCTCAATCCATTTTTCCACAAATTTCGGGAATTTCTTGTTTTTAATAGCTGAGTAGTATTCCATAGTGTATATGTACCACAGTTTCTTTATCCATTCTTCTACTGATGGACACTAAGGCTGTTTCCATGTTCTGACTATTATGAATAAGGCTGCTATGAACATGGTTGAGCAAATTTTCTTGTTGTGTGCTGGAGCATCTTCTGGGTTTATTCCAAGGAGTGGAGTAGCTGGGTCTTGAGGAAGACGTAGTCCCAGTTTTCTGAGATAGCACCAGATAGATTTCCAAAGTGGCTGTACTAGTTTGCATTCCCACCAGCAATGAAGGAGTGTTCCTCTCTCCCCACATCCTCGCCAGCATGTGGTGTCGCTTGAATTTTTGATCTTAGCCATTCTGATGGGTGTAAGATGGAATCTCAGAGTTGTTTTGATTTGCATTTCCCTGATGACTAAGGAGGTTGAGCATTTCTTTAAGTGTTTCTCTGCCTTTTGATATTCCTCTGTTGAGAATTCTCTGTTTAGTTCCAAGCCCCATTTCTCAATTGGGTTATTTCATTTGTTGGTGTTTAATTTCTTGAGTTCTTCATATATTTTGGATATTAGACCTTTGTCAGATGTAGGGTTGATGAAGATCTTTTCCCAGTCTGTAGGCTGTCGCTTTGTTCTCTTGACAGTGTCACCTGCCTTACAGAAGCTTCTCAGCCTCATGAGGTCCCATTTATTAATGGTTGACATTAAGGCCTGGACCGTTGGTGTTCTGTTCAGGAAGTTGTCTCCTGTGCCAATATGTTCCAGGCTCTTCCCCACTTTTTCTTGTAAGTGACTTAGTGTCTCTGGTTTTATGTTGAGGCCTTTAATCCACTTGGATTTGAGTTTTGTGCAAGGTGACAAATATAGGTCCAGTTGCATTTTTTTACACATAGACCTCCAGTTTGACCAGCACCATTTGTTGAAGATGCTATCCTTTTTCCATTGAATGGATTTGTGGTTAGATTGTAGGACAACAAAATCTGAGGTGTGGCCTTCATATAAGTGACTATGCTTGCATTGTACTGGTTTAATGTAAAGATTTATTACATAGATAGTTAATGTGTGAAGCATGCTGTGTGTTCACAACCACCTGTCCTGGTGCTTCTTTGCACTTATGGGGTGTGACTGGGACAAACACAGACAAGCTGTCATAATGAGAAACCGTGCAGCTAAATCCAACTTCGCCAATGGTAACTTTTACAGTGCAATGTAAAAGTAAATTTTATGTCTGCCCTTGATTCCAGCTTGAACACCTAATTACAGAACAGCAGTGCATGATAAATAAATGAACAAGTGCCCAGGGACAGGGCTTTGCGAGCCAGCAGCAGCAGAGGAGACCTACTATCAGTAGCTCAGGTTGCTGGGAACTGCTTTGGTTTTTCGTTTTTATTTTGTGGGGTTTGTTGTGATTTTAGTTCCCCAACCCCCCCTTCTGATCCATCACTTCATCAGGATATCAGAGGGCAAGTGAACTGCAAGACAGGCTCCTGCTCAAGAGAAACCTGTGCCTTCCTACAGGTGAGAGACTCTTCTGTGGATATTCCTCTGACCAATGGACCCCTTTTCTTTGGGAGATTTATTCATAAGCCAGCCATACTCTGACTGGCCTCACAGAGTTTCAGGACACCAGCACCATCCCTGGCTTCACCACCAGGCACAGCTTTTTTTTTTTTTTTTTTTAGAAAGATGACTGAGACATCGTAGACTTAAAAGCACACATTTTATATAAAAATAGCACCTCCTCTTCCCTGTGAGCGCATGCCTCTTCTATTAATGCAAACGATCAGGGGCCATTCTGAAAAGACCACTAATAAGGTACCAGCACCAAATATTGGGAAGGAAATGGATTTTTCAGGGGAGAGTAAGAAGGAGGCAAGAATGATCAAGAAAAAAACATCACAAATTAAATGGACTATAGATAATGCGCATGGAATAGATATGCTGCCATCCCTTTTGTATTTTCAGAGAACAGCTCTCTGCCTGCAAAGCCACAAAATGGCACAAATACAAATACATCTATTTGCCTGCTGGGATTAAATTTCTCTAATTACACAGCCCCACTTGATATGGAGGGCCGACGCATCACCTCTTGTTTCTTTTCTTTCTTTCTTTCTTTTTTTTTTCTTTTGCAATCATTGTTATATCCGTGCTCTATAATCAGCGTTCATCACAGCTAATTAGAGCCGCTTCGTCTGCTGTTCCTGAGACCTGACATTCCTAGGAGTTCAACTGCAAATTCATTTTAAATATCTCTGGGCTCTGGGGGGGAATGAAAATGCTAGGGTTGTATTATTCCCAAATGGCTTTTTGAAATTTTAATGTACTGTGATTTTCTTCTGTTTTTATGGCATTTTAATGATTAGTCACAGAGCAAGAAAGCAAGTCTTACTTAAAACTTTGTATTCTCGGCCCCTGATTTACAGTCATGAGAGGAGCCTCAATCTTTCTTCTTGGTAAAGAAAATGGTATCTGTCTCTAGAACAGATACTCACTGCATTAGAAAACATTCTGTGCTGATTTCTCTTTGAGGAGAGATAGTATTGTTGCTTTTCATCATTTACAAGTCCAAAGCAATTTCCTTCCAGCAAATTTTAAAATTTTTCAATTCTAAGTTGCAGTGGTGGCAACAACAGTAAAATCAACGATGTCTGTCATACGAATGTATGTTCCATAAAGACCTGAGGTTTCCAACACATATTCGGGGGGTCTCAACTGGCTACCCCACATCCTGTTACTAAGGTCACCCTAACTTTTGAGAGCTTGTTAAAAGAGTGAATCTAAGTGCACGTCAGTCACTGCTCACAGTGTGGTCACTGTGTTGCCCTGCATTGTTTTCATCATTGTTCATGGTTTATATGTCCTTTCTGCTATTGTGCCATGACTTAGGCTAAAACATTCCCCTGGAAACAAACCTTTCTTAATGGACAAGCATTTTGAATCCTGCTCTTTATAAGCACCCAGGACATGGATGGTATGTGCAGATGAACACATAATGGCAGTGAATTCCGAAGGGCTCTAGTAGACAGGAACTAATTCACAGCCATAGTGAGTTTGTAGAGCGAGTAAAAGTCAGGGAGAAAATATGGAAGGCTTCCTAGCTGGGGTGATAGTCACGCTGAGATGCAAAGGCACTAATAAGAGCTAAAATTTATGGGGTGTCATTTTGTTGTTCTTCTAAGTACCTAAGAGGATCATCTCCTTTAAATCCTGAGAAAACTATATAAAGTGCTATGTGGTACTGCCACTTTCCAGACAGGGGGACTAAAGCTTAGAAGTTAGGTCTTTGAAGAAGTACAACTCAGATCTTATTTTCTAAAGCTGTCTATAATAGCAGCCCCCTTCCTAGAGGTTTTCAACATGTTTGCTGTTGCTTCATTAAGAAGAGAGCCTCATCCCTTTTTCTTGAATCTGCATTTCGTGAAGATTCTAAGACAAAGAGAGTGTACCTGGAAACGATGCTGTGGATGCTCCCGAGGTTAGGCAGGAAGGAAGGTCTGTACCCACTGGAACATTATTCTGAGACTCTGACCTTCTGTAGCTGTGAGGTTACCCAACTAGGAAGAGACCATCCTGGAAAGCTTAGGTTTAAGGTGGAGAGGAAGAAACAAGGAAGAGAGGAGAAAGAGGAGACACCAAACCCTAGAAGCTTCCAGTCGTTCCAGCTCCAGCCACAATAGGACTATGCCAAGGAATGAACTGGAGCCAGTACTGCTGGACAAGTCTGTTTCTAGGTCCTGACCCACAGAAACTTCTAGATAACAAAGTAGTTGTAGTTACAGCCACTGTGTTTTAGGGTGATTCCTTACATAAAGGGCATTAACCAAAATGCTACGTCTAAGTCTGGAGTCACAGTTTGACCTTTGGCTTCATAGCACCTTCTTTTGTCCTAGAAGATATGCACTCTTCTTCACATGGATGTGTGTGTGTGTGTGTGTGTGTGTGTGTGTGTGTGTGTGTGTGAGAGAGAGAGAGAGAGAGAGAGAGAGAGAGAGAGACAGACAGACAGACAGACAGACAGACAGACAGAGACAGAGAGAGAAAGTGAGAGGGAACATGAAACACTTTTGCACTAAGGCTATTTTTTCCACCTAGGGTTGAAAATTACACAAAGGATGCAAACAAGTAAAATTTACAGAGCTCATAAATATATCAGTTGTCACATCTGTAAAAGTCAACTGTCCTGTAACTGGGGAGATACATGTCACATGTTTGGAGTGATGACTTCGAACTATATGGTAAAGCATTTCTATTGGGTGGAAACTAATTTTGAAATGAGGCAACAATTTCTAACAGAAATTTGACCGAAGACAAATTCCCTTTGAGACAGAAAGCTTGAATTTTAATGAGTTGAAAACAGTTGTTTTTAGTTAAAACAATTCATGGAGCTCATGCACCCCTACAAACAAGCAAACTTATTGGAGATGACCTTGAAAAAACAGTGTCTTCATCCTTGGATGCCATGTCTCAGTATAAAATAGTTACTAAATAAGGGACTGAGAATGATTTCTTAGTGTCTCAGTTTATTTATAAAATATGGGCCAGTAACTAACTTTCCATCCAAGAATTATCTGCACTTGTCATATAGTCAACGCAGAGATTTTTCCAGATCACAAAGGGCTACTTCGTGAACAAATACCTACAGTTAAAAGTTTATCTCCTCCTTGACACATGTAAAATGGACACTGCACACCAATGTTACATCTGTGATTAGCATCATCTTGTGATGCAGGAACATTTGGAATCCAGCCAAGGGATGAGCTTGAGACAGCACTTTGTGCCTCTCTGTCTAGAGGCTCATGTGACCTAGCTACTCATCTTCTTCTCCTCCTCCCCCTCCCTCCCTCCCTTCCTCCCTCCCTTCCTCCCTCCCTTCCTTCCTACGTTCATTTCTTTCTCTCTCTCCTTCCTGTCTTTCTTTCTTTCTTTCTTTCTTTCTTTCTTTCTTTCTTTCTTTCTTTTGTGTTAGAATACCTTGCTTGTGAGAACTTCATACATGGGTACCACATCTGTGATGTGCCTACCTCCTCCCCTTATAACTCTTCCAGTGTTCCCATCCCAAATTCATGACCTTGTCTTTAATCACTTTTGTTGCATTTATATATGTATGTACACACACATATAATCTACTAAGTACATTTTGTGTTGCTAGTATGTAAATGTGTCTATGGCTGGACATTTGCAATTTGGCAGCCTATGGGAGAGCTTATCACTGGAGAAGGCTAATTCTTCCCCCTCTTAGCAAGATCAATTAATTTAGCTCTAACAGTGATCTGGGATAGAAGTTTCTCAATTACTATGGTTATTCAAATGATTTATTTAACTTTATAAATTATAAGGTATACTTTGTCTCCCTAATGTGTGAACTTCAAATACTACTCTAAGTGTGAAGATTTTAATGACAACGTCGATTTTATACAGTGATATAATGCAATTAGAGTTGTTATATTTATGTTACATTGCAATATATGACTAGTTTTATTGTGGATAGCATACAGAAATATAAACAATATTATTGTTTTTACCTTAAAATAACAATTTGTTTCATGTACTGGTGAAAGATTTACAGAGGAGTGTAGGGATAAGGAGAAAGAACTCTCAAGCAAAAGAGATGAGAGGACACACTCAGTCCTGATGCAACTTGATGACCTGGGGTGGATGAAAAGGGTGCTTCACTTTTCTGATGAATAGGGGAGGGGGAGAAGTAGGGAGGTGGGACAGGGAGACGAGGCAAGACCAGGATGTAAAGTGAATAAATAACTTTTTAAAAATACAAAAAAAAAAAAAAAAGTCACTAATCCTTTTCTAGAGACCCTGAGTTCAATTCCCAGCAACCACCTTATGACTCACAACCACCTGTAATGAGATCTGGTGCCCTCTTCTGGCACCTGCAGGTGTACATGCAGAGAGAACACTGTATACATAGTAAATATATCTTCTAAAAAGTCAGGATGATATGCAAGATTTTCACAGACTGTGGAAATTGTCACAAAGGAATCATAAAGTATTCTCAACATAAAGTGAAAGTATGCATTCTAAGCTGGGTCACATATATTGAGTTTGGAGAAAGGTTTAAAGCAAAACATTTCTCATCTTACTCTTTGCTCTGTTGCAACTACCACTCTACGATCTATCTGTCAAGCTTCTAAAATCCACATGAAAATTCGCTAACACCATAACAACAGATTAAATGAAGCATGGAACTTGAGATTGATGCCTCATTTAAGAAAATGATCACAGACAAAGAATCCAAATCTATTAATTGTGTTAAAGGTGAAAATTAATAGCTGCCTTATGCTGATATTTTTCTTACCCATTTTAGGTCCTACTGTAATTTTTGTCCTAGAAGGGAAATGTGACACTGCTCTTGGAACCATCATATTTAATTCTCAGAGAGACTGCAGTTTGTCATCACAGATGGAGCGATAGCCTTGATGGTATCATTGAACCTTTGTCATGGCTAACCTGGAAGACTTGCTGTGTGTCAGAAAATTTTGTCATTCATCTTGCTTTTGAAAGACCAAATTTATTTGCAACCTTGAATGACATTGGCTACATGAAACAGCCTGAAATCTATCATGCCTGAGTCTTATAAAAACCGCAATTTGAAACCCTGAGTATTGACCTGGTTTTCAGAACCATCTTCAAAGTCAATGACTTTCAAATATTTACTTACGAACCTGGAGGGGTTTTTTTTTTTGGTTGTTTTTGTTTTTGTTTTTGTTTTTTGAGTTTTTTCATCTGGTAACAGAAACTTTGTGTTTACATGGAATATTTTTCTGAGTACATGAGGTAACCTAACATGTACCATGTGTTCTTATTTTATTTTAGGGAAAAGCAGAAACCAATGCCATTAAAAACACATGTATATGTCTTATGTTCGTAACTGTCAAATGAGTAACTAGAAAGCCAAGAGATCAAGATAGTCAGGGTTTAAATTCCCTTTGGATTATTCAGCCAACAGGTGAGACAGTCATCTTAAATTGACAGCAACATTGTGTGAAAGTGCATCCACAGGAAGCAATGTTGTTTTTGAGCTTTTGTTTTGAAAAATGTGCAATAGACTATATCTGAATGTGGACTTCTAATTCTATCCATGCTATTGTTCAGTTCAAATTAAACAGAGAAATTGAGCACTTTCTATTAAGCAGGTTTGATGTTTTAGGCATATGTGTGTGTGAGGGGGTTGTCTCTGAAACACCCACGGTCAGCAAGGTGACCATCCTCAGGAGGCAAGAAGGCACTGAGTTCAACACAACTATGTCACTGCTGTGGCTTCAAACTTTGGGAATCTGACCACAAGTAATTTATATGAGGCATCTTCAACCACAGCACAATTTGGGGAAATTTTTCTTGGCGATAATTAACTCAGTCCCATGTGTACAGTAAAGCATACATCAATTTTTTTGAGACGCAAAGTAAGCTAAATAAAATCAGATGCGAGTACGTTGACACTCTTTGTAAAGTACCTTTTGTAAAGGTGCATTCTGTAGCCTGACTGAGAAAAACAAGCTTCTGATGAGGGTCTGGAGGAGCATCCAGTACAGTCTCACACAGATGGTTCAAAGGTCACTAGGTTAGACTGCAAGTCTGCTCTCAGCCCCCTGGGTAGGTAACAGGTATTACCCTCCGGTTGAAGGAGCAACACAGTGTGCTAGCATTGCAGGTTCCCCTCATGCTTGTTCATGAGCATAAGAAGCTCTGTGGGTCCTACATGTGTCAGAACGAAAAACCAATACTGTTCTTGTAACAATAATGGCTACTATTTACACAGCTTATTTTATACCACAAAATGCACTATATACTATGAACATGTAATATAGTCTGACTCTCATGGGAGCCTTAAAATGTGTTCTCTGATCTGTACTATTCTGTAACATATGTAAATACACACACTCTTACTGTGCAGAGATGCATGCAGATGCAAATATGGATTCTTTGGAAAATTGGCTGTTGATTACTGGACAGCCATCCTTGAGGTTGAGGATTTAATTTTTAATATTTACATTGATATTTTTTCCTTTTCTTTAATTAAAAACATATAATACATTATGTGCAACATGATTTTCCTCTTAAGGATATAGTTGAAACAGACTGAATTGATGGGAAGAAGCAAGAAACTGTGACTTAACATGCTCCAATATTGTTTTCTTTATTTTATCGTTGTAGTTGAAACTCGATCATTCTGAATGTGAGATTTTAAAAGGTAGGGTATGGCTCATTGATAAAGAGTAATTTCTTTAAAAAATATGAGGCCTGTGGTTCAAACCTAGTATCATAAACATAAATATTTTAAACATTGATTATATTTTATAATTTTTGATTATGTCTATATATATAATTCTCTCTCTCTCTCTCTCTCTCTCTCTCTCTCTCTCTCTCTCTCTCTCTCTGTGTGTGTGTGTGTGTGTGTGTGTGTGTGTGTGTGTGTGTGTGTGTGTGTGTGTGTGTGTGTATGAGCTTGTATGAGTGCAGATGTCTGGGGAGTCCAGAAGAGGACTGAGGGACCTTTGGAGCCAGAGTTAATTGGTTGGGTGAGAGCTGCCCTGCGTGGGTGCTGAGAACTGAATTTGGGTACTCTGCAAAACCAGGGAATATTCTTAAACACTGTTCTGTATGTCCTTCTCCTGAAATAAGTTTTCCATGAGAGTATCTATAAGCTTTCCCATGTATGCCTTTTATTTCTGGTGCTTCATTTAAACTCTAAAAATATAAAGAATATTTTATACTATAGTTAGATATTGGTGTGCTGCTAAAATTTCTCCCAAGCAAAAAGACATTAAGTTCTTTTGTATTGTTTCTATATAATAATTATTTTGATCAGCAAAACCTATAATTTCATTTTATTTTAACTTTATCACATTGTAATCTAATATTATCAGTTTGTGAGTCTTCGGAAAGTATGGAGTCAGATTTGGTTTTATGTTTATTGGTAGTGTACATTAGGATTAAGATAAATGACTGCATACTAGAGGGGAATCCCCACTCACCATATTTTGTGAGTATCTTAAAGTCATTTTTAGCTTTCTGACATACTCTTACAAAGGTATGCTTCTTCATATCCCTTCTGATTAAAGGGCTTTGCACCTGACTTCCATGAAATCAGTAATTGGGGAATAGGTAGGTCTCCTGCGAGCATGAGGTGCAGGTGACTGTGGCATGCCGCTAGTGCTTTAGTCTTAGAGGGCTAGCTTTGACCCCTCAATCACAATGCCTACCTCTGCACAGCGACTTTGCTCCAAAGAGTATGAAAGACTCAGGGCAGCTTTGTTACTGTAAAATGAGGGACCTGGAAGGTTCTAAGTCAGCCTGACGATCGAGCTCAGCAGCAACCAAGCTGAGTCTTGTTGATGTGAAAATTACACTCTATCCTGATGGTTTTCCCTCTTCAAAACACACGACCCTAGCCTAAAACAAGAAAGACGTAAGACAAAGTCAAATCACCAGTTGTGCTACACAGCGTCTGACTAGTTTTTCTCCAAATTCCCAAGGACATCAAAACTAAAGAAAGTCTGAGACGTTAGGAGACACGGCAACTAAATGTGGTGTGATGTCATGGGCAGAACCCTGAGAGAGAGAGAGAGAGAGAGAGAGAGGGAGGTGTTGTGTGAAAACAGGAAACGTCAATAAAGTGTGACTATGTAACAATGGCCTATTGATACTGACCAGTAATTAAATAAATGTAGCTAACTAACGTAAGAAATTTATAATCCTGTGGTGTGCAAGATGTGTGCTACAGGGAAACTTTTAATTCTGCAGTTGCAAAATGGTAAAATGAAAATTCAGGTGAAGACATATGACAGCAAAAAGATTCTTACCTAATTACCAATATGAAAATACATATTCTGTTCAATTAAAAAACAACAACATTGTTCCAGAAAGAGGCAGGTAAGTGAAGAAAGAAATGACAAGTCCCAGAAAAAGTGACTATTAGGATGAACCTAATTTATTGATCACATAAAGTGATAATACAAGGTGGACATGGTTTAAATATCTGAAACTACCATAGTGATGACAATGATACAAAAAGCTGAACCCTAAGGAACCCTAGAGGCAAAGGAGCCCTAGTGACTAGAACCTCTGCAAGTGGTTAAATGCTAACTTATATTATGATCTAATAATGAGTGCTGTGCTGTCTGTAGTTACCACCAAAAGTAATAAGTTAAGATATAGCAGACAGGTGAAAAAAATGAGGAAAAATTGTAAACTAAAAGAATAAATTTAAAGGGGGGGGGCTACTTGTGGATAGAAATTACAAGACAGATGGTAATACCATAGAAACATGGAAATGGCAGATTTAGTTAAAATATACCAGTAATCAGGGATCAGTGGAATAGTGTCATCATAGAGTTCAAAGAGTAAGGTATCTGGAATGTTTTTGTGTTAAGAGAGAGCTAGCATATGTTCAAATAATACATAGAGTAATTCTCAAATGGGTGGATAATGAAGTGTAAAAGTCAGCTTTAGAGAATGAAATTCATGCAGTCAGCGAAAGGAAATTAAGGCACGTAACAATGACCCAAAAGTCAACTTTAATGAGAGATGGTGGATCTAAAAAGGCACACTTTATAAGAAAGGGTCATATCTGCTGGGGAGATGTGACTATGTTAAGAAATCTTGGAAATGTACAAAACAAAACTTCAAGTCATAAAGGACAAACAGTCGAATAAAGAGATTGAGAAGCAAGTACAAAAATATAAAAAGCCCAAGTAGCAAACTAGAGCTAATTAACTATGCATGATTATACATATGTGAAATGTATATATATATATGTATGTATATATATATATATATATATATATATATATATATATAATTTAACCCCATATTGAGCAACTGTTAGACTATAAAGCAATTTAACAATGTTTGAAGAATTGAGTTTTGTTGCATATATATTGTCTCTGTCATGAAATTGATCTGCTATTTCATAGCAAGAGACAAGAAAGTCCTCAGCAGCTTTGAGAAAGACCAGAAAATATAATTTAAAATAATATGAAGAAAAATAATGTTCCTTATAGTAGGAAGGATTTTGAGTTGAATAATAATTAATGTGAAAAACTGCGAGGCATAGCCAAGACTTTAGCTTTAGGAAAATATATACCCTACCGAAAATACCTCAGTGAAATGTGCTGTCTTCAGAAGCCACCATAGTTTCTTTGTCTCTCAGATCACACACGAAACTGTTCTATAAAAGGAATATTTTCTCTTCTTCCTCCTCCTGTCCCTGTCCTCCTCCTCCTTCTCCTTTTCCTCCTTCCCCTGGAATCTCAGCTGTTCTGCCGTGCATTTGCTCAATAAATGCACAAGTGATACCATTAGCTTCGAAGAGTGGGTCACAGAAAATCCAGCTGGTTCTGTTCCAACCTCTTGAAATAGTCTCTCTCTGGGGATGAAAGCTACCATATAAAATCTCTAGACTTTGAGAAGAAGCAGAAAGAAAGCTCGGGGTTGGCATGTGGAGGGGATGCTTTAACAAGGAGAGAAATACCTAGCAACCAAGCAGAGGTCCCAGAACTTCCATCCAGATCCCAACCTGTGAGTGACCAGCCAGCACACAGGGTGAGTCCAACTGCCAAGAGATAGTTAAGGAGGAAGACGAATGAGAAATGCTGAAAAATGAATGTGCTTAGACCTTTGTTTTGGAAAACACAAGACAGGTGATGAGCGGCCGACAGAGAGAGAATGGAGGATGTGCTGGTCTGAGTGAGAACAGGCTCACTCAGTCTCCAGTTGATGAGCCTTCAGGGAAGGATTAGGAGGTGTGGTCTTTTAGTCACTGGAAGTGGGCTGTTAGGTTTCAAAAGCTCCCACCAGGCCCAGTGTTGCTCTCTGCTCTCCCCTGGCCCCCCTCCTGCCTATGGATCAGGATGGAGTTTTCAGCTACTGCTCCAGCAACATGTGGGCTGCCATAATCTGTTCCCCTCCATGATAATAAAGGACTATCTGTCTGAAACTGTAAGCAAGCCTCCAATTAAATGCTTCCTATTGTAAAAGTTGTGCTTGGTCACGGTTTTTGAGTGTCTAAGAAAGAAGTATATAAGATGATATATAGATGATCAATAAATGAAATAGATAGATAGATAGATAGATAGATAGATAGATAGATGAGAGATAGGTAATACATGATGGAAGAGAGATAAATTACAAACAGATGATAAACAATGGAAAGATATAAGAAAATTGAAAAAATCTTAGTAAAAGTAAAAAAAGAAGACACTTTACCTAATGTAAACATATTATCACAGTGTTCCTTCAAAATGACTTCCAAGAGCAAGAATGGAGACTTAAGTGAAGATTGGACAAGTCGGGTATCTAAAAGCTAGCATGAAAATACTGAGAAAAGCTTACCAGCAGTATATTCAGACATTTATGTGAAATTTTTTAAAAAGCCTAGAATCATACAATTTACCCCAATGTATTTAGCTGTATAATTGAATATTTTATATATAATAAATAAACTTAGCTCATTACACGCAAAAAAAAAAAACTAGTCACACACAGAAACACAATACACAAACATAGCCACATGCTCCGGGTGGCATAATAAATGTACTCAAACATTCAAGTAAGAAATAAAACCAAATTCTGTTCAGACACAGAAGACAGAAGAAATAGTTCCAACCTGCTTTTGTTTCCATTCAATGTGGGTGTCAGAACGTGGTGCTACAAATCATGTGGGGAGGGGGCAGAAAGGGGAAGAAAGAGTCACATCATAAGCATAATCACTAAAGTCATTTTTAAAATTCTACTTGAACCCAGAAATATATTAAAAGAGCACAATATATTGGTAGAATTTATTTTACAGATGCAGAAATCAGTAAATGTCACTCACCACCTTATAGAATTAATAAGAAAACCAGGTAATTTTCTGCATAGATTCAGTCATGGTAACACTTTTACCACTTGTTCATGGTTCAAATAGGTATGTAATCAAGACATTCTTAATCTGCTCAGATGAATCCCCATAGACAAAATAGAAATATAGATTCACTTCCACTCCTATGAGGTACATGTTCAACACCATCGTTTCAAACCTTGAAGGAAGATAAAATGGATCGTGAACATCTCTTTTGTTTGAGATTTTTACTTTAACACCAATAAGTGAAATAACCAATATTTTAAGAGTTAAACAAATTGACAAACTATTTGAACAAACCTCTCAACAGATGTCACCCAAATGGCCAATAACATGAAATATTCTTAGCCCAATTAATAACCAGGAAAATGCAAATTAACTCACAACATGATGCTATTATAAAATTCCCAGAGGACCTGAAGCAGAAAAAGGACATCCCAAATACTGGAAAGAATTAGTAGCATCTGGTTCCCAATACACAGCTGGTGGGAGTACAAATTAGAATAATCTTTTGGGAAAATGCTTGGATATAAATACTAAAGTAGAACTTGGCAGACTTTGTGATCCTGTGATTCCAGTTGAGATATATTCTCCAGTGGAAGTACATGTTACATGTATAACTCCATCAAAGGCTTGCTTATGTAAGAATATTTATGTCAATGTTCTTCAGAGTCACTGAAACCAAAAACATGACCAACTATGCTTCATCTGTGAAATGAACAAATACACATTCTGACAAATATGTAGAAGACAATATTTTTAGGGAGTTAAGGAGCAGTGACCTGCCCATTCATGCTGCACATGGATGTGTCTCAAAAACAGGATGATTAATGAAAGAAGGCAGACATGTGCATGTGCGCGTGCATGTGTGCGTGTGCAACACACACACGCGTGTGTGCACATAGTGCACTCACAGATACACACAAAGTGTCACAGTACAAGTTCCTCTCTACACACTATATAAAATCAAAGCTCACTGATAGTCTCTATAATACAAACAGCTGTGACCTCCGGCACAGCGTGCTCCTTGAACAATAGTCATAGCCGACCTCACAGGAAGATTGTGCTACTTGTCTGGGGGATTGGCTCAGCAGCAAAGTATTGCCTAACACACACACACACACACACACACACACACACACACACACACACACACACACACACACACACACATGCCCTCAGGTTGGACCCCCTACAATTTAAAAAAAAAGCTTTGCACTTGCATTATTTATTTTTGCAAAATCAAAATATGGACTTTAGGATTGGATACTTTTTGTATGCATGGCATACTTCATTGAATAACTTAAAAACAAGCAAAGGCAATTTCAAAGGTTGTATATCCAGGGTAGCCATGGCTCCTAAAGTCTAACCTAGAGTTCCCGTAGCTCACTCTGCCTGTAGCCTCCTCCTTCGTGCAGTGGCAGTTACTTCCTGCTCTCATAGTTGCTCTGGTTGGGCTCCCAGCCCCTCTATCTGCTTCTACTTGGTTCTCCTGTTCCTCACTGGTCAGGCTCCACTACCCTCTTTCTTCCTGCAGTTCCTATCCTTACCTATCCTGTTCCTATGCTTTCCCTTCTCCTGTGCCCTCTCCCATCCACACTCATTGTAGTGAGCAAGGATCTGTCAGGATGACTATCCTGCATCACCAAACATGCTGAACTGACCAGAACTGTACGAATAGTACCTGGGAGGTCGCTATCCAGTCTCCAAAAGAGTACAGCTTGGGTATTAGTTGGGTATGATGAATGCATAGTTCTATAACTAAAGTTCACTTTCAGCCATGGGTTGGGAAGTAGGCACAACCGAGCCATAGCTCTGTTAAGTCCCCAACACATGCTACATTCTACAGAACGCTACCATGTGTCTGTCTGTGTTCTGGATCTCACCCTGAAATGTTGACTGGCATGAAATTTTTATATCTGTCATACGAACTCCAAAAATCTACAACACTGAAAGCTCCTTATTTAACTATGCAAAAGTAGTACTTCAGATTTCAAAGACTAGGATATCGGTATTTCTCTAGAGCATGTTGGCTCTGATTAAAATGAGATGCGACTGGGGAAGTGGCTCACTAGATAAAACACTTGCTGCGGAAGCTTAGACCTGAGACTGAATACCATGCACTGCCTGGCCGGGCAGTGCACATCTGTAATCCTAGTGCTTCTGTGCAAAGATGCGGCAGAAAGGGAGATCTCACAAATTCACAGGGCAGCTGCCTGAGGATGCAACAGGAAGGACCTGTATCAAGCAGGGCTGAAGGTGAGGACACCTGAGGTTTTCCTGTGAGCTCCATCTGCATGCTGTGGCATGAACATGCCTGCAGTCACCCACATACTCACACATATGCACAGACACAAAATAAATACAATAAAAAGATATGCTCTTTTCTCCCCCTCCCTTAGCTCTGAAGAGGAAGGAAAGTAAAACTGTTGGATTCATTTTAGGAGAGGCACTGAAGTTCCTTTCTGTGTGTTTAGTTTAAAGAGGCTGATTCTATGTAACTGTCCAATTGCAGATATAAATGAATGTGCCATTGACAATGGTGGCTGTCAAGACCAATGCTGCAATACGATTGGCAGTTATTACTGCAGATGTCAAGCTGGCCAAAAGCTGGATGAAGACAGCAGAGCTTATGAAGGTACCAGTCAATGCTGTCCATTTGCTGCTGAGAAAACAGAACATCTATATAATCCCAAAGATGAGGCTTTTTTTTTTTTTTCATCCAAAGCCGGTCGAAGCACTTGTGTTAAATGCTGTCAAGAGCATATATTCTTCCTGTGCCTAGATTACCAAATTGCAACCCACTAGAATGTTTCAAGTAGCTTATTATAGGCAGCATGCTAGTGTTGGTTGTGCCATGTTCTGAATATAGAATTTCAATCATTCATTTAAGTCCTGGGGTAAAGTGCATTTTGAACTTATTTCATTTATTTTTATAGCAAAAAAAAAAAAAAAACCCAGTGCTTTTCATAAAATAGTCATATGTTTCTAAAGTAGAAATGGGAGACGCAAAGATTACATGGGGATAGCATCGTCGTATCAAAGGAGCTTTTGTTCTTTCTTTTTCAAATTAGTTCCTTTCTTTTTAATTTTTAAATTCATCATCTTATTTACCTGACAGTGCCATTGAGTTTCTGTTCTGTATTAGGCATTATTCTACGCCTTAGAGATGTAAAATTAATGAGCAATGAAGTCTTCCCTGAAGGAAATCATTGATTAGAGGTAAAGATGGAAACGTGTGCTCAGATCTTACAAACTGATGTGCTCAGGCATTCTTAAGTGGGGTTAAATGCACCGGAAACAATGAGGTGTGGGTTTACTCACAGCTCTACCCTTAATTGTATAACCTCGGGCGAGTTACTTAATCTCTCTGAGACTGGCATAGTCTATAAAATTTAAGATAACACTAGCTCCTGGAACTGCTGGCAGAGTTGCTTTGAGACCTAAATTTGACGATGCAGTCAAAACAGCGCAGAGGGTGACATAGCCTAGGCTCAGAGGATGAGCATGCACTGTGCTTACATTCAGCTTTCTGGCTGCTCTTGGGAAAGTGGAGGGGCTCAGAGAGGGCTTCCTACTCTGAGCACAGAGCAGGGGCTTTAGCCTCTGAGCATCCCATGTGCCACTCCCTGTGGTCTTTTCTGGCTTTTTTTTTTTTTTTCCTGATTCATAACATGACTTATCACTTCATAAATTCAGGCATCACTGTTGATTTTTTGTTTGTTTGTTTGTTTGTTTAGGAAGTAGAAATGTATTCTAGTGTGTTGTGGACATTGATCTTGTGAAATCTCACTTCCTGCCTCCCCAAACACTGTTCATAGTGAGACATATGTAAATAAAGAGGTAAATAGAGGGAATGGGAGAAATCTCTAGTTGATTGAGGTATGGGTTTGGTAGGGATTGCTCAGATCACTCACAGCTCAAATGGTGAGTCTGCTCCACCATGGCTTGAACATGCTATAATTTGGAAGATTTCAGGTAGATAGGCAGGGATGCTCAAGGCCAACAGAATCTGTGGCCTTCTGTGACAGGCTTCGCTCAGAGAAAGCGCTTCGGGGAAGGTATTAATTCGTAAGGGCAAAGCTGCTACTCCATTCTTTCATTCACCTGTAGTGGATGTAAACATGCTATTGTTTTGATCACAAGTGTGGGATGTGAAACAGACTTGTGTGAGGGTGTGTGGTGTTTGTTCACTGGAAACAAACTTGTGAGAGTACCTGTGGGGTCTGTCCACTAGAAGAGAGACCGCCTCTTGCAGGAGCATTGTCTTTGCTGATAAACATCCTACCACGAACTCTGAGTCTCCTCAGTGCATCCCTACTCTGAAAAAAAAAATATATGCTCCAAACCAGAAGCCTTGCTTTTGCTTTTTGGTTTTTGCATTGCTTCCTATAGTTAGGTTGTTCTCTGCAACCGCTACAAGACACTCCAAGAGAGAAGTGCACCAGAGAATGCTTAGAGGTTCCAGGTTCTAGCTGCTGCTCCAGGTTCTGCCTGCTGCAGTTGCAGTCACTTTTGCTTAATTGTTGGGGTGCTGTTTAACGGTCTGCTGGAATCCTGACTATGAAGAGTGGAATTGCTCTAAAGAAAGGAGTCTAAAAAGTTCTACTTCTCCTGTTCCCATTAACCTCTTTTCTCTCCTATTCAGGTGGGTGGGAAGGGAGGTATGGGCATTAAAGAACCCTAAATAATGTAGATTTGTAAAAGTTCAAAAGCCTACTTTCACCTCTTTGGTATAATAACTAACCTTGGGTGTAGATGGTAGTAGTACTCCACTATGGATTCAATATCAGAGATGTCCAAGTTAAAAGAGAAAGCATGGCCACTGATGACAACACAGACTTTACAGTGAGATGTTCCTAGTCGTGACCTTTCCCGGTTCTGACAGGCAGTGACTGATGCATTGTCCTTTTGCTGAAGATTGTCGTAACCATCAATTTTCTTGTCATAAAAGCATATCACATGTCTACCCCAGCTACTCTCTGTTGGCATTTGATGCCAGGTATTAGACTGGCAGTGCAGATTAGATTGTATAGCTCGGCTCCCTTAACTCTCTTCTCTTCTAGTGGGACCAAGTTGCCCCACAAACACTCAGATATTTAGTAAAGTGTTTCCTCTGGCTGCATTTGATTGTGGTAGCTTTACAGAAACTGTAGGAATAGAGCTGCACTGAGGAGACTGGGCAGTGGCATCCAGGGTAGGGCTGCACCAGGAGACTGGGCAGCGGCATCCAGGGTAGGGCTGCACTGAGGAGACTGGGCAGTGGCATCCAGGGTAGGGCTGCACCAGGAGACTGGGCAGCGGCATCCAGGGTAGAGCTGCACTGAGACTGGACAGCGGCATCCAGGGTAGGGCTGCACCAGGAGACTGGGCAGCGGCATCCAGGGTAGAGCTGCACTGAGACTGGACAGCGGCATCCAGGGTAGGGCTGCACTGAGGAGACTGGGCAGCGGCATCCAGGGTAGGGCTGCACCGAGGAGACTGGGCAGTGGCATCCAGGGTAGGGCTGCACCGAGGAGACTGGGCAGCGGCATCCAGGGTAGGGCTGCACCAAGGAGACTGGACATGGCATCCAGGGTAGGGGTGGTTTGCTGCTAATGAGGACTCCAGAACTGAGAATAGAGATGTGGAAAGAAGCATCCTTACCACAAAGACCCCTCACCCCCAGTCTCATTCATCTGACACTCTTTGTTTTTAAGTGGCTGTTTGGTAGAGAAGGTGCTGGCTCAGTAGCTGACCATGTGATGAGCTTAAACTTGTTCGTATACATAGTGTTGACATGAATACACAACTCCCACTTCAAAGGGAGTAAGAGATAATTTATTCTGGAGCCAAATATAAGTGACCATGACCTGGGCCTGGAAACCCTGATCAGCTTAGCCCATGTTAGCTCATACCCTCACAGTTCTATGAGAGTTTATAGTAACAGAAAAAGGAAGGCATAAACCAAGACACTTTTTAATTCATTGGTGGAAATATCAGTTAGGTGGGTCACAAAATCTGAGGAAATCTTTGTTATAGACCTTAGATGCCTTCTGAAAGTACGCTTAGCCTTTCGGTTGGTATGACCAAAGCCTACTCATGAAACTTGCATAGCAAGTGCCTCTACTCTCTCGGACATCTCAGAAACCTTTTCCGTTTATTCTGAAAGGAATGTGAACATTCAGTAGATTTTCTGATTCACAGTCCAAGTGGTTAGCTTCTTACAAGGTAGAGATTAGAGAAATTAGGGGAAGCCCTGCCTGCCACTGGAACCTGTGGATTACTAATATGCAGACTTACCCATGGAAACCTTCTGAAAAAACACTTTCTTCTCTTATTTTTGTCCTTGTTATAGTATTTCAAAATGTTCAGATATGCAAATGTCTTCACATTCTAGAAAAATGCAGTTCTCATTTATTGATAAGTTACATTTCTAATACTTTCCCGAGGAGTCTACCCACATCTAGGCAGAATCAGCTGGTGGTTTCTCACCTGTTCTTTGTAGCAGTAGTTCTCAACCAAGGTATCCTTTCCTCTACAGACACTTGAAAATGTCTACGATACTGCTTGTCTTCACAGATGTGAAGACAGGACGCCGCCAGCATCTGCTGCTTACAGGGAAGGATGTGGTTCGGAGTCTTCTGTGGCTCTGCCTTTCCCAAGGCTGGCCCTGTTCTTTCTTCGCATCATATCTCTTTTTACACGTCTTATTTTTTTTCTAGACTCTGCGGATTTCTTTGTATTGGTGCCTATGTTCATACACATGGATCATTTCCTTCTACTCATGACTTGCTGTTCTCTATTCAGAACGTTACTCCAGCATCTGTGCTCATGGTACCATTGAGTCTTATTTCTGGTCATTATTTACACTCTCTTTCCTTTCCTGCAGAGGTCAAGTATGCCTCTACTATAGAACTTCTTACATAGCTGGGCAATTACATACATTCATACAGGTAAGGTTTACTACTTGTCATTCCCAACAGAGTGCCCAACATAGAGTGGCATTCCATGAGTGCTCGTTGAATGCGTAAGCCATTCTGTGAGATATTTGTCAGTACACCTTGTATTTTTTTTCTTGTGTACGCATTTTGCCAACCCCTTTCATTCTTTGAATATTTTTTAGAAGTCTTATTTTTTTTCCAGAATAAACCACTCGGCTACCAAAAAGTCATAATTAACTGTTTTCTGATATCATGTCTTCTAAATTTATAGGGAAAGTCATGGTGGTGGATGTAGTGACAGCAGACATCCACCTTCCATGGTTGCTATCCAGCCTCAGGCAGTGTGGCTAGGGCAGAGTGGCAGTACTACAGTGCTCTGGTGCTCTGACAGAGCTCCCTAGGGCCCTGATTCACAGAAAATAAAAACTGCCCCAGGAAGAGCCACTGATTTGCCCCAAGTGCCTGGTATTTATTTGTAGAAATAGGGAACAAAATCCTATTCCCCTTTCCCTAGTTGCCATTCTTCTCAATTGACCCATTGTCTGGTCTGACCTGTACACATTCACTGAATGACTAGTGTGCTCAGTAACTTGAGACTATCTGAGTAACACAAGGCACAATATCTTCCTTCATAAGGTTTCAGTGCCATGGACATATATAACTGTGTGAGATCATAAGTGACAGAACATGTCCTTATAGTATATACTTTGACAGTTCACCAAGCCAGCTCTCTGCTCACTCTTCTTTCCTTTCCTTTCCTTTTCTTTTCTTTCCTTTTGTAAGTGCAGTGAACTTTATTGATGGCATTCAAGAGAGAAAGCCTCCCTTGGACCCTCCCTTTTTTCTGGGGGTCTGGGATAGAAACTGTGAGGGAGATGCTCAGTGTCAGGGCCTGAGTTGGGACAAGAACTCCTCAGCATCCAAGAGCCTCTCTCTCTCTCTCTCTCTCTCTCTCTCTCTCTCTCTCTCTCTCTCTCTTGCTCTCATGTCCTTGCTTGGATGGTTGGTCCAGAGCTTCTTACTCCTTGAAGGCTGTGTAGACCAATAGGTCCTCCACCTTGTTGCTCTAGCTGTATTCATTGTCATACCTGGAAATGAGCTTTGCAAAGTTGTTGTTGAGAGCAATGTCAGCCCCAGCATCAAAGATGGAAGAGTGGGAGTCACTGTTAAAGTTGCAGAAGACAGCCTGGTCCTCAGTGTAGCCTAGGATGCCCTTTAGTGTGTCCTCAAGTACCTTCTTTACCACATTTTTGATGTCATCATACATGGCAGGTTCCTCTAGTCTGCATGCCAGATCTACGATGGACACAGTGGGGGTAGGAGCATGGAAGGTCATGCCAGTGAGCTTCCTGTTCAGCTCTGGGATGACCTTGCCCACAGCCTTGGCAGCACCAGTGGATGCAGGGATGATGTTCTGGGCAGCCCCACAGCCATCGCTTTTTCTGGAAGATTCATCCACAGTCTTCTGGGTAGCCATGATGGCATGAACTGTGGTCATGTGTCCTTCCATGATACCAAAGTTGTCATGGATGACCTTGGCCAGGGAAGCTAAGAAGTTGGCGGTACAGGAAGCATTGCTGACAATCTAGAGTGAGTGGTCACACTTCTCATGGTTCTCATACATCACAAACATGGGGTCATGAGCAGAAGGGGCATAGATGATATCCCTTTTCACCACACACTTCAAGAGGGCCCAGCCTTCTTCATGGTGGTGAAGACACCAGTAGACTCCACAATGTACTCAGCACCAGCATCACCCCATTGATGTTAGTATAATCTTGCTCCTGGAAGATGGTGATGGGCTTACGGTTGATGACAAGCTTCCCATTCTCAGCCTTGACTGTGCCGTTGAAACTGCTATAGGTAGCATCATACTGGAACCTGTAGACCATGTAGTTGAGGTCAATGAAGGGGACATTGATGGCAACAACCTCCACTTTGCCAGATAAGAAGCCCTAGTAACCAGGCGCTCAGTACAGCCAAACCCGTTACTCAGACCTTCACCATCATGTCAAGGGATGAGACTGTAACTGTACTAGAAACTTTGGGTGTTTCTGGAAAGGCGAGGAGCAGAGAGCCCATGATCACTGCTCTTAAAGTAGCTGACTGCTTACCCTGGTATTAGGGGTCCCCAAAGGTACAGGCATGTGCTTAACCACCTTGCCTTCAGGAAAGCCTTCCTGTTGTGTGATGTACATTGTGCTTTGCTGAAATGTAAGTCCCTGAATTTATATTCATAGTTCAGAAAGATATGGGCAGAATCCTTTTCTATAGTGATTATTTTGGAAACATACCTTTCTCATACACATCTCAAATTAAAAAGAAGTCTATGCTTTGTCAAACACTGAGAGATATTGATAAAAACACATATAATGTAGTTACAGATACACAATTGTATTTGAGATGACAAAAGCTTCTTGAAAGTATTATAAAGGACTCACTTATTTTCATGTATTACTTCTCTTAGTCCTTTATGAAAAATATCTTACCACTCCACTAATGTTCCACAGCATATGAAGGTTATGATGATTCCCCTGCCTCAGAGCTTAACCAGGAATGTACATATGCAAAACAAATTGAGAAAAATCCTGGTCTAGCCTCATGTGCTAATGACAGGTTTATATCTCTTGAAAATGTATTGCTGCATTCACAATAACAGAATGCATTACATTGAAAAAGGTTGCTTAATTTTTTTAGTTTTATTACAGTTATACAATTACATGAAGATTTATTATTTTACTTCATTTATTTATTCATGGATGCAAGCATTCATTTATTCACTCACTCATGCCCTAAACATATCTGCCCTTTGCAGTGTGCACCATGTCAAGAAAATAACAGGAACTTGAGCTGTATTTATTTCTCTAACATTTGCTAACTGAAATTTAGCGCTAGATACTTAATATAGGTAAGATTTTTTTATCATCTATAAAACCAAAATAACAATATTTATCATGACAGAGACTGGAGGCTTAAATAGGGCATTGGATGAAGTCACTGTGATAGTGGAAAACCTTTCTGATGCTTCTCTATGACCAAATTTTAAAAAATGGATGCTTGTGTATGTAACATTCCTGATCTCCCTCTACCTCCTGACTTTCATGAAATCTCCTTCTTCCTAGGAGAGGATACAGGTTTGTGGTGACAAAGTAGGCCGTGGAATTTGGTTCACCTTGTGTTTCCTCTTTGAAACCAGCACATTGGATCTGTGACAGCCCAAAGGCAGTGATGGTTGCCACAGGCACTGCTGTGGTGTGTGCTTTGGGCAGAACTGACTTCACATGGGAAGACTGAGCTTCTCTGGCTGCACCTGTGGCTTGCTTGGGCAGGGAGGGGTGGTTGTGTAGGAGTCCCACCGTTTTGTCACCCATAAATTCTATTCTCAAGTCTTAAATTTAACAAAATCAACATTTACCATCCATCTCCACCTGGATATTTTAGGCTAGAATTAATTCAAAAATTCAGGCAGACAGCATACATTTCCTTTGGAACCTTCTCAAAATAAAATACTAAGCAATATTTTCTAGTGCGTAATAGATGCTAAAGAAAATGCACATTTCTTGTTCTCTTCTCCTTCACTTCCTTCTGTAGTATTTGAGGTTGAAGGTTAAAGAATGCGACCAGCAGTATTTGTTCCTCTCCAAGGAGCTTCCAGTTCAATAAAAGAGATAAGATGGGTACACAAACAGCCATAGTATAGAGATCAGGGTAAATCTGAAGCAGGCAAAAGCCAAGTGCCTTGGGGCCTGAGAGTAGAAAGATGCCACCCAATGACGAATCAAAACAAGCTGCACAGAAATTAGAGTCCCAGGACGGAGTGCCCTCATTCCACATCCTTAATAAAACCCCTGTTAGAAACCCACAATCGCCACGTGCTTGCGGTCTCACTTGCTTTTGGTTGACATCAAAACGGTTCTTAAGAACAAAACTGCCAGTGCTACAGCTTGGGCAGTCTTTGCACAAACACTGATGACTTTCTTCAGTACCCATGCCTTTTGGACTAGAAAGAAATACTGGAAAACTCAAAACTAAAGCTTTGCTGTGAAAATTAAAACTCTCTTCATTGCTTTTTATTCCCTCCTTCTAAATAATTCTGTAGTTTTCTCCTAATAATTCAGGAGAATTATTTCACACTCACCCAGTTTCAGCATATATGTATGTATATATATATGTGTGTGTATATATGTGCTCAATATATATGCATATATATGTATATATGCAGTTAGGAGTCTATTAAAGAGAGTTTATCTGATACAAAGTCCCAAGATAAGCTGGCTCACTCTTCAGGTTTCACAGGGACATGCAGATGAGTGGAATTTATAAGAGAGAAATGAGAAAAATAAGCCTGCTGCCTATTACTGTTAGTGATTTAAAAAGGGTGTGGTGGCTGTATCCAACACAACCACCTAAGGAAGGAAGAGTTGTGCTGCTAGAGATTTTCCTCTTGGCAGGTAAGGTGTGAAGGTGTAGCTGCTCTGGGTGTTACTGCAGCACTGTGAGGAAGCTGGTGATGCATCCAGAGTTAAGAGACAGGGAAATGAATGTGAGTGCTCAGCTTCTCCTGTCCCAGGACTGTAGGGACATCCTATGGGATGGCACCGAATGTACTCAAAGTGAACTTTTCCTCCTCAACCCAGCTTAAATTTCTCTCTAAACTCCCTCAAAGATACTTCTGGTCTTAGGTAATTACAAATCCAACTGAGCTGACATTGAAGACTTACCATAATTGGGGTGTCATTCATATCAAAATTGTAAGAGATAGAAGACCCAGAAATCTACCATGAGATCGTGTCTCCTGGAAAGGGCAGGAAGCTATGCTCATGATACATCAACAGTATGGCTTCCTGAACAAGATCTAAAAAACGGCAATACCATTACACGTACTAAATTGGAGGCTCGAACAACTAATGACTTTGCTAGAGGGAAAATTAATCTCTCCTGGATACGATCCCCCTAATTGGTTGCTAAATAATAAGATATCATTCCTGGAATCATATACGCATGAGCAACACTAAGTTGACTCAGCACATTTTATTATATATTTATAAATAATATATGCAACATATGAAGATATGTGCAACAAAACAGAAAAAGAGGCCATAAATTTGAGAGGGAGTGTGGGGGACATGGAAGAGGTAAAAAGGTGTAGGCATGAGGGATTGTAAGGAAGAAAAGGAAGAGGGAAAATAATGTAATTATATTTTAATTAAATTAAAAAAACACAATTAAACCTTCTGCCTCAGCCACCTGTGACAATTTCACTGAAAAACAATGATAGCGGGGATCTGTGTAAGGAATTGGGGGGCTGGTGAGGAGTTGGAGTGAGGATCTGTGTAAGGAGTTGGGGGGCTGGTGAGGAGTTGGAGTGAGGATCTGTGTAAGGAGTTGGGGGGCTGGTGAGGAGTTGGAGTGAGGATCTGTGTAAGGAGTTGGGGGGCTGGTGAGGAGTTGGAGTGAGGATCTGTGTAAGGAATTGGGGGGCTGGTGAGGAGTTGGAGTGAGGATCTGTGTAAGGAGTTGGGGGGCTGGTGAGAAGTTGGAGTGAGGAGCAATAGGAGACCTCTTGTTGGAAATTTGGCATACCAGTTTTGCTTCACCATGTCACTAGGTTTTAAATTCTGAACAATAGACTATTTTATTCATGTTTGTGGTTCTCTGTTCAATAGTTTAACACATGTTAATATTATGAAAGATCATATTATTACATGAGCTTTTCTAGGACTCTTGACTGCAGCATCGCCTCCTTACTTCTTCAGATATGTGTGCAGTCTCCAGATATATTTAGAATATAGAATTCAAAACATCAATGTCATTTTTAGTTATAGGCTTATCTTTTCAGGAACCTGAAATATGGAGGACAGTTTTCTTCTCTTATCAAATCCGTATTACTTTCCATTGCTGCCATAACAAGTAGGCATGACGACTTAGTTTTAATTTTCTTGTGGAAGGAAATTTCTTTTCAGTTTTAAAATAATAGATATGTTCCTTAAATAAGGATATAATATTTATGTGTAAATTCTAATCAGAACACAAGCCACGCCTTTAATCCCAGCACTCAGGAAGCAGAGGCAGGTGGATTGCTGTGAGTTTGAGGCCAGCCTTGTGTACAAAGTGAGTCCAGGACAGCTAAGGCTACACAGAGAAACCCTGTCTCAAAAACCAAAACAAAATGAAATGAAACAAAAAAACAAAAAACAAATAAACAAAAAATATCAACCTCATCGAAAGATGAAGCTACTGATTTGGGGGCGGAAAACTGAAACTATGCTTCCCATAAATAAAAAAATGCACACTCATGAATCTGGAGCTGTGGTGCCTGCACCACCGCAGTACCAAGTCGAGGGTGAGGGACTGCGGATTTACCTCATTCACATACATGTGCGCGCGCACACACACACACAATAGCACAGCGGGTCCTTTGTGCCGCAGCAGCGGCAGCAGCGGTTTATTCTTCTCATTCCCTTCAGAGTTCCAAAGAGCCTTCTTATAGGCAGCAAAACAGGAATCCTCGTCCCAGGTGAAATCCCTCAAGAGGTGATTGCACACAGGAGGAAAAGTCTCGAGGAAGGGAGGGGTGCGTTCTCAGAGCAGTAAACATGACTAGCTAACCAAGATAAACACAGACACGAAAGCTGCTAGAAACAGACATGAAACAGCAAGACAAGCAGACAGCCCAGTTGGGCCTGGTTCCTACATAGAGCATTTTCTAGGATGCTGTTTTGGTTTTCACACAGGGCCAGTAGGCCTCTGGCACTGTACCAAAGTAAAGGATTCCCTGAATGTGTTCCAAAGTACTGAGGGTAATGGGCCATAAATTCATTGCTGTCATCAAAGCGTGGTGCTATCTTTAATCGGCACTGCACACTGAGGAAAGCAATTGGTCCATTCCAAAACCCCTTGTTAATATACCAGTAATAATCCACCTGGCAATGTGAGCAATGCTACTTAACGTATAAGGCTCTTGCTGTCCAGGCAAACACCTGGGAAGAGGAGAGATGTTAGACTTGGCTGATCTCTTCTTGGCACTGAATCATGGTGACTCCATTTAGAGTTGAGACAGAGAGAAAAAAGAAGGGAGATAGTATAGGTTCCTCCATCTGTGTAGGATGTGTGGTCCGTGAGAGGGGCAGGCACCATGAAAACAAGAATGAGCACCAAAAGGACAGGATGCACAGCTGCAGCCTGTGCTGTGACTAAGCACATATTTCTGTGTTTTAAGGTGTTCTAGTTCCAACAAGCAGGTGGGACATTTGAACTCTTATAGCACTCTTTGCGATAGCACAGACACCCAAAGGAGTGTGATAAAAAGTCTTTTCCCTGCTTCATGTACATTTTCATGTACTTTTAAACACTTTTGGCATGTTTTAAATGATTCCTTGCTAGCTCATCAAAAATTGTTAGCTATAGTTAAAAGATGGTTATAAACTGAATCCTGTTAGGAGAACAAATAATTTGATTTGAAATCATATCCTAAAGAAAAAAAAAAAACTGGGAACTCCACGTTTATATCAATTATTAGAGATGAGTTGAGTCTCCAGATCCAAGACCCTGAAACCCAAAGCCAGTTAGTTATCTGGTTATTTCTAACACAATTCCCTAGACTTTAAATAACCATAACATTTTAGAGGTCTGCCTGTTCTCTGGAAATCAAAGTAAACTTGCAGCCAAGAAAATTAGGTAAATTGCATTTCATTACTGCTGTCCTTATTAAAAGTGAGTTGGTTTAATCTCTCTAAAGAAAGAGTAAGGTATGGGAAAGCCGAATAGCGTATAAAAGTGCTGTAATTAGGACACCCCCCCCCCCCAGTTCACACAGCACAATGTGTCTTAAACTCCAGTGTATGTAATATCCCTACAGGACATACTCAAATACACATTCTCATGTAGGGATCTGAGCTCCAGGAGAGGTGGTGTGGTGGCTTCATAGATCACACTGAGTCAAAAAGCCTATGTCCTTTCTTTCAGTTCGTTTCTCAGACAACTTCAAAACATTTTCTAATTATAATATAGGTAGAATGAGGGGTGAACAAGTTGGTGTGAAATGTCATCTTTGATGATTTAAAAAATGTTTTAGGTCTATATAGACGTTTTAAGTTGATAATGACAAGATGTGATGGAGATTGATTTACATTCAGAATTTTAGATGTACCAAGATAGGAAAGATGTTTTCTTCAAGGCTGTCAAATACAAATAGCCAAAACACCAAGAATGTAACATTTATATAATTCCTGATTGTGTCATGGTTCTTCTTGCTATAGGTAGTTTATTGTATATATGTGTAATAATATAAATGTATATGTAAAAAATAAAGAATAAATCCTGAGATAAAAAAAATAATGATATGATGATACAACTCGCTATCCTATAGTTCATTCTCCTAAGTTTTGCCAGCCTGAGGTTTTACGATAATCGCGCATCCCTGCAGTCCTTACCACAGTCAACTCCAAGACGTTATTGTCACCGTGTGAAGAAGCATCTGGGATCATCTTGTTGTATTACTACTCACTCACTAAAGACTTTCCCCCCTTTCCAGACCACTCTAGGCCTGCAATTGAATATAATTCATCTTTTGTGGCATACTTCTTTCACTTACCATATTCTTTATAAAGATCACCTCTATTGTAAAATATAGCAGTAAGTACTCTCTCCCTCCCCCAGCATTCCATCTCTCTTTCCGTGTGTGTGTGTGTGTGTGTGTGTGTGTGTGTGTGTGTGTGTGTGTGTGTGTAACTGGGATTCACTATTAATTTGGGAGTCCCTGTATAGACCAGGTTGACCTCAAACTGTGAGTGCTGGGACTGAAGTCATGTGTTACTATGCTCAGCATCAGTACAGTATTCATTTTTATATCTAAATAATTTTCTGTTGTGATAGAGACATGCCATTTACTGTCTGCGTTTTTCAGTTGACAGGCATTTGGGTTGCCTCTTCTTTTTGGACATGTCATTCTTGTTTATACAGAAGTGGAATGACTGGGTTATAAGTATCTCTATATTTTATTTTCTATAATTTTCAAGCTAAATAAATGAATAAAAATTTAAATATAGGTATTTGTAGTGAACATAAATATATTTTTGCTTTGATCCCCAGTGTGGGATACGTAATGGACGTAAGCATGTTTTTGTTTTGATCCCAAGTGTGGGATGAAGAACAGACTTGTGAGAGAGCAGGTAATGTTTATCTACTTAGAGGTAGGTTTTTGCTAGCGAGGCTTTTGGGGTCTTGGTATTGTTTGGCTGTTCATCGCTGCACTTCAAGACACTCCAAGGGCTTAGAGACTCCGGACTCTGGCTGCTGTTCCAGGCTCCAGCACCTACTTTGGTGGAATTGCTGGTCGGCTGAAATCCTGCCAACTACACCAGAGGAATCACTCCCAGAAACTGAATTCAACAAGATCTACTTCTCCTGTTTCCCTAAATCTCCTTCCTCGTCTATCTAGGGTAGGTGGGTTGGAAGGGAGATATAAGCATTTAAAGCACCACAAATAAAATATGTTTGAAAAGTTGGAGTCTACTGGTATTTATATATGCTCATATAGATACATTTGTGTCAAACAGTTGACTTTATTAAAAGGGAAAAGATCCATGGCCAAATGATTATGGAGAACTATAACTGTGTACTAAAACTCTTTTAAGGAAACCAAGCCAAATACATGTTATTTAACCATCTAGGCTCAGGTTTCATGAGCTTGTTTTCCAAACATCCTTAGAAATTTTAGAAACAAAATCTTTACAATGCAACGATTTTGAATATTTGATGGAATGTGTTTTGAGACAAATGGCTTAGTCACATGGTTGGAAGACAGTGTATGTTCTATTGGGGCTTCAACTCATTTGTAATTATGTATGAAAATGGGCAAGTGCAATTTGTAGGTTTTGATGGGCAATATCTGAATCAAGAATGAAAACTGAGACTGAGATTTCTGAATAATTACATGGACTTTATATTTGGGATGATGAAGAAAGACAAAAAGTTAATGAAGATGGTAGGGGAGCATTCATATGCCAGTGAGGTTGCCCAGCTTTTGGCATCCATATGTTGTGTGTATGGAGAATAAGGATATTAGACTCATCAAAAGTAGAAACAGCAAAATCTTTGTAAGTCAGATGCAAAATATTATTAAGCAAATTATTGATTGATAAATTTCAAATTTAATAAAGGTATAAGAATATCTTTATTTTTTAATTCTTAATTTATTTTGGGATTATCATATGATTATATAATTTTCCCTTACCTTTCATGACCTCTTTATTCATTAATTATTGTTAAACACATATATGTATGTGCACAGACATACATATTCCTAAACAGAACCTACTCAGTCTGTAAAATGTTACACTTCTGTATGTTTTCAGGGATGACCAATATCTGTGTTTTTACAACACCTTGCTCTTGGGTGTGATGACCCAACTGGACTTCTCAGACACATCTCGGTCAGTATGCAAAATCTTCCAGCTAATTTCCTCATTGTTTCTCATTGGAAAATCCTCACTTGGTTTCTGTGCATGTGTGCTATAGCTTTTGATACTGCCATCTGGCACTACCTGCTTTTAATCTTTTTTTTATGAGCCTTGGTTTTCTTTTTGTGCTAACTCTTAGTTTTGTCCACTAAAGCTTCTGTGAAGTCATTTTCAAATTAATGAGAAGTAAGATAAAAGATAGAAAGTGCTGCCTCATGTTTTCATTAAGTATGTTGATGAGGCATGGTATCTATCAGTGCTCCAATCTCATTGTCAACAAGTCTTCTCTTTGATGAGATGACCTGTCTATGTATTTGTTCCTCTTGATATTCTTAGCATTTCATTTATGCCAGTGAAAATGGAATTACTCATTTGCAGAGAAAAGTGAGCAACAATTGCTTCATTAAATAAAGGGGATATATATATATATGCTAACAAAATGAATGCTTGCTTTAAAACACTTGTTATTAAATTATGTTCTTTCTTAGAATAAACTAGGGTTTCTTTCAGAATGAGAGTGTTGTGTTTAAACAATAGTTCCTAAAGGAGAATAAAAATATGTGTGTGTTTGTGCATATAAATATATATATATATATACATGTATGTATATATATTTATATGTGTGTGATATGTGTGTGTTTGTATATATGTGTGTGTGTATGTGATATGTGTGTGTATGTGTGTATGTACATATGTATGTGTCTGTTATCAAGGTATAGAGAACATGCAGGTGCCACTGGTCAGACTTTTTAAGTCGGATGAGTACATTCAGTCCTGCAATGTCACAAGGGATGCTCTTCGGCATCAGAGAAGCCTTCCTCCTTCTGTCCCCATGAGCTCCAATTGTATGATAAGTCACCTGGGCATCCAGAGTTCTCAGTGAAGGCCTCAGGTAGACACACTACATCACCTGGAACGGGTTTCATTTCTCCTCTGAGTTTTACTTCCTGTTCCATAAAGTTAGGCATGGGGATTGGAGAACTCTGCATACTTCTCCGGGTTCTAAATTCTATAATTCCCAAGTCTAAACCTAGAGATTGACATGGAGTCCAAAAGCTGGAGTTCCGAGGAAGCCAAGAGGGAGTGAGAGCTGGAAGAGATGATGCAAAACCCAGACTCCTTCCCTAAACCCCACAGCGATGATGAGAAACCAAGGCACCTAGAAGAACCAGAGAAAGGGAGAAGAGCAGATGACCCCAGCAGAGATGCCAGGGGCCATGGTGGCTGCCTGCTCTTTCAGATATAGTTCAGGATATTATTTTTTATTTCATTTCATTTAATTTTTATTTTTATTTATTTAAGTAATCTATTCAGATTACATCTTATTTGTTATCCCCTCACTTGTATCTTCCTGTTTCCCTTTCCTCCCTCTTTCGTCTTATTCCCCTCCCCTAGATCTGTGACAGAAGGGGACCTCATCCCCCACTATAAGATCACAGCCTATCAGGTCTCTTCCTGGTAGCCTGCTTACTTTTCCTCTAAGGGTCACCAGGTCTGCCCACCAAGGGGAAGTGGTCTAATAGGGGGACCAGGGTTCGTGTCTGAGTCAGTCTCTGCTCTCCACACATTTTGGAGAATGTGCTGTCCTTCGTCTAATCTGGATAAGGGGTCTAGGGTTACCTGCATGGATTGTCCTTGGTTGGTACCGTAATTTGAGCTGACCCACCTGGATCTAGATCTTTAAGCTGTAATGGTCTTCTTGTAGGTTTCTAGTACTCTCTGGATCCTTCTATTTCCCCATTCTTTCTTATCTCTCTCACCTAGAGTCCCAATAGGAAGTCCCAGTATCCATCCCAATCTCCGGCTAAGTGAAGACATTCATGGTATATCTCTGTTGGTCTAGTGTCCAATTATAAGTGAGTATATGCCATGTGCCTCTTTCTGGGTCTGGGTTAATTCACTCAGGATGATCATTTCCAGTTCCACCCATTTGCCTGCAAATTTTAGGACTTCCTTGTTTTTAATAGCTGAGTAGTATTCCATAGTGTATATGTGCCAGAGTTTCTTTATCTGTTCTTCAACTGGGGGACATCTAGGTTGTTTCCAGGTTCTGGCTATTGCATATAAGGCTGCTATGAACATGGATAAGCATGTGTACTTGTTATGTGCTGGAGCATCTTTTGGGTATATTCCAAGGAGTGGAATAGCTGGATCTTGAGGTAGCCCTATTCCCTGTTTCCTGACAAAGCACCAGATTGATTTCCAAAATGGTTGTACAAGTTTGCACTCCCACCAGCAATGAAGGAGTATTCCCCTTTCTCTGCATCCTCTCCAGCATGTGCTGTCACTTGAGTTTTTGATCTTAGCCAATCTGATGGGTAAGATGGAATCTCACAGTTGTTTTTATTTGCATTTCTCTGATGCTGAAGGACATTGAGCATTTCTTTAAATGTTTCTCAGCCATTCGATATTCCTCTGTTGAGAATTCTCTGCTTAGTTCTGAGCCCCATTGCTTAATCGAATTATTTTCTTTGATGATATATTTAATTTCTTGAGCACTTATTCACAGATGATATGATAGTGTACATACGTGACCCCCAGAATTCCACCAGAGAACTCCTATGGCTGATAAACACCTTCAGCAAAGTGGCTGCATACAAAATTAACTCAAAAAGTCAGTAGCCTTCCTGTATACAAAGGACAAAGGTACTGAAGAAGAGATTAGGGAAACTACACCCTTCACAATAGCCACAAGCAATATAAGATATATGTAGGAATAACTCTAACCAAGCAAGTGAAAGAAAGACTTGTTTGAAAAAATTTCAAATCTCTGAAGAAGGAGATTGAAGATGATATCAGAAGGTAGAAAGATCTCCCTTGTTCATGGATCAGGAGAATTAACATAGTAAAAAATGCCCATCTTACCAAAAGCAATTTACAAATTCAATACAATCCCCATCAAAATATCTGCACAATTTTTAAAAGACATTGAAAGATCAATTCTCAACTCCATATGAACAAACAAAAAACCTAGAACAGCTAAAACAATCCTGTACAAGAAAAAATCCTCTGGAGGAATCGCCATACCTGATCTCAAGCTGTACTATAGAGCAACAGTAATTAAAACACTATGACACTGGCATAGCAATAGGATGGTTGTTCAATGGAATCAAATCGAAGACCCAGAAATAAATCCACACATATTTGGTCACCTGATTTTTTGACAAAGAAGCCAAATCTATTCAATGGAAAAAGGATAGCATCTTCAACAAATGGTGCTGGCCTAACTGGATGTCTACATGTAGAAAGATGTAAGTAGATCCATATTTATCACCATGCACAAAACTCAAGTCCAAGTGGATTAAAGACCTCAACATTAAAACCAGACACACTAAATTTGTTAGAAGAAAAAGTGAGGAAGAGCCTGGAACTCATTGGGACAGGAGACAACTTCCTGAGCAGAACACCAACAGCTCAGGCCCTAAAATCAACAATTATTAAATATGACCTCATGAGGCTGAGAAGCTTCTGTAAGGCAGAAGACACTGTCAACAGAACAAAGTGACAGCCTACAGACTGGGAGAAGATCTTCACCAACCTTACATCTGCTTTTTTTTAGAAGTTATGTCTGCATCTTATCAGGTAGATAAAGAAATTCACACACCTTTATTATGCTACCTTGTGGTCAATATATTCATGTTGGGTTCACTTCCCACCAGTTGCTGACATCAGTAGTCAAGCAGGAGATTTTCAATAGGAACGTAGGACATGAAAGTTTCACAGCAGTTCCTTGAATTCACCATTCTTCAGTTGAAAGAAATAAACATTTTTGCTAAAATTATTAAAATGTATTAGCTAAAAAAGCAGTTTGGGGCTGGAGTGATTCCTTGGTGGTTAAGAGCATTTGCTGCTCTTGCTGAGAACTCAGGTTTGGTTCCAAGTACTTACATGGTGGCTCACAACTGTCCATAAACTCCAGTTCCAAAGGATCTGACATCCTTCTCTGATCTCTGCTGGCATTAGGCACATGAATGATGCACATACATACATAGAGGCAAACATTTGTTAGCATGAAATTAAGATAAGTAAATCTCTCTGAAAATTAGAATAGTTGAAGTTATAAGTTCATTTGTTTGTTTTTTCCTCATGGAATGATTTTTATTTTCAATGCTCATTTCTTGGAGTAAAAAAACTAAAATTTAAAGAAATATATGATTCCTATCTTAGTCAAAATTTTAATTAAGATTTTATCTGTTTGTATTCTGAGTAAACTTCACATGAGCTCACAAAATTCAATTTTTAGTAACCGTAGATTGATAAAATGCATCAGAAATGATTTTAAGGCATGACAGATTTTAAGATACTATGTTTCATGAATCCTTTCTAATGCCTATGATGCTGATGGAAGTGGCTTGTCCAAGAATGTCAAGCCAACCACTTGGAGAGATAAAGCAAATTTTAAAAAAATGTTTTAAAGTTCATTTTACATCTTGATCATAGCCCCGTCTCTCCTCTCCTCCTGGCCCCAATCTCCCTCAATCTTCACCCATCCCTTCTCCCCTACTTGACAGTAACAAGAAATTTAATAAATAAACCTCTAAATTATACAGTACTTTATTTACTATACATTGACATGAGTGACTACATTACTTAAAGAAGAGCTTCTCACTGGAATGAGACCCAGACCATGCTGGGAAACTGTGATTCTGAGATCTGCTCTGTCATGGTGCCACTGCACTCTGAGCCGGGAAGAAGGAAATGCAGCCTGCATTGGAGGGAGTCTGCAGGATTCAAACCTATCTGGGGATGCCAGAGGGAGAAGATCTTCTTGAGGATTTTACCTTTACAGCTCTCTTAGCTCAGAGCTATTCCAGTGAAACGGCGACTCTTAGATGATCTTTAGTGAAACAGCTTATGCATGTTTGTGGGTTTTGTTGCTGTTGTTATTGTTATTCTGTGGTAAACAAGTACTATATGAACCATGAGGAACGGGAAGGAATTTTGGGGTGTGAATTCATTTCATTTAGTTGTGACTGGGATGCTGGTGATGTTCTGTTTTCAACCAGGTGCCAGCTACGTGACTATCTGTGAGTATCTTGTGATTGGGGGGTCACCAGCCTACATGCTTGGTGGCATGCAGGCACAGAAGCAGGTGTGGAGTGGTAGGGAGCAATCCTACTACTACTGATCTAAGGGTGAGATTTTTGGGATTTTTGACACGTCTCTGACCTCACTCCATTTTGCCTGGTCACCAAGGCTATGTTACCCACAGAAAACCAGCATGTTCAATGAATGACAGTATGGTTTCTATATGGGAGACCTGTGACCAGTGTTCAGTTAATGACAAGTATAGTCTCTGACCACAGCAACAGAAGTAAAAAAATATGGCTTCTTTACCCAGCAGATATCTTTTCTATAGGGTACCGGAGAAATTTCACAGAGATATGTTTTCAGTGTGACATTGCCCCAAGGGTGAGCAAAAGAAGCTGTTGGCCATTGGGTTATACTGGCCACCAGTCACTGCAGGAGGCAGGTATAGAGGAAGCCACTTGTTCTGCAGGCACTAGAGAAGCCGCCTGCCCTATAAGCTGGCGTTGGAGAAGCTGAGTGCAGAGCAGGCAGAAACCTGGTAGTAAACATGAGAAACCAAACATGGTGGAGAAGAGAAATACTGGAGAAGCTGATATGTATGAAGGCTGGGTAGACTAGCAGATCCATGTGCTGACTAGGCTGCTGTAGAGAGGCCACTTACCCTGGGGGTCCAGACTCAGGCTACTCTGCATTAGGAGGTTATTCGCAAGAATAGGCTGGATCCAGGAAAGACTACTGGTTACTTCACAGTGTCTTACCACTTACTCTACATTGCATACTAAGAGCCTAACATCATTTTTCACATATACAGAAAGAAATTAACAGGAGCCAGAGCCTCATCCATTCTCACGGCTAAGGCAAAAAGGAAATTGAGAGCAAGGGGTTAGCATGTCAGCAGCCAGCATGATCTCCAATGTTGCTCCCTCTCCTCACAAGAGAATGAAATGATGTCTTCCCTCCCCATTGGCCAATGTGGTCTGATGATTTGACTTCCATGAACCCATAACACGTGAGTCAAGGAAGTGGAGCATCTATCTAGAACAGAATAGAAGTTTTAAATGCAAGTTTGTTGCTCAGCCTGGAGTCCTGGATTGTCTGATAGCAAGAAGCTTTCTGGTTTCTTGTTGGCTTATTATGTTCAAGCTACTCAAACGATGGTGTAAACATATGGCATATTATGACCTTCCTCCATTGCCTTGTATTCAACTGCAGCAAGGAGAATGGAAGGATTGGGCCCATGTCAGACCAAAACAGAATTTCCCAGTAGTGTCATATGAGAGAAATCTTGAGAGGTAGTCATGTGATGTCGTCAGCCACTTCTTTGTGTGTGGAGGACCCCACTACATTACTTTGATTCTTATTTTTGCCAGTTTTGATGATGTATTGCCTACATGGCCATTTTTTTTTTTTTCATTTCTTTCTGGATTGAATATCCTCAATTTGTCTTGTATATGGGTTGTAACTTATCTTTGGGTAACTTTTGGTTCTTAACGAAACTTGTAGATGTCTCTATGTCCTTTTGTGGAGGAAATGGATTCTGATGCGTAATACTGTGTCATCTTCTTAACACGCTCAGGTCCAGCACTAGCGTCTCACGGAAACATTCCTCAGCTTGATTTTTTTTTCCCACTCATACAGAATGGAGACTCAGTCTCTTTATTTCTCTGTTCTCTCATACCAATTTGGGCAAAGACTCCGTTGAAACTTCACATAGTATGCTATCTTATTTCTCAGCTTGCCTGGCTCTCTCCGCAGGTTAAGATAACTTGGAGATAAGGGTCTTGTGTCAATTACTAACATCTGTGATCTATGCCTTGCAGAGAGCCTGGTTTATGGTAAATTGTCAGTGTAGGATAAATGGCTGGAAAATAGATCAATGCCATTGGCAGATATAAATGTCAATCTTTATGAAAAAAGTGTTTCGTATATGTTAAAGTATTATCTTCATGACACAGCATGCTACAAACTATATACCCAAATTAACTGCAAGAAGTCCACTGATGTATATAATTATCCATGTAATCTTAAAAATCTTGATTAATTTCTAAGGCCTAAGCTCCCACATTTAAGTTCATGCATTCCTCAAAGATTAACTGAAAACAACTGTAATGCTTTACTATTGAAATTGTTTTTCATTGAAAAAGGAAGACGTGATTGTAATGTGATAGGAAGTGAAATGTGGAAGTCAGAGGAGTATACCGTGTGTGGTAACCTAAGCAAGACTGGAACTGTTGACATAACACACAGATTGTTCTAAAGATGTATTTATTTATTTATTTATTTATTTATTTATTTTTTTACTCTGTATACAGTGTTCTGTCGGCATGTAGCACCTGCAGGCCAGAAGAAGGCACAAGATTTCATTGTAGATAGTTGTGAGCCATCATGTAGTTGCTGGGAATTGAACTTAGGACCTTTAGAAGAGCAGGAAGTGCTCTTAATCTCTGAGCCACCTCTCCAGCCCCTGAATATACTCTAAATCGCAGAGTTTCAAGTTCTCTTTGTTGAGTGATTTAAGATGGTGTGCAACTCACATTTTCTAATATTTTGAACAGGCAAAGTATTCAAAGTATAAATAAATCTTACTCCGTCCATTACCTTGCCTGCTACGTGATATATGTTTTGTTTTGTTTTCTAATATTAGACCTCACGATCAGGGAAAACAGAGATCCTGAGGATCTGCTACATTTTTTATTACCATATCAAATCAAACTGATGCTGTTTTTCATGAGAAGCCTAATACAAGTCATAGTCTCTGTTAAAAAATCCTTGTAGTTTATGGACTCATCTGATAGATCCTTAATAAAGTTTTAAAACAATCTGTAATAGATTTCACAGGAAGCTTATACCTGCCAGTGCTCTCATTAGCAGTGCGATTTTAATCACTACTTTAAGCATGATTATCTTCAAATGTTAGTGGGGTTGTTTAATATTGAAAGGCTGGTAGCTGAAGGGACAGGAAGCTCAATTATTCAAAAACCCAGTTAGATTTCTATTTAGAGTAGTTTAATAAACACAATTGCATCTTGTCTTTACTTTCAAAGGGCAGGCTTGTATTCATTTTTTAGAATGTGTAGTTCATGGAAAATGCCAACGTTTCTAAGTCATTTTACATGAGAAGAAAGAATTGATTAAAACAAAAATACCTCTAGCTTGTTAAAACAGGAATGTTTTATGATTGACAGCTAGTTCACACAACATTTGTTCAACTGGCAATATTATGTAAAATTTAAAATCCATATCCCCTGCCTCACCTACTGTTTGCAGAAAAGGCAAACAATTAGATTCATCACAGACATTGTTCTTTGTGCAGAATAGAGGAGCTCTTTCTGTTTCTGTTGGATGATCTCTCTGGAAGCCTATGCTTTTGGTCCCAGACCTGTTTCAGAAGACTTCTCTTACCTAGATTTCGTTAATCAGAAAACATTAGCAAAGTGAACCCAGATGCAGTCATCTTTGAGAATGAGAGAGAAACCAAAGTTGAAGGGAACCATCAGCGTCACTTAAACCCTTCATAACGGTTTTCCTGGGTGTGGGAGAACTGGTGGTCAGTCAGGCTAAGTTCAGGGAACTCAGCAGCAGCAGCAGTAGGGCCACAAAATTAGGGGAAACTTAAGGTAATGTCCATCAGGGATAGTGATGTAAACCTGACTTTGGCTATAAACCTGCCGGCGGTATGGCATAAACTATTTTCCCACTAATCACGGATCTCAAGATCTGCGTGTATGGGCACTTAAAGTCTAGCTCCAGCACCCTGGACAGTAAAAGGCTAGCATCTTCTTTATAACCATTTCTTCTTTAAATTGTGTATTCATTTCTTTTTCTTCTTAATTTGGGTTTGTAACTTAACACCAAAAAAAATTCTTCAAAACGACACTATTAATACTCCGTACATTTATCATACTTTTTTTGACATCCATTCACAACAACAAAATCAAGTCCAAGTTTATTAAATTCTAAACCTGGAAAACTATTTTTACTTTTTATGTGAAATGAGTTAATACAGAGCATGGTTATCACACAATTAGCTTCCAAGTAGATTTAGACTAATAAGCAGACTTTGTATGCTTTTTAATTGTCACCCTTTTCACTTCTGAGCTTAATTCTGAATCTCTCCCTTTGACGATAAAGCTGGAATGGTGTTCATCTTTAGCACGTTTTCTAAACATTTTGGTTCAGGTGTTAATTTGGAATTACAGGATGTAAATTAGTACAAATAAATTGCCCTTGCTTAATTTTATTAGCTTTATTATTTTTTTTTTAAGAAATCAAACTATGTGTCTGATTCCTAATGTATTGATTTCATATTATTATACAAAATGATCTTAAAGGCTTCAAGCCATTAGACCAGTGATAGGTCAAAGTTAAAATATACGTTATGTTTTGAAATCATTCTTCCTACTTGCCTGATTGGTGGACCTTATGGTTTCCTCTCTAGTGGTTACTTAATCCGGCACGAGACAAAAAGGACCAAAGGAGATAAATGAGCATCCTGGCCTCCTGGGTACCATTCAGTAAATGGCTGTTTCCACTGTGCAGTCCACACACTGATGCAGAGATACCCACAGCCGAACCTTAGACGGAGCTTGGAGAGTCTTATGGAAGAGTTCAGGGAAGGATAGATGGCCTGGAGAGGACAAGAACTCCACAAGACGACCAACAGAGCCAAATAACCAAAGATCGTGGGGGGGGGGGCGGTCACAGAGACTGAAGCACCAACCAAAGAAAATGCGTGGGCTGGACCTATGTCCCCCTACACATATGTAGCTGATGGATAGCTTGGTTTTCACAAGGGTCCACTAGAAATTGGATCGGGGCTATGTCTGACATGCATTCTGTTGCCTGATTTTTTTTTTTTTTATCACATTACCCTAGCCGAGTTGCCTTGTTGGGCCTCAGTGGAAGAGGATGTACTTCGTCCTGATGTGACTCGGTGTACTGGGGAGGGTTTTCTGAGAAAGGGGAGGGGAGGGAGAAGGCAAGAGTGTGGGACTGGAAGGAGGCAAAGCCTATGGTGCATTTTCTTGATGGATGATTGATATGATTGGCTCAGCCATGAGGACAAATGCTCCTGGATGCTATAAGAAAGCAAACTGAGCTATCCTGGAAGAGCAGTGTTCCTCCACAGCCTCTGTATCAACTCCCGTCTCCAGATTCCAGCCTTGAGGTGCAGCCCTGACTTTTCCTTGTTTGTGGCAAAGAGCATGAAAGGGCTAGACCTAGGCCCCCTACACGTATGTGGCTGATTGACAGCTTGGTCACCATGTGGGTCCTCTAGCAATTAGAGCAGGGACTATCTCTGACATGGACTCAGTTGCCTGGTTTTGGATGATTTTCCCCTAGCGAGGCTGCCTTGCCCAGCCTCAGTGGAAGAGATCGCACTTAGTCTTGTTGTGACTTGATATGTTGAGGAGGTTGGGGGGGGCCTCCCCTTTTCTGAGGAAAAGTGGAAGAGAGTTGGAAGGTGGGAATGGGCTGAGATTGGGATGTAAAGTGAATACAAAAATTAATTAGAAAAAAATTTATTTAAAAATTAAGTACTGAAAAATGAAAGAAAGAAGGAAGGAAGGGAGAGAGGGAGGGAGGAAAGAGAAAGAAAGAAAGAAAGAAAGAAAGAAAGAAAGAAAGAAAGAAAGAAAGAAAGAAAGAAAGAAAATGTAAGATGAATTAAACCCTTTCCTCCCCAATTGGTCATGGTCTTCATCACAGCACTAGGAAGCCAACTAAGCCATTTATTCTAATTCATGCCTCAGCTGTTTTTGCAACTGCACTTCTCCAACAGTAGCTTAGAGTCTATCACTACAATGTGCCACGTAGGACCCGAGCTTTTCACATGGTATCTTATGCCTGGCTGCCCTCTCCCTTGTTATGTCATTGACCGTTTTCTGTGAAAAGTTTTACACTCGCTTTTGCTTTTTAAAAGTTTGCTGCTCAGTTGATGCGAATTTTAGCATGCTACTCTCTTTTTATATTATATTATCTTAATTGTTTATTTTAATAATTTATTCATATTACATCCTGATTGTTATCTAGTGTGCTGCTGTCAGTGCTGGAGCATCAGAAGCAGTCAGTCTCTTTGAGGTCAGTGACACAGTAGGGTGGCTTGGGAGTTTCATGTCCAGGTTATCCTTTTTTGGAAAGCTAGATGAGAGCAATTTAGGACCGTTCCAAAGGAACTTGCATTTGAGTTGTAATTTGAAAATTTGTGTATGTATATATATATATATATACATATATATATATACACACATACATATTTAATTTAAACTTTCAGGTATGATTTGGGTTTCTTTTTTCTTTTGATTCACATAAATAATAATACTACCCAAATTTGCTAGGAGCATCCTGATTTATTTGAGCATTTCTTTTTAATGAAGATGACTTATTAAAGGTACTAAGTTTTATATAGTTTACATGAATTAATTTAAAAACAAGAATGTCTTATTGATATACCTATATGTATATATATAATCTCTTCCTTGAAATATGATGTTCTGTAGAGCAAGAAGGCAGAAACAAATTTAACACAATGACATAATTCTGAAGATTCAGTAATGCAAGGAGCTGCCTCTTTGAAGGGTGTTAATGGAATGAAAGGTTACATCTCCCAGGAAAAGGTGGCCACCTCCTTTACTGACTGGGTGCGCCTTCTAAGATTTGACCCCAGGAGTGTCTGTGTACTGCCACCCAGGTGACCCCAAGGCCAGTGAAGCGCCATGGTTGTAGAGTTCTTATGTCATTCGTTGCCTAAGCTGGAGCACTGTGGGGAATAAAGGTGGAGAGAGTGATAGCTACATAATTAAACATTTACTGTTGTCAGTACTGAAACACAGAGAACCGTCATATTCCATAACATAAACACGTTTTCTCACAATAAGTGAACCTGTCAGTGGAACCGCACTGTGTCCATGATGACATGCCCAAGCTCTGAGGTAGGTCACGGCTTCCTACAAAACGCCTATAATTTTTTTCATTCCTCTACTTACAATGCCACCTGATGTCAGACAGTGGCAATGGGATTTTTGGAACCAGGCGTCTCTAGATTTCTAGAGGACAAAGTGACCTTAGCTGATATATGGGTTGCGTCTGTACTTCTTGAAATTGGTGAGGAGGTTGAATTGAGTGGGGTAACATAAAGAGAATGAATGGCAACCATCTCACCACTCTAAGACCCCAATTATGGCAGATTCTCCATTATGCCTTTTTACCAGCCACAACCCACTCACAAACACCGACTGTATGATGACTTTAGTATAGTTAGTTTTCATGCTTATGTCTCACAGATACAAAACTCCTTGACCATAGCCCCCTTTCATACATGTACATGTCTGTTTGCACTCAACATACCCCTAGGTTCATAAAAATTAATATTGAGGGTGGAGGAGATGTCTCATTTATTGAAATACTTGCTGCACACATATCGGATTCTGAGTTCAGCTCCCAGAATCCATGGAAAGAAGTTGGCAAAGTGACACATGCATGTGATTCCAGCAGTGTGGAGGCAGAGACAGCCTTTTGAAGTCAATTGGACAGCGGGCTAACACTAACTGGCAAATGTCTTGTTCCAGGAAAGCACCCTGTCTCAAAAACAAGGTAAAATGCAAATGAGAAAGAGACCCGAGTTTGACCTTTGGCCTTTACACCTGTGTGCACACACATGCATGTGCATTGCAAACACATGAATATGTGCACACAGATACACACCCATACAGACACACACACACACACACACACACACACACACACACACATGCTCACATACAGAGAGAGTGAGAGAGACAGAGAGAAAGAAACAGAGTGAGAGTAAGAGAGAGACAGACACACAGAGAGAGGAGAGATAAAGAGAGAGACAGAGGGAGAGAGCAAGATCACGAGAGAGAGAGAGACAGAGAGACAGAGAGACAGAGAGAGAGAGAGAGAGAGACAGAGACAGAGAGAAAGAGAGGATAGAAGTGAATTGTAGCTAGCTGCGTGTCTATGACTCTAAAACATGAAGTATCTGCTTTCCCATTTGTGCTGCTTTTAAGGGGAGAGAGGATGTATAGTCCAGCAGGGCAATTCCCTGGCTTGTTCAGCTTGATGGCTGTAACTGTTAAAGGCCTGTGACTTTCTTTGTTCATAGTGACAAGGCTACTTCCTCATCTTTAATTTGGTTTCCTGAACAGATCTGCCCCCTGGGAACATGATTCACTGTGAAGAACAGTCCAGGTTATTAAGCCACTAATATACCCATAAATAGGAGCTCGGGCGAGCTGTGTATGCTCGGTCTCTCAGGTCCCCTATGTCAACCAGCACAGCCAAACCTCTGACTGCCCCCTGCTGAATCCAAACATGAATCAGGAGATCAGGGTAGCCACTGTGCCATCATCTCTCCTCTCGGGTCTGCCTAACATCTGACTAGAAGTGCACGCGGTCTCACATGCGGAAATAGCGATGTCATACATACCTTGTACCTTTTAAAGGGCTTGTGATCGTGCACCCCGCTTTATTTCACTGCCACACTGTTTGGCTTATGATTTTGATGATCATAATTGAATACATTGGCCGACACCCTGTGATTTACATAATCTAACATAAAGCAAGTATTATTAGCACTCAGATGTCTATTAATGAGGAAAATGGGCAAGGGAGAGATTACTATTTTCTCATGACTGACAAATTGAGGAATTGGCCACCTGACTCCATGCACATTCTGTGCAAGAATTCTTACAAATTGTCCCATAAAGAATCCAAGTTGAAAAGAGTTGATTATGCCAGGAAGTGTTTCTTTTAAAAATATAATACAAATTGATAGGAATTTTCTAGGAGATACTAGCACTGTGTTTGCTTTATGTAATCTCGCTCTGTGTGTCTCTGTCTGCCTCTCTCTCTCTCTCTCTCTCTCTCTCTCTCTCTCTCTCTCTCTCTCTCTCTCTCTCTTCTCTCTCTCTCTCTCTCTGTCTGTGTGTGTGTGTGTGTGTGTGTGTGTGTGTGTGTGTGTGTGTATGTGTTTAACATGTGTGGTTCAGACTTTAGCTTTATTGCTATTTTAATGGAAGTTTCAGGCTGACTTTATGTCAATTTAGTATTTTCTAGCGTGTTATTTACATGGCATGGCTGATGTTTGCAGACAAGATGAATCTGGAGTTACTGACAGGTTTTCTGAAGGAATCTTTCTCCATTAGTCCATTATTGAAATTGCCAAAGGTGCATGTGGGTGCTTATCTCTCCTGGTAGCAAAGTGTCCTCACCCCCAGATTCCCGCAGGACCTAGGACACATCCACACTCATTTTGATGAACTAGAAGTTAGACTACAATCTCAGAATCCCCCTCTGAGAGTCTCAGCTAGAGTCACTCCCATATCTTCCTAGAAGCCTCCCCCATCCCAGGTCTCCAGCTTGTCCCAGAGATGCCCCAAGAACAACTCTCTTTCTTTCTCTCATCCCTCTTACCCCTCTACAATCTCCCACATCTGATTCCCCCCTCCCCTCTTCCCCTCTCTACCCCTTTCTCATCTAGTTACCCCTCTCTCTTCTTTCCCAATGTCTATAATGTCTATTTCATTTCACTTTCTTAGTGGGATTCAAGCATCCTCCCATGAACACTCCTTGTTACTTATCTTCTTTGGGTCTGTGGGTTGTAGCATGGTTATCTTGCACTATATGGCAAATATCCAGTTATGAGTGAGTACATACCATGTGTCTTCTTCTGGGTCTGGGTTACTTTACTGGGGATAATCTTTTCTAGTTCCATCCATTTGCCTGCAAATTTCATGATGTTCTTGTTTTTAATAGCTGAATGGCATTCCATTGTGTAAATGTACCACAGTTTCTTTGTCCATACTTTTGTTGAGAGACACCTGCGTTGGTTGTTTCCAGATTCTGGCTATTATGAATAAACCTGCCATGAACATAGGTGAACAAATGACTGGTGTTTTTTTTTTGTTTTGTTTTGTTTTGTTTTTAGATTATATGAGGTTTACTAAATGAGCATAGGGGAGAAGGAAAGGGGGGAGGGGTACCCCAGAGGGAGAGAGGGATAGAGACAGAGACAGAGAAATAGAGAAAGGGAGTAAAGGGATAAAAAGAGACTCTGGTGGTTTTTTTTTTAAAGCATATTTTGGGTATATGCCCAGGAGTGGTATATCTGGGTCTTGAAATAGAACTAATCTAAGTTTTCTGAGAAACTGCCAGACTGATTTCCAAAGTAGGTGTGTAAGTTTGCAGTGCCACCAGCAATGGAGGAGTGATCCCTGTGATCCACATCCTCGCCAGCATGTGCTGTCACTTGAGTTTCTGATCTTAGCCATTCTAATGGGTGTAAGATGGAATCTCACAGTTGTTTTGATTTGCATTTCCCTTATAACTAAGGACATTGAGCATTTCTTTAAGTGCGTCTTGGCTTTTTAGAGATTCCTCTGCTGAGAATTCTTGGTTTAGCTCTGTACCCTATTTTTTACTTGGGTTATTTGGTTTGGTGGTGTCTAATTTCTTGAGTTCTTTATATAGTTTGGATATTAGCCCTTTGTTGGATTAGTGGAGAACTTTTCCCAATCTGTAGGCTGTCGCTTTGTTCTGTTGACAGTGTCCTTTGCCTTACAAAAACTTTTCAGTTTCAAGAGGTCCCATTTATTAATTGTTCATCTTAGAGACTGAGCTGTTAATGTTCCGTTTAGGAAGATGTCTCCCTCCTGTGCCAATGAGTTCAAGGATATTCCTCACTTTTCTTCTAACAAGTTAATGTATCTGGTTTTACGTCAAGGTATTTGGACATAAGTTGTGTGCAGGGTAACAAATATGGATCTCTTTGCATTGTTCTGCATGCAGACTTCCAGTTAGACTGTCTCCACTTGTTGAAGATTCTTTCTTTTTTCCATTGTACAGTTTTGGTGGCTTTGTCAAAAATCAAGTGTCTGTAGGTGTGGGTTTATTTATAGGTCTTTGATTAAATTCCATTGATTGACTTGTCTGTTTTTATGCCAACACCATGCATTTCAAATTAAGATTGCTCTGTAGTACAACTTGAAATCAGGAATGGTGATATCTCTAGGTGGTCTTTGATTGTACAGGGTTGTTTTAGCTATCCTAGGTTTTTGTTTTTCCATATGAAGTTGAGAATTGCTCCAGGGATGTGTTAATGATAAATAAAACAGTTTTTTATTTTTTAATTCTCTCTCTCTGTGTGTGTGTGTGTGTGTGTGTGTGTGTGTGTGTGTGTAATGGATATAGGTGCCTGTAGAGGCCAGAAGAGAGTGTCAAAGCACTGGAGCTCAAGTAACAGGTAGCTGTGAGCCACTCAGGTCCCCCAGAATGGCACAAAGCACTCTTAGCTCCTGAGCCAGTTGCAGGAGAATCTGTGTCTCCTTCTAGCTTCTGCAGGCTCCTGAAATGCATGATGCACATATATTCATACAGGCAAATACATACACATGAGTTAAATATTCTTTAAAGGAATTGATATAGTAAAGTTGCATGTGGCTATGCAGAGTTAGCAGCCTATACCTCAAATGCTTTGGACCCCGTGTTTAATTGAGGCAAGCCACGAGACACTAAGTATGTTCACATATAGTAGGTTTGTTATTTTATCAGGATTGCAAATGAATAGAAAGGGCCTGGCTTATTGGCTTATCCAACAGCAATTCTTTGCAGTATGGCTCAGTGACTAGAAGAAGCGAGGGCTGTGGGAAGAGCTGCTCCAGCTTCTCCCAAAGTCCACCCTCCTACAGTATGACATCAACGTAAGCAATGACATCAGATGTGAACTTACTTCTAACTAACGTCACACCTGAGGTGCTAGTGGTAAGGATTCTGCTTCTGAGCTAGGAAGGGACAGAGTTTAATTTAGAATAAGGCCAAACTCTGTCCCTGAGCCAGGAGCAAACACGGAATTCCTGGAGATGTGAGGGAAGGCTTCAGAGCCATAGGTGGTCAGCTAAGCCAGAGCACCTTCTTTGAAGATTGCACAAATATCATTTCCAGGAATGTGTCTTCCTCTGTGTTCTGTGACAAGACTGTTCTTGAGGAGATGCAACACACATGTCTGCTCACCCCAGAGAGGAATCCCACGACAGACCAAAGTAGGGATGCCACCAAGTCCAATTTGGTGAATAAATGACTTTTATCGAGGCCACTTACAGGAGGAGAAATGACTCAAAGACATCTGTAGCAGCAAATCTCACCCCAGCATGGGTAACAGCTTGCAAGGACTGGGGGCCTGGAGCACACTGCACAGCCTGTAGGCAACTCAATGGGTTGTAAGTGTCCCTTCAAAGTGAGTCATCCTAAATTTCTTCCAGACAGCTGGGCTGGGCTCAGAGTTTCCATTGTGAGCTTAGTTTGTCGGAGACTCTCAGCTGTCCTTATGGCTTACTCCACAAGTGTGGGGCCTAGTGAACCTGGTCAAGTTCAAAGACTTCCTGAAGCTTTCTTGAGTTGTTTGGCTCCTTCCAGAAGGAGCTTCCATGCAGGATGGAATGTTTTAATCTTATAGGAAACTGCTACACAACAACATGGTGAGCTACCTTTTCTAAGGAGCCCATTGCAGGCAGCTATAAAAATAGTATAAGGGAAGAACATTGTTCAGCGAGAAAGGGAGCAAAGGGAAGAATAAGGACTGAAATCTTAGGAACTAGACCATCACTGTTGTTTTAATAACAAACAAATAATAGTGAAAAATACTTTGCAATAACACAATTTTCTGGGATACATACACAGATGATAGATAGGTAGATAGATAGATAGATAGATAGATAGATAGATAGATAGACAGATAGATAGATAGATACATAGATGAGGAATAAAAGATTGATTATGGGCAAGTGTCAGGTTGGAAGCAAGCACTGTTTAAAAGGTGACTAAAATTATTGTCATAGGGTTTGGAAAGATGGACCCGCAGTTAAAAGTGCTTCATGCTCTTGAAAAGGACCTGAGTTCATTGCTAAGCACCCTGGGCAGTCAGATGACAATTGCCTGTATCCTGGTGCAAGGGGTTTGGATGCCCTCTCCTGGCCTCTTTTGGCATCCTTACTCATATGGCAAAGACCCCCCCCCCCGAAGACACACACACACACACACACACACACACACACACTAAAGTCATTAAAATTAAATTCATACCCCCTTAACCCCTTAGAGCTAAACCTTAGGATATCAAGAGTGAAGAAAGAATTGTAGGAAAACCCAGGTTACCAAGGATGACAGGTGATTTATTATAGCAGAATCTATGGGGACACTGACACTAGGTCTGTGCAATGGTGAATGGAGCTGACTCTGATTATGTGAGAATTCCTTATCAGAGGCTCACAAAACACAACCCTGCATTCCTCCAGAAACAACAGTTTTTCTTCAGAAATGGCATTCAGGAAGTTTTGTGTGTGTGTGTGTGTGTGTGTGTGTGTGTGTGTGTGTGTGTGTGTGTGTGTGTAGTGTGTAATCATAACTTTCTGCTCACAGAAATGGAAAGTGATTTTTAAGACTAATATATCTATTCAGAAATGTAAGCTTAATGATATTGACAACTGTGCGGCGAGCACATCTTTCACATGGCATGCTTAAATAGACCTTCGTGTGCTAACAAACGTGACCGTGTGTGAGCTGCACTAGCTTACTTGCCATCGTTATCAAACATTATTTGAACGCCTTTTGATTCAGGGCTTGCAGGTGTCCTATATTACCCTATTATGATAAAGAACCTCTCTGTGAGGAATGGTTCAGTTTGATTGACTTAGGGCACGCATCAATTAGGGGGGAATATTAACTACTGTTTAGAAATTCTCATATACTTCAGGTTTAAATGAAATTGGCATGGTAAAAAGAATGCGCCATCTTTGTTCAATGGTGCAAATGCCTCAGTTGGCATTTCTTTAGATCAGTATAGAACTCAGACTCCTGCAAGATGCAGGGAGAGGCATCCAGGTAGATGCTAACAAGAAGCCGCTGTTTTCTGTGGGAGATCAATCATTATTTTCTGTATTTCTTATTCAATAACTTTCTTTTCACCATGCCATATCCTGCTGGGGTAGTTTTCAGGGGGCCTGCTGTATAGCAGGGCTGGACACAGCTTGAGGTTTGAAATAGCTGACCTCAGCTATAGAACAGAGTCCCACGTTTTCTTCTCTAATGACTCTGCTATTATAATAATAATGGGCTTACAAAGGCAGGGGGAGACTGGAGATGTGACTTTACTTGTGGAGGGAAATTTGCTTGTGTTGAGTGGGGATGGGGCAGGCCACTGGAGAATTTTCCCAGTTTGCTTTGATAGCCCCAGCGTCTTTGTTGTTAACTCTCCCTTCTCCTCAGGATAATGTCTTCACCTTTGTCAACACCCCTGAAAGTCCCAGTGGCCTCCACCCTGTGAGACTGAGCTGCTATCAGTGACTTAATTTCTATTCTTTGGCAGTAAACTCTCACCCAAAATGCGCTGACTTTTTATCAGTTTGAATGTAAAAGCATTTCAAGCAACCTGAAATGGAAAATGGACCTATCAGTTTTGGAAATATCCATCTGACACCCCTTAATAAAAAATGTGATCAAACTAATGGCAAAAATAGTAATGTTAATGAGAGAACCCAGCATTAATTCATTTCTCCCTTTGTGACAAGCGCAGCGATGTTGGGTATGTTATAGTCCCAGGCAATTCTACTGGCTAGGTTCTGGCTGAGCTCCATTTTTACACCTCAATCTGGTTAAGGAGCCTCACTTCAGATTCACCTAGAGGATGTTAGAAATGCACTTGACCAGGTATTTCCAGAGACCAAGAAGCAGAAACTTCCCTGCGCTGGAGCCTGGCAACCCTAAAACAATCCCTCCCGACAAACTCAATGACAACGGTGCTAACAGCAACAGTGCTAAAATGTCCTCTTTCTCATTTCCCATGGACAGGGAGCTGTGCCATATTTCTGCGTGGGTTTCAGTAACTGAAAGTGTAAGTACGTGGGAGATGCACAATGATTTGTATCGTATACAATGGTGAATCTGTAATGAATCATTCCAAATAGCTCTATTAAGGTCTGGTGTGTCAATTTTCAGGTTTATGTCAACCGTGTTTTTTGTTTTTCTTGGCTTAGGAGGTCTTTAATTTATTTTACCAGACATCGTTGCTGTGGGACACCAGGACCGATGTGCATTGACGGCCCTGTGTTAGGGAAGTGGAAGATTCTTCTTAAAACCCCAGTCTGTGGCTTGTAGACCTAATGCACTGTGCTTGTATTTTTACTACTTCAGTACGTGTGGAGAAGGGGATGGAGAGTGGGAGGGAGGAAATTCCTAGTTAATGTAAGTATTCCAGGAACCACAAACTGGGGTAGTGAAGATCATGGACGTAAGCAAAGCTTAGAGACCAATCCAAAGCATCAAGAGAAGCTACTTCATAAAGCAGATCATAACAACTGCGCATCCCCTGTGCTAGCTGGCTTTCTGTCACTGTAACAAAATCACCGAGGTCAGATACTGATAAAAAAAAAATCAAGGTTTGGTTTTTGTTTTAGCTTTTGTTTGCTCCCATTTTTGAAGTTCTGGTGTGTGACTAGTTTCCCAGATAATGTGGTCCTGTGCTGAAACATGGCATGACAGAGAAACACTATTCAACTTAATTTCAGGAAACAAAAGAGAACAAGGAAGTAACAATGCTCTATACATCCCTTCCAGGGCACATCCGCAGTGTCCTGAGGACTTGCCACTAAGGGGTAACTCTTCAGAGGTCCCACCATATGGGCTTCAAGGTAGATGATGTGCATTTCCTACATCAGGATATTTGGACTTGGAGTTGGAGAACTGAGCTTCAGTCTCCTTTGTGTCATTGTGTTTCAGGCTCCTCAGATGATTTTTTTCCCCTTATACTGGTAAGATTAAAAATATAAAGTGTAAAAGTACTTAGACCATAACATTGCTTCTTTAAATTCCTATAGCATTGGGGCTGGAAATATAGCACAGTTGGTGAAGTTCCTGCCATGTAATAATAATGATGACTTGAATTTGGATGCCCTGCATCACATAAAGGGCCAGCGCGGCTGCACTTGTACCTCTCTGAGCCCAGTGCTGGGAAGGCAGAAAGAAACTTGCCTAATGTTGACCTGTGGCCTGTGTACACACATGCACACATAAATATAAACATACAGCATTTGTATACCACACACACACACACACACACACACACACACATGCAAGCAAACAAACAAACAAAAAAAACCTTATAGCCCTGAGTCTTACAGTTTTTAAAACAATATATCAACATTAAAAACAAATGGAACTGTTTAACCAATGCTATATGTCAAAATAACCATACTGATAAAATATTCCTAAAATTAGAAAGACAAATTCCTAATATTCCCCTTTACCTTAAGGTAGTTGGGACGAGATGGCAAAAAGGCAGGGATGAGGATTGAGGCTTTTGAGTGGGGCCAATTTGTGAATGTTTACACTATCTAAGGACTGTGAGTTTCCAAGAGCAGAAAGTTCTAACTCAATCTAAGCAGTAGGTATGGACGAGGGGAAGGCTTGGGGAGGGAGGGACAGGGACAATGTGTGCACCTTTGAGCACTCTAGACATTGGCTTGGGGAAAAGTGGTGCTTAGCTGTTTGCACCTGGGTGAACCACAAGTAACCTAGGAAAATATGAATTTTGAACCAATGCTTTAAATTGACTCATTTTTCTCTGAGCTGCTAGTAGCGTATCTGCTAATTCTTATCCCTGAAATAGACCAGTAAAAGAGGTTGTGTGTGAGAGTCCCACAAACAGGAGTGAAATGTGGCAAGTGTTATTAACATTATTGTATCCAGATTGATAAAGAAATGTATGATACAACCAAAATGATTAGTGTAATCAAGTCCTTTATGAATTTTTCATGAAATCTTCAATAACATGCAAATGGTTCTGTGCCGACTTAAGGAATATTACTCAAATGAACTATTTGTGGCCTTTGAATTCATTCTGGGTGATTGGTTGGAGAGAACCTTTAGATCCAACAATCGGCACATCTCTGCTTATAAAAATTCTATAGCCATCCCAAGATAACATTGGTATCACTACCGAGATATTATTTTTAAAAATGCAAGCATTATGGAACTATCTATAAACAAAACTATTTAAATTTGAGAATTCTGCTAATTTAATAGTATTCAGAATGGAATGGCATGTTCCAGTAGGGATCTATTTCCTGTTACCATGGCTCTAGACAGCTGGAGCCCGTGAAAGAGCTTCCCTGCACCCAAGGATGAACTTCTCACTGAAACAAAGGCACGTCCTTCCAGGTATTTTCATTTCTTTACACAATATGGTAGTTGTAGTGGACATTGTAAGCCTAACCATTGAGGAGGAGATTTTGCTGTCCTCTAGAGTGTAGAGGGAATTCAAGAATTCATTAGGAGGGGGCAGAGGCAAAGGCAACCTGGGGAGGAAGTCAGGAGAATTTGCTTGGAGGCTGAGGAGGATATGGCCATGCTCGCAGGCCTTTGGAGAATGAGTGCATCCCCCACAGCTATAAAATGCACAGAGATTTGTCAGGGACACAAGGGCGTGGCCTCAAGAAGAGAAGGATCCCAGTCTTGGCAGGAGGGCCCATCACCTTGTTAGGTTCAACAAAATGCACCGTGCCCAGCGGTCTTGAGAATTCTTCACGTGGCTTACTCTTACAAACTAAAGCACAGGCGTGCGTCTCTTTGCAGCCAAGGGCACAAGGGGTGCCTTGGAAGATTGCTCAGTTGGTGAAGTGCTTCTTGATCCCTAGCTCCCATGTCACGGTGGCACAGACACGTAAGGCCAGTGCTGAGGAGGCTGAGCATTCGGGTCCTTGATAATAACTGGCCAGCCGGTCTGGCCTGCTCAGACTGTCCTGAGCAATGGACAAAAAGGAGCAAAAAGGAACTTGGATAGTGCCTGAGGGAAATGCTCAAAGTTGGCCTCTGACCTTCATAGTAACACACACACACACACACACACACACACACACACACACACACACACACACACACATGCACTCTACCAAGATATAATTTCTTTTTAAGTGGAAACTGGAACAGATTGCATTTTATTTAAATAAAACAAAATCCTGCCATTTATAAATGTCTTGTGAACTCTGCTGTTTATTCTCTCTGTGATGTGAAATACAGGGTCTATAGATCATAAACACAAACACTTCTCTTGGGTCTTTAAGCAAAATAAATGTATCTACCTAGGAACTTCATATGTGTATGTTATATTTGCTTTTATGGGATAATGTAACATGACACTGCTATTTAGGATAATGTTTGCTCAATATAAAGTTTCAATTCTCTCCCTTATTTTCATGTCTTAGTGCTACGTATGCTTGATTATTAACACACTCTTCTTATGTAGGCGAGGGGTTAGTTTAAGGCAAGAAGCTTCATGGTAAGTGTGAGTTTGGTCAAATATTATTAGTACTTTTGAAAATATATTTTTAAAGTAATAAAATGTTTCTGAAACAAAATTCAGAAACATCAGAATATAGATTTGCATATGGTCTCAGCTCAGCAACAAATATAAAGTGTAAGACAGATAATATAAGTCAAACAGGACTGAAATGGACCAAGGCATTTGGTGGCCTTATGATGCCTATGTTAATTTCAGCCCATAAGATGGTGAAATGAGACCTGGCTTGTCTTAATCATGGTGATGTTCCCTCCTAAGGATTCCTTGAGTGAAGAGACTAGGAAGTGAAGGAATGGATTATGGCTTATTGAGTGCCAGTCAGATAGATGTGTTTACAGAGAGACAGAAAAACAAAGCAGGAAGTAAGGTGGACATGGAGGCAGAGAGACAGGCAGACGCAAGAGGAAACAGAATTCTGCAAATGTCAAAATACAGACATAGATCAGATATGTGAAGAGGAGAAATCCATGCAAATGTCAGCAGCGAGGCTTTGCTAGTGGTAGCTACATGGGGTGGTTATTTAATTCCTTTTTTAAAATGACTTGCAGGAATATCTACCTTGTCAACAACAGTGATGTGTTATTTCGCAGTTCTAAAAATATTGAAGATGTTTAATACATGAGCCAAGTTTAAATAAGCACAGGGCAGACATCTAGTTCGTTAGCTTGAGAAACTCATGTAAACCCCAGTTTCTCGGACTCTGATATCTAGCAGCGAGCCAGCTGCCTGTGTAGATACAGGAATACCATGCCAACCTCAGAGCAAATGAATGCTGAGGCTTGAAATGTTGAAACAGAGTTTTGCTCTATCCTCTGCAAAGCATACCAGACTATTTCATTTTTTACTACAGAAAAAGTAGTGTGTATAGGATCTGGTTATGCCTAGAACACAGTAACTGGTTTTTAGATGACAATGGTAAATGTGCCATTTCTGTTGGTCACATCCTAAAATCAACCTTGTGGCTCTTGGTCTTCTCCTTTCTCTCTTCCTACTTGGAGCCCCTTGGATGAAATATTTGAATAGCCAGTGCCTTCTAAAATCTACCAAGGGCAACAGTAAGGTTCAGAGTAAGCCGGAGACTCCCCAGAATCCAACAGCTTCAGCCATCTTTATCTCACATTTTGGGGAAAGTGGAAAGTAAGTTAACCCTTTCTGTTCCCTTTTAATATTTCAGGTGCTGAACATGTGAAAAGACTCTTTGTTTCTATTCCCTAAGGAGCTGTCAGGGTTTTAATAAGTATTTTAAGAGGTTTGCTAATGAGCACACTGAACTCTATTCACTTTAATATTTTAAAAGTAGACATTAGAAACAGACCTATGAGGAATGCACATATTAATAGGAATAATAGTAATTAGACATACTTAAAGAATTTGAAGTAAAAGAAGAGTTGAAAATGATAAATCAACCAGAAATATAAAAGAATTTATCAAAATGTAAATCTATAAAATAATCACATGGAATATGTTAAATTAGTGTTTTTATAGATCAAGATACAAAATGAATAAACAAATTTAATAAATTAAAAAATATATATCATCCAGTTCACAGCAAGTTCAAGATCAGCTTTTTCTACATAGGACCCTGTGTTAAAAATCAAAGCAAAACAAACAAAAGAAAAAATAACTTCAGTTTGTCTTATAGGAAATGCGCAACTCAAATGAACTAAAATGGTTCTATTCAGTTGTCCACGCTCTGGCCAGATGTCCAGTCTTTAAGCCTGGCCTCCCTGGGAATATGGCCTGCAATAGGTAGACTATTATGGAACTTGAAAGATGGCTGACTCAGTTATGTGTTTGCTACGTAAGCATAAGTACCTGGGTTTGGATCCCAGCACCCAATGGAAAGCTTCAGCAGCTGTGATATGTCTGTAAACCCACCATTAGAGAGGTGGACACAGGAGGCTACCTGGAGTTCCTCTGTCAGCAAGCCTAACTCAATAGGTGTGCTCTGGGTTTGGTAAGATACTCTTGCCTCAAAAATTAAGGCAGGTAGAGATTGAGGGTGACATGCAATGTCAGCCTATGTGCATGCTCATGTACACACACTTATGTGACCACACACACACACACACACTAGGAGTGAGGTCAGAGGGGCTATGATCAGCAGTGAAAGCTTGTGGCAAAGAGTCACAGCTCTGGACTACTCAGTGCAACACTCCTAGCTCCAAGAACTGTAGATCTTTCCTTCTGAATGGTGTCACATATGATAGCACTGGCTGCGTTATGCTACCAGGTAAGGTGTTGACACATCTGAACAATTGCATCGAGATGTTTTGGGCTAAGGCACACCAGTAGGCATGTAACACAGACTCATGGGCAGATGATGTCTGTTGCCCAGCTTCCCTGACAGTTTTTTTTTTTCCTTCGCATATTGAAGAAGCCAGCTGGTGGTATGCTTTGTTTTCTGCTCTTTTGTGTTAAAAGCTAACCTGAAGACTTTGATAGGCTTAACTGATAACAGGACTACATATTTTTCAAGAAATATTGTCGATCTCAGTGCACTTTCTCTGGTGACAATATCTGATTTGAATGGACACGTTAACAAAAGTTCAAAAAGTTTTTAAATGCTTTGTTTATTATGTTGTCATTTTCTGAGCACCGTTTTCTTTGCCTTGGCATAACCACTGACATCAGTTCTGTGTGATTGCTTAGTAGTCTTTCAAGCACTTAAAAGATATACAAATATCTGTGCATATATTCTTTGTATTTACTTACATGTGAAACATTTATAGAGATAATCATATATGCTATATATTTATTTAATGAACATCTGTCTCTACTCTATAACTTATCGTGTGTGTGTGTGTGTATGTGTGTGTGTGTTTATTGTTATGGAGTTCTCTCCTCCTACTCCCTCCTCTTAGCACACACACACACACACACACACACACATATATATATACACACACACACACATATATATATACACACACACACACACACACATATATTTTGTTTTTCAAGACAGGGTTTCTTTATGTAGCTTTGGCTGTCCTGGACCCACTTTTTGTAGACCAAGCTGTCTTCAGACTCACAGAGATCTGCCTGCCTCTGCCTCCTGAGTACTGGGATTACAGGCTTGCACAGACTATTTTTAATGCCAATTAATTTAAATAAAAATACATTATGTACCTACAGTTTTTGCACAGTATTCTCTAAGATAACTCTACTATTTTTTACTTAACCATGCTAAAGCACATAAATAAATGTTCCTTGAATGTATATTTTTAGTTTATTACAATTCATTTATTTTGGTAAATAAATAGATAAAGTTAATTATTCAGTGCACCCCTTCAGATGTGTTTTCCCCCCATTGTGTAAGCTTAAATTTTGTGATAGTTTATTATTCTTGCTTAAATGTTTTGACTGAAATTTTAATTATAAAACACATACATCACAATTTAAAATGTTGTGTGTTATTCTCTTTATATGTCCTTTTTCTATGATAGCCCCTTCTGTGACTTGTGTCTTTTCTAGGAATTTAAGTTTCTCTGCAACCCTGTATGCTATAGAGCGCTAGCTCTAGCTTCTCCATATATAGGCAGGATTCTATAAATTAAAATCTCCTCTGAAATGAAGTTTATATGTTGGGTTAAACATCCCATTTTTTTGCGATTGTATTATAAAATCCTGACCTACTACCATCACATCCTTCCAGTTCCCAATCAATGCCCATTCAAGCAGAGCACTAACTGCTTCATAAGCTAAATGAAAGTGCCTTCTTACAGCTGATAATTCTTGGTTCAGCCTCTGAGCATCCAGTGCGAATTTCAAGAGACTTCGTCCCTAGACAAATTCAGCGTTATCAGCTGGAATCCAGGCAGCCTGTACTTCCTTTTGAGTGTTACTAGCCTGTATTTTTCCATCTTTTTCATTTATGCTGCCTTTGTGGATCCACAGAATCATATTATGGACCGCAATACAAGAACTATCATAGGAGCCAGATGTATGTTTTCTTCACCAAAACACTTCAGCCTCTGCTAAATTCTCCTCCTCTTTTACTTCTCACTGAGAACATCATCTTCGTCTTGTTTGCCTGCAGTCGGAACTCTGCACTGTCGAACCGGGAAATGTGTGTCCCTTTCCTTGTCTCCCAGTGCTGAAAGTGGTCTCCCCTGCTGAATCAGACTCACTCGGAGAGCTTAGGAGAGATTTAAGTCTGAGTCCATCTGGCAACATTGGTTGAACTCCCTCTAACTATGACTAAGTGTGTTCTCTTCTCTATCCCACCAGACCTTTTAAACTGACAAAGTGTCTCACAAGTGAATATTTTATCATGATTTCAAAAATATTAATCGAGGCATTTTGTTGAATGAGAGCATTTTATATTTGTGTATATTATTTATTTTCCCACTAATACATCTGTTTGAGGTGTATGCTGTCCCTCAGGTATTACGTGTATCATCCATTTACCTTTGCATGATAGATCATTTTACACAGTGGAGGGTGAAGGCTGAGGTGCGCTAGGCTCATGATCAGAAGCAGGGGATTTCCTCTGCCTCTGTTATTTCACTGTAGATCTGGACCAAATTACTTAGACTACTTCAGCTTCATTTTCAATATGTATCTCATATGGGGCTGATAGTACACTTTTCACTGACTTCACAAGAACTTAACAAATGTCAAATCACTTTGAAACTGATTAATGCAGATTATAGCTAGCAAAACTTAATTATCTGTGTCCCCTGCCCTTAACGAGCTTATACTTTGGTGGAGAAGACTATGAAAGTGTTTGTGAAAAGTTGTAAAGCAAAGTGGAAGTACTTAAGGGAAAAGGGCACGAAAAAACCGCACAAGTTTTCTTAAGAATTAGACTATGTCTAATGGGGCACCCTAAAGAAGTCTTTATAGAAGGTGAAAGTTTCAGCTGAGATATGAAAGAAAGTGGGGAGAATTTTGATATGAAGAAATGAAAAGATCATGCCCAGTGCAGGCTTTGAGTGAGTCAGGGTCCGTTTGGAGCCTGGAGCACATAAATTAAAACAAATTTAAGTGTAGATAAAGCAGAGTATCTCCTACCAGGCCAAGTACTGACTTAGGTGTCAGGATTCTTTTATCCAGTCTACACAGTTTAACGGCATACTCAAAATCTGGAGTTTACCAGTATGGCCATATTTTTCTAAAGCAGCTGATAACAACTAGATGGTAGTCAATGATTTTTTTTTATACAAAGTGTACTTTATTTCTAGTGGAAAAGCTGAGATATGGATGAACTTTGACCGAACATCATTGGAAATCTGAAGACTAGGACTCAGGCACCTGAGGGAGCATCTGGGAAGCATATGAGGTGATTGTAGGAGCACTGGCTTTGCAGTGACTATGGGTGGAAGTAGAAAGTAGATTTGAAATATGGAAGACTGAAGCACAATCAGTGGCAAGGGAAACAGGAAGGTGAAAGCTGAAGGAAACAGATGGCAGGATGGGTAGCAGCAAATAGGATTTTACTTTGCACCCACAGGGAGAAGAAGAGTGGAAATTGGGTACTTTGTGATAGCAAGAGAAAAGTTAACAGTCCTCTTAGCTCAATGTTCACAGTAGGGTGAAGTATAACAGGTGAAGTGAAAGATGAGAGCAGTACAAAGTCAACACAGGCCTCTTGCTCCTCATGAAGGAGGAGAGGTACCACTTGCTGAAGGTATTTACTACAGTAGAAATATTATTTAAGATCCTCTCTGGTCCTTTCTTCCATGCCACAGTGTTCTTCAAGTCTCCTTGTATGGAAGGAATGTGACTGGTTCCCAGGTGAAAGTAGTCTTGGCTGGCGGCGCCCCATTGAGACACCACTGATATCCCCACGGAGATAAACACTGTGATAGACTGAGAGGAGCCATCTTGGGTCAGGATTAAGGAAAGGGACCTGGGATGCCAGCTGGGCTATTTTGTTGCAAATCAACCATTGATGGGAGGAGGGAACTGGATGAGAGACCAAGGGTTCTAGGCCTACTGGAAGAAAGAGGGAGGCAGGCACAGAGACAAGGCTGCAAAGCCCAACCAGGAGTGGTGCGGATTGCTCCCAGGATGCGGGGTGGGGAGAGGGTGGGTTAGGGGGCAGGGGCAGGGAGATCTGCATGCAGGCCCAGAAACACTAAGGGATTTGCCCCAGGGGAACTGATAGCCTGAAGATTTATTCTTGCTCACCTTAACCTCCTTTCCCTTGTGTTTAGGATAGTCGGGTTGTAAGAAAGATACCTTTGTTTAATAAATTCTTTTTTTTTTTTAATTAATTTATTCTTGTTACATCTCAATGTTTATCCCATCCCTTGTATCCTCCCATTCCTCCCCCCCCCATTTTCCCATTATTCCCCTCCCCTATGACTGTTCCTGAGGGGGATTACGTCCCCCTATATATTCTCATAGGGTATCAAGTCTCTTCTTGGCTACTTGCTGTCCTTCCTCTGAGTGCCACCAGGTCTCCTAAAATCTAATTGTTAGTAAACCAGAGCCAACATCCTTGTGTGTTTTGGGAATGAGGATGCTTGAGTTGAGGTAGGAGGGGGTGCGAATGTCCACAAGTATATGGGAGCTCAGCTGCTCAATTCAGTATATATTTCCTAAGGAACATAATGGATGCATTTGGGACATGAAACCTGTCAACATGTTCTGGATTCATAATGATTGGATGGATTCCAAGTGAGAAAGCTCTGCACTGAGACTAATACAGTATTGGTTTGACTGGACAGAAGGAAGCTCAACCCTGATAAGTGGCCAATCAAATGTGTTATGTCACTGTTTGCCTATAGTAAAGGTGACTGTTGATATAGCCTGATGAAATACCATAGAGAACCTTCTTCACCTTGTTTCCCACTAGTGGTGAGCTGGAAGGACCTGACACCTTGATTAACCGTGTGTAACTCTTACCATCTATTTGAACATAATTCTTGTGTTAAGGACTCCAAAGAAGGACTTGTGTATGGGCCTGTCAAAGAACCAATTTGTTCCTCTTCTCAACATGACCACTTACAGTAAACATGCCTTTTCTGTTTTTCATTATTACTTTGCATCTTTAATTGGGTCTATAGAGGGTGACAGCTAGCCATGTACTGATAGGTCAGGGCTGCTGGGGCCAAGGATCAGATACTAATTGCAGTAACAAAAGCAGCTATGCTACTATAAACTAAGGGGAAAGTTGGGGAACAAAGCATATATAACGTCCCTTATCCACTTCACTTACCAATTGCAAATTTTAAGGTGAAATTATTAAAAATTTCAAGTGGTAAACATTGAACACTGTGAAGTAGGCATGAGGACCTTCTAAGTTAGCAAAATCAGAGCTTTTGCGTTTGCCATGGTCACTCGCTCATGAGATCATGACTGTGTGTGAGCGTGCATGCACATGTGCATGTGTATTTGTGATATAAAGTTAAAAATGCCAATCCTGGCTGTCCCCTGATCCCTGACCTTCACAGTTGGGCCACCAATCCACCCACATTCACCAAGCTTAATACTCCAGGAACATCTACGCCAGCTTCGTTAGGAATGTTCAGCATGGTGCTGCCCACTGGACCCCTGCTATACTGGGAACATCCATATAAGGCCCGCCTTCCTTATACATGCTGCACCATGAACACCCAGGAACAACCAGATGGCTAAAGAACACAAGAGCCAGGCCAATGTGGGAGCTTATGGGCACAGCTATCCTGCTATAACAAGCCCTGACTACGCAGACACAAATGAAGCACACGAAATGAACTTAAATCCAATCTTATAAAGACGATATAGGCCTTTAAAGAGGAAATGAATAAATCCCTTAAAGAAACACAGGAAAATACAAGCAAACCAGTGAAAGACATGAATAAATCAGTTCAAGGCCTGAAAATGGAAGCAGAGCAGTAAAGAAAACACAAGCTTAGGGAATCCTGGAGACGCAAACCCTAGAGAAGAGAACAGGAACAACAGACTCAAGTATCACCAACAGAATTCAAGAGATAGAAGTGATAGTCTCAGGCATAGAAGACACAACAGGAAAAATTGATGTATCAGTCAAAGAAAACGCTAAATTTAAAAAGTTCCTGACACAAGAAATCCAGAAAATCTTGGATACTAAGAAAAGACCTAATCTAAGAATAGTAAGAATAGAAGAAGATGAAGACTCCCAGTTTCAAGGAAATTTGAAAAATAAAACTCATAGGTGAAAATTTCTCCAACCTAAATAAATACCTATAAACATATAAGAAGCTTAGAGAACACCACTTAGATTGGACCAGAAAGAAAATTCTCCTGGTCGATAATAATTAAAACACTAACTCTACAGAACAAGGAAAGAATATTAATAGCTGCAAGGGGAAAAGGCCGAGTAACATACAACGGCAGAACTATCAGAATTGTGTGTAACTTCTCAACAGAAATTCTAAAAGCTTGGAGAATCTGGACATAGGTCTTACAGTCCCTAAAAGACCATAGATGCCAACCTAGACTTCTACACACAGCAAAACTCTCAATCATGGTAGATGGAGAAAACAAGGTATTCCAAGACAAAACCAAATTTAAACATTATATATCCATATAGCCAGCCCTACCGAAAATACTAGAAGGAAAATTCTACCTCAAGGAGGTTAACTACATCTGAGAAAACACAGGAAACAAATAATTCCCCACCAATAGAAACAAAAGATTGGAAGCACACAGACTAATATCAACAACATCAAAATAACAGGACTTAACAATCATTGGTCATTAATATCTCTCAATATCAATGGACTCAATTAGCCAATAATACAACACAGGCTAACAGAATGGAAAAGAAAACAGGATCCATTGTTCTACTTCTTACAAGAAACACACCTCAGCAACCAAGATAGATGTTACCTCAGAAATGGAACAGAGATGGAGGGAATGACAAGCCAATGACTGGCCCAAATTGAGACCCACCCCAGGGGGCCATCCAACCCCTGACACTACTATGATACTCTGCTATGGTCACAGAGAAGAACCTAACATATCTGTCTACTGAGAAGCTTCATCCATCAGCTGGTGGAAACAGATGCAGAGACCCACAGTCAAAGATCAGGAAGTTTTCTGGAAGAATGGGAGGAAGGACAGAGAGAGCTGCAGGGATCAAAGACACCACAAGAAGACCTACAGTGTAAACTAACCTGGGCCCGTAGGAGCTCACAGAGATGGAACCACCACATTCTCATTTTTATGAAGAATCTCCAGTCTTAGTGTTGTGTAAAAAGTGTTCTCCAATTATCTCTGATAGAAGCTTATGAACCACTGACTGGTCAAAGGAGAGAGCAGGTAAGACTTCCATTCCCAGTCTGAGGGTCTCAGAGAGAGAGAGAGAGAGAGAGAGAGAGAGAGAGAGAGAGAGAGAGAGAGAGAGAGAGAGAGAGAGAGAGAGAGAAAGAAAAAGAAGAAGAAGAAGAAGAAGAAGAAGAAGAAGAAGAAGAAGAAGAAGAAGAAGAAGAAGAAGAAGAAGAAGAAGAAGAAGAAGAAGAAGAAGAAGAAAGAGGAGGATAAAGAAGTGGTCATGAGAAGGACCAGAAAGAGTTAGCCTTGAGGACAGAGTTATGGCTGAAGACCAAGACAAGACGGAGATGGCAAGTGAAATAAATGGCAGGAGGCTGGGTGGCAGCCAGACTAGCATAATTGGGTTAGAATAGGTGAATATCTGTCCAGTTACAGATATTAAAGTTTACTAATAAATGTAATAGGTCAATTATTTTGGAGCTAAGGTGGGTATTAGCAAAGGCCACAACTAATAAAATATTTCAATACTAGTTTGACAATGGCTGTCTCCTGATGGGAAAGCCAAGAGACCAATAGCTGTTCAGCTCACGGAGCTGGGTGTCTTATCTGATCTTCAGCATACATTGAAATCACAAAGAGGTAGGCTCTGATGCTAGTGAGTCAACTTGCCATCAAGCAAGAGTGAGGGCTGGCAGACAAAAAGCAAAAGTTTCCTTCTTCCATGTCCTTTATAAAGGCTACCGCCAGAAGGTGTGGTCCAGGTTTAGGGTGGATCTTTTGACCTCAAACGAACCAATCAAGAAAAATCTCTCACCCTTGTGCCCAGCTGCTAGTGTCTTACCTAATTCCAGATATAGTCAAGCTGACAATGAAGACTACCTATCACGGTATCATCAAAGATATTTTCTCTAACCTAAGAGCTTTTATTCCCTTTTCGGTTAAAAGAGTAAAGCATATACAGAGGCCCCTGAAAGGAGTGTGGTTCTATATGGACTTCTTGGCGAACGCTAAGTAGGCTCTGATGAAAGTTGAGCATCATTCAGAAGGGGGCAGCAGGTAAGGGAAGGACTCAGGGAAAAGATTCTGTCATCACGGAGGCTATGGTAACACTGGGTGAGTGTGTGGGTGAGTAGCAGAGTTAGGGAGGGAAGGATAAGTTGGTGATAGACAGAAAGGTTAGTATCAAGTAAGATAGTAACACACTGGAATGTGGGGTTAAACTGGGATGTACTCCAGGTCTTACTGTGTTAAACCTTTTTAAAAAACAGAAAAGTTTAGTATTTTGGTCTGGAGACAAAGCCTGGTCTTTGCCCACTAACTGTTGGAGTTTAATGTTCATTTGCACCAAGTTGCTTTAGGGTAGATGCCATGCAGTAAGTCATCACTAAATAATTCTATAGAACATAAACTTAGAGCTTAAGTTTTATAAGGTTCTTAAGGTTATAAGAAGGGAGGTGATTGCTAAATTATTCTTTCCCAGTTTCTCTGTCTGAGATTAACAAAGGAAGGAAATGTGTAAGATAATCTTGTTGTCTTCTAGTTGGCATATTTAAGTATAACTAGTGTGCCAGTTATTGCGAATGTTACCTTTAAGTTATGGCATCCAGGAAACTTATGCTTAATTGGAAAGTGCTAATATTTCTGAGACAATTCGAAGCAGTATACCATCAGATTATATATGAGCTACTTTATAATAATAGAAGTCACTTTTAACTACAGGGTACGTGACTACTTTAAAAGGGAATACAATTATTTTAATGGATTTCTAATTAAATGCTTAAATCTTAGATAGTTTAAAGGTGCACTTTCAATTAAACTGATCTTTTTGGAGATTTCATTGAAGGAAAAAAAGAAAAAGAACAAAGAAAGGTAAATTTAAAAACTAGCTTTTAGTATTAATAAATATCAGATAAAAAGATGTAGAGAAAGAACAGAAAAATGAAAATATTAGTGAATATAATCATCCATTCCATCAAAGAGGAAGCATGCATTATAAGCCAATGTAGCTAAAGAAGAACAAATGTTAAAAGATGCCAAATTTACTAAATGATTAAATTACTTAAATATTGTGTGGCTTTATTTATCTTCTTTATAGCATTTGTATGTTTCAAAAGACTTTGTCTGACTCCCACAATTATGGATTTCCCCTCTTCAATTGTTTTATAATAACCTGGCTCAAAAAACTGGGAGGAAACTAAGATTTCAGAAAGATAAACAATGTACTGTGGGCGGCTGAAAGCATTGAGCAATAGTCAGGATGTTGAAGGAGGGGCTCCTGCAGAGAGCGAGGACCCTGGAGAACGTTCTCTTTCAAGATCCCTTCCTAACCCTGAGACCCTTTAACACAGCTCCTCCTGTGGTAGTGACCCCCAACTACAAAATTATTTTCATTGCTACATTGTTAATCATAATGTAAATATCTGATATACAGGATACCTGATATGTAACCATGGGAAATGGCCATTTGATCCCACAATGAGTCACGGAACACAGGTTAGGGACTACTGTATTAGTTCACAATGCCAGTGATTTCTGTCATTGTCATAAAAATTCTTCCTGGCTGATTCCAGGTTCTGGCTATTATGAATAAGACTGTTATGAACATGGTTGGGCATATGTCCTCGTTGTGTGGTGGAACATTTTCTGGGTGTATTCCGAGGAGTGAAATAGCTGGGTCTTGAGGAAGCCCTATTCCCAGTTTTCTGACAAAGCACCAGATAGATTTCCAAAGTGGTTGTACAAGCTTGCATTCCCACCAGCAATGCTCAAACTATCGCACTAACCAAGGACAATACAAGTAGTAAACATCAAACTCCTACTCTGATCTAGCCAATGGACAGGACATTCTCCACAGTTCTGTGAAGAACGGGGACAGACTCTGACATGAACTCTGTTGTCCCATATTTGACCACCTCCCCTTGGTGGGGAGGCCTGGTGACACTCAAAGAAAGAATAGGCAGGCTACCAAGATGAGACTTGATAGTCTCTGACCATATTGTGGGGGAGGAGGTCCCCCTCAGTCATAGACCTAGGGGAGGGGAATAGGGTGAAAGCGGGAGGGAGGGAGGAACGGGAGTATACAAGTGATGGGATAACAACTGAGTTGGAATCTGAATAAATTAATCAAATAAAAAAATTCTTCCTGGATAAGCAAAGGAAGTGATAAGCAATTCAGCTGTAACCCCCCAAATATAACGTAAACAAGATTTTGGAATATGCAAGCAGTCACTCAAGGTGTCTTTTTATATGCTGCCACCTAACCATAGTATATGCAATGCATTATTGTGTTGTGGGAATCTTTCTGGCATAAGATCTCCAACACCAAAGAGAGTGGCAGTGAGGAGATGTCACTGGTGGGTGGCAGCCAGAACAGCTCCTGAAAGATTTTGATCTAGGGCCAGTTTGCCTTCTCATTTTAAGTTCTAAAGCCACAAAGTGGGGCAGGCAAGCAAATAAGAGATTACAGATGCTCACGTGGCATTCTGCAGGTGCATTGTTTCAGCTATTTCTGCAGGCCACTATATTCCAGGTGGTAAGAGAAATCACACTTGGCAAATAGGCAGTACAAATGGTGCTTGAGGTAAGTCATAGGAGGATGGGACAGAGTGTGTCTAATATGGCCTCCTCTCCTTTATGGGAAATGACTCTTCCTCTATCAGGAGGGGGTTCTCTGCTCATTTGTGTTCCAGATAAGAAATGTTTGTTTGTTTGTTTGTTTGTTTGAGGTACAGTCTCACCTTGGCTTGCCTGGAAACTTAGTTTGTAGACCAGGCTGGCCTCAAACTCACAGAGATCTGAGTGTCTCTGCTTTCCAAGTTCTGGGCTTAAAGGGGTCCATCACCATGTCCCCAGTGGATAAGAAATCTTAACAGACATGAACCTTGAGCTTGTTTTTGTTTGTTTGTTTAAGTGTTGTCAACAGATACAAAACTGTCTGATTTTTATTTGAATCGAATCCCAGATGTGTTACTATTAAGACTGTGCAAATTGCCTAGCTTCTTGGAGACTTGGTTTCATCTTAAAATCTATCATAGTTCTTCCTGCCCAGGGCTTCAAGAAGGGCAAAAGGCAGTAGGAGAATGTGAATATCATCTCCTTCTGTATCATTTTCTATTTTTCTCTTCTTAGATACTGAGAAAATAGGACTGCTGACCACCAAACAATCCTCCATGCAGACTATAAACTGTATGGTGTCAGCTTCTGAGCACCATGTTGGTTTTCCTATGTCTCGAGGCTCTTCTTTTCCTTCTCCAGGTACATTTCTATCATTCTCTTAGGAAACATTTACTAACTGGCCTCTAAATGGTGTTGCCATGGCCCAAAGGGAAAGCAGAACAAGTTACTGAGATAATGAAATCATTCGTTTTTCTTAAGGGATGGACTCTGAATTTGGTTCAGTTTGTCTGCTTGGCTGACTGGCTGCCTGGAGTTATTATTTCATTCTCCCATGCAGAAGGCAACCTCAGCCTTCAGCCCACTGAGGGTTTGCCTCTATGCTAAGATCTAGAATACATTCAGTCTATTTTTTCCTTTACCTCTTCCCAGATTCATCCTTACTCATCTAGTCCCCTCCAACTTCTTTAAATATTCAATAAACCATCAACTCTAACTTGAGCTGTCTTTATACTTTGGGGTATGATGCCATCCATTAGAAAGCATAGTTAATTCACCAGGAAACACATTCTTTTTTATTTATTTATTTATTTATTTATTTATTTATTTATTTACTTTGAATCCCAGTCATAGCCCCTCCCAGTCCCACGCTTCCTGGCCACTCCACCCCTCCCCTATTTCTCTAGTAAGGGAATCAAGGGCTATCTCTGACATGGACTCTGTGGCCTTCCTTTAGATCACTTCCCCCTGCCAAGACTGCCTTGCCAGGCCACAGGGGAAGAAGACTAGCTCAGTCCTGATGTAACTTGATGAGCTGGGGTGGTGGGTAGGTAGGGCTCCCCTTTTCTGAGGAGCCACATTCTTAAAGAAAGAAATTTGACCTTTTCTTCTACCCCAAGCCATCCATTGTCCATAGTTCCTCAATTAGGGCCAGGAATTCATAAGCCTCTTCTCATTTCATGTTATAATGCTGACTGGCTTGATACTGTGCAGGTCTTATGCAGGTATCGATAACCTCATGAGTGCAGCGGTCCTGTTATATCTGAAGACACGTTTCCTCTAATCCCCCCTGATTTCTGGCTCTTACAATCTTTCTGGCCTCCTTCTACAGTGGCCCTGGCCTTGGGGAGAAGATGTGAAATCGACAACCTTTTTTGTGGTTGAGTCTTCCACAGTCACTCATTTTGTACACTTTGATCTCTTATAAATTTTTTATTTAACCTGTATCTGTTGCACAAAGAAACATCTCTCATTGGATCAAAGGCTGCATTGGTCTATGTATAGAGAGATACAATACAAAATTGAAGGGCAGTTTGACACTATGTCCATTAAACAAAGTAATAGTAAGGTCCAACTACAGGGTCATTGCCAGGTGTATAGTACCATACATGTGTTTCTTCAAGTTTTACATTCAGTCAAGAAGAGGTTGGTTACCCCAATAAAATTTGTGCTACTATTGCACACAATCAGTGTATCCTGCCATCTCATTTTTTACTGCATTTCTCAGTGATCTTAGGTGGATAATACTGTTAATAATAGTTGTCCCCCAAAGCAAGCATAATACTATCTTCCACTACTATGAGAGCTAGCCAGCAGTTAATAAACTTCTTCGTCAGTACTAACTTTATGTCACCAAGTCCTGTTGGGAAACCAAGAGCAAGGGGAATGGATTGTATATTTTATGGGCCTATGTGATACCGTTTACCAAAACTCAAGGGGACATGTTACAATTAGGAGGTTTCCATACAGTCTTTTCAAGCATCCTTGGTGTTAGATACACATCCCCCTCCCACCTTAAACTTCCCACTTCCTTGCTTCCCTTTCCCCCTTCATTCTACTTATGTTGTGCTATATCTCCTCCCATAAGGTCTTTCTTTCCTCTCATCACAGACAATCCCTTTCTAGCTTCCTGGTACCCCAAATGAAATGTGAGTTGGATACTACAGGCACTCGAAATGAAACACGAGTGAGAACGTGAGATGCTTGTCTTTCTGATTTCTTCACTCAGTGTAATCTTTACCAGGTCCATCCATTCCTTTCAAATTTCATTTTACCTCCATGCCTGAATAAAATGCCATAGATAGGTAGAAACTTTGCATTATATATTCAGTCATCAATTTGGTGAACCTATCAGCTGTTCCCGTCTTGTGTTTGTGGGGTGAATGTGGATGGGCATGTTTGAACTTTAAGTATATGCCCATGAATTGTACGGCTCAATCATGGGGTCTGTCACACTGGTTTTCATAGTGGCTGAACCAATTTAGACTCCCAGCGTGTGTGGCTATCAGATTATCCAGATGCTGTCAAGAATTTCTGGTTGTTTATTTTCTTAATTTTAGCCATTCTAATTAGGGTAAGAAGAAATCTCAAAGTCATTTTAATTTGCGTTTCCCTGGTAGTTAACTGAACATAGAGTTCTCAGCAGAAGAAATAAAGATGATTAAGATGTATTTCAAACAAAGTGTTTCTTCCCTCTCTTTCTCCTTCCTTTGTTTTTACTTCCACAACACACCCAATGAAACCATAATTCAGTTCAGTTACTTGATCAAAATAGCTTTCTATATCTTGGTTTAGGCCACTTTGAGTAATAAGCTAATATACTAATAAGCTTATTACTCAATGCTTTACTTTGAGTAATAAGCCAAGACACCAAAGAATTTAGAGCAATGACAGAAAAGAAATGTTCAGTAGTCAGTCATTGGGTTGGAGTCTTATTATTGATACCAATTCCTTCCTACATGGTTTCAGCACAAATCTGTGTCTATAAATCTTGTGGAACTTTCCATCTCCTGAATGATATCCCTACGTACCATTTTCCCATTTGAAAAGCCCGTAGCTTTCATCATGCCAAACTCTGTTTTCCTCCTATTTCATTGTAGGACCTTGAGTGCTATGAGAGTTTGGTTTCTGTTGCTGTGATAAAACACTCTAGCCAAACACAATGTGGATAAGCTTATATGGCTTACACTTCTGGGTCAGAGGCCAGTATTGGGGGACTCAGGCAGGAACTTAAAGCAGAAGTCATGGAGGAACACTACATGCTGACTCAGCCCTGCTCTCATGTTTAGCTGAATGTGTTGTATAACCCAGGACCATTTGCCCTTGTTGAATCAATCAACAACCAAGAATGTCCCTCCAAAATGCCATCACAGGCCAATATGAATGCCACAGTTTCTTAATCAAGGCTTTCCTCTGACATGATGCTAGGATATGTCATGTTGACAGTTAAGGCTAACCCGGACTGACAATCTGTATTACTTTCTCAGCCTGCCTTAAGTGTTAATATTCACTCATGTTTTCCAAAGGGAGACCCTCATCCTCCTTTAGTTAATTTAAATGAGCTTAGTGACATTACCTGTTCCCGAGTTATGAACTCCTATCCATATCCAGATAATCTAGTGTGTTCTTGTTTATCAGGAATTCAGAGAATCGTGTGTGTGTGTGTGTGTGTGTGTGTGTGTGTGTGTGTGTGTGTGTGTGTGTGTGAAATAATGGCATTATTGTTATGAACATAAACTAACAAAGCTCTTACCCCATGGTATTAATGACTAATGAAGACAACACAGAAATTAAACAAGAAGCACATGAGATGAGTTAACTCCAAAAGAAGGCCATTCAAAGAAGGTATAGCATACAGACCTGACAGATAGTAAGGGAAGGCTACCGCCGCTGAAGCTGTGGTGTTTAGGTGGATGTTACAGGGTGAACTGGAAATCATGAGGTCAAAGAAGGGAAGGTTGGGTAAAAGAGTACAGATGGGACTGGAAGCACAGAACTGGCAGAAGTGAGGATTCATAGGAGTTGAGCATCGTTTTTATTTTCAAAACTTCAATCTAGTGCATTAGGAAGAAAGTGTGTGGAAGAATTTCTTAGGGCATCCAATCATCCATGGAGGTTAAATTAGCATGACAGAGAAGATGAGTAAGAAATAGATTTGACATGTAATGGAAAATAAGTCTGCTACAACGAAATTCAGAATTAAATTGGATGTGGGTGATAGTAACTGTCAAGGGTGGATTCCCAAAGCCTACACACACCCATCAGTGGATGGTAGCCGGGAGATTCAGCTCATATTTGTCTCCCAGTCTTTATGCACACCCTTGGATGCCTGGCTGATAGCTTCAATTTCCAATCTCACTTGCCCATCAAATCATTTGTGTTCAAAACTGAACTATCCTTTTAATATCGAAAGTTTTCCTATTGTGCTATTTCAGTGGCTGCCATTATCATCCATCGAATTGCTCAAGGCAATTGACCTTAACACACTCCCTTCCATCACATCCACTTAACAGCTGAGTCCCATTCGTTCCCTCTCTTTAAGTCTTTTTGTATCTGCCTACCTCTCTCTCTGTCTATGAGTAGTAGCTTAGGTCAGCTCTTTGTTAACATTCATATATATTTTGACACTAGTGATTGATGGCCTACCCTGGATTCATCTTAACACCTCTCCATTCTTCCCTGGCCATCACCCATTGTGTATGGACTGAAGCCATTATCTGTGAGTGTGTCATAAAAATGACCCTCAAGGGTCAAGTCTCAGTAACATTTCGAACATAATCCTTTTCTACTTTAACTCTTCCCTTACACAGACTGGACTAATTGCATTTCCTATGAGAGTGCAAACTCCTCTTGTATTCTTAGCACAAAGAAACAAATCCCCTGAGCTTTACTCCTTTGTGCACTTTCATATTTCTGAAAGGTTCTATTTGCATCTTTCCTAAATTTTTTTTTCTGAGATATCCCATTTTTATTGTTTAGAAAGCCCCCTACCTAGGAAGTGAGTAACCTTTTTTTTTTATAGCAAGAATAACAAAGAGGAACTTAATAGTATCCTTAAAGTTACCAGCATTTATTCCTTTATTATCAGCATTTGTAGTAGTGGGGATCTGAATATCAAGCTACTGTGGTTTGTGGTTCCCAAGAAAAGTAAAGTAAAGTAAGGAGCAGTAGCTGAGGCTGGAGTTCAGGAGGATTAGGTGCAGGGGCCAGGGGAAAACTCTTCAAGGAGACAGCTTGGTCAGCTCTCACATCACCATATAGGTAGGTATACATGGATTTTGTACAAACAGTTTGATAAATTCTTGGCACTTGCTATACAGGATAAACCAAGTTTTCCACAAATGCTCAAGTTCATTAAAAGTTTGCTTACTTATTTGTTTATTTATTTACTTGCTTGTTTATTCAAATAAGGTCTTGCTTTGAAGCCCAGGATAGCATCAAATTCATTATCTACTCCAACCTGGCATCTAGCTCGCTGTCCATATATCTTGGTTTCTTGAGTACTAACATAACATGTGTGTGACCCCAACCCTGGGCATCCTAAATGTCTTGATAAATTATATTTTTTCTAACAAATATTATGAGGAATAAGTACAAATTAAATACCCTTGATGAACTTCCAGTTCACCATCTTCAGGACCACAAGGACAACACATCTTTTTAAAAGAAGATGCTAAGTTTGAACTGGTGACTTTCCTCCTACTTACTCATTTTTATAGCAGGTGGATTTCAAGCTACTTTTGCTTATAAACAACAAAATAGTCCATGTCAAATTCTCAGAATGAAAGAGGTCACTGAACCCTTGACTGAACAGTTGGAAATGGAGATGAGTTTAGGCTCTGCCCTAGTTACTCTTCTATTGCTGTGAAGAGACACCATGACCAAGGCAACTCCTATAAAGAAAGTGTTTAACTAGGGGATTGATACTGTTTTAGGGAATTTGTCTATGATCATCATGGCAGGAAACACCCAGATATGGTGCTCGAACAGGAGCTGAGAGTTTTATACCTTAATCTGCATGCAGCAACAGAGAGTGAGACCCTGGGCTTGGGGTGGGTTTTTGAAAGATCAAAGCCTACTTTCAGTGACACACCTACTCTAACAAAGCCACCCTCCTAATGGTCCCAAACAGCTCCACTAACTGGCTCTCAAGCTCTCAAATATATGTACCTATGAAGGCCACTGTCATCCAAAGCACTGCAGGCTCCATCTCTGGTTCTCTGAGAGTCATTCGGTTTGTCCCACCCATTGGCTGCACCTTTACATAGACTAATTCATAAAAGCAGCAGAACCTCTGGCAAGTTAGCTTACCTCTGTATATTGGAACTTACCATGCAGGACAACATGTAGGTGGCAGAATTTCTAATGTATATGTTGAACTTCATGCTGATTGGATGACACCTGGAGTTATTCATTCTTTTAATGAATGCCAAGCAGTAACTTCAAATAGTTTAATAGGAAATACTTTATGAAACTCAGTACAACAAAGTAGTTCCCAAATAATGCACGATTGATTTAACCATTTGAGGAAACATAAATCAGTTTTACCATACTAAAATTTAAGTTTTCAAATATCAAAAGATTCCCCTGTGTCACAGAGATCCTACAGACCCTTCCCGTGGAGTAGATATGTGGTAGGCCATCTCAAAGCCCTGGGTCTGGGCCCAAGTGGTTGCTGAGCTGGTCAGCCCACCAGCTTTCCCACACTCACACATACCATCAGAGTGTTTTCTCTAGCATTGCTCTGGCTAACTCACCCAATGCTGTATCCAGCAAGGGGCGGAGCCAAATCTGCCACACTCACACCCTCTGGCAGGCTCACCCATGCCCACGCCAGCAGTGCCAGCTCTATTGTGCTGCCTAGGCAAGGTCAGGGGCCTCTCTCTCAAGTACTGCAGCCAGTGACGGGCACGGCCAGCTCTCCTGTTCATGTGACCCCAAGGCTAGCTCTCCCATTGGTGGCAGGTGGCATGGGACTAGGAGGGGAGAGCATCTCTTCTTCTCCTATGCCACAACACAACAAATGAGTAACAGGGTCAGCTCTCCCTTCATCACACCCTTCCTATGAGCTCCCCACAACCAGAGTTGGCTCTGCTGTGCCTCCTGGGAGAGGTGCAGGGCCCTTTCTCCTGATAGAGCTGACAGGGCTCATGCCTTCAGGGGCAGCTCTCCCATGATGCCCAGGTGAAGGGTTGGACCAGCTCTGCACTACCTGCAGACACTAACATAGCCCCAGATGGAAGCCCAGACCGGGGCCTACTGTCCAGCCAAAACCTAGATGCTTCTACAATGCCAAAGACCTAGACACGGCCTTGGTAGCAGGATGGGCCAGGACTTGACCATGGCATTAGGTGGCATTACCGGCTACTGATGTCAGGCTGTTCTCACTACCCTCGAATCTCCAGTTCTGCCTCTTATTGTCCACACATCCTTCTGCTTTTATTTCTCTAACATCTCTCCATCACGTAATTGCTCAACTTAGTGGTGCCTGGGGCTCTGAGTGTCTGGAGTCATCTTAGGAGTGCTGTGACCCATCTGTGCTACGTGGCAATGGGTAGGGATCACCTTGGGGTGTTCTGCCCACCTGAGCCTGCATTGCACCAGGCTGAGGGTTGCCTTAGGCTTGCTTTGCCCAATAGGGTTGCATGGTGACAGGCTGGGTGTCATCGTGGGCTTGCTCTGCCAGCCAGGACCACGTGACACCAGACTGGGAGCCATCTCAGGCTCAGTCTGCCTGCCTGGATCCTGTGGTCCTGGGCAGGGATGATCTCAGGGTGTCCTATGCCTGTGGAGCCTGGCTGGATTCAAGTTATTCATTCTTAATTAGAGAGAGAGAGCCACATGTAAAACAGATAGAATCCAGTGATGGTATCATACAGAATGAAGTCCACGTAGCTATGAGAGGGGATTCCTCAATCTCTCATAGAGCACATGGCTTCTTTATGCCAGCAGAGGTGAAGCTCTCCAAAGGACATTCTGAAGGTTATTGAAAATGAGAGTAGAAAAATAGATGTCAGCCAAGCAAACAGACACTCAACATTACTGCAGGTATGGCTTAAATTTTTTTATCAGCACACTTAGGAATTATTTGTGCCCCTTTTTATTGTTGTAGTTGCTTTTAATTTTTTCCTAGAGTATATTTTGAATGGATTCTTTCCATTTTCCTAATTCTGCCCAGATCCTTCCTACTTTCTTATCTATCTGTCTTCATGTTTTCTTTCTCTCTTTTTCGCTCTCACATTCACACTCACTGGCTCTCACTCTTGCTCTCACTCAGTAAAACCAATCAAATCAAAAAAAAAAAAAAAAAAAAAAAAAAAAAAAAAAAAAAAAAAAAAAAGAAAGAAAGAAAGGAAAAGAAAAAAAAAAAGAATGTAAACAAGAGTGGAAGAAGTCACAAAATCAAAGGGGTCCATTTTATGTGTACCTTGTGAGCAGGCTGCTATTGTGGGGCTCAGGGTTTGTGGCTGGGTGCCGGTAAGGCCATCTTTCTCCTGCAGTGCTGTGCAAAGTGCCTTTCAGCACCATGAACGCCAGTCTACAGGGGTGAAGCTGAGAGTCACTCAGCAGATCTCCTTCTCCATGTTCAATGACATAAGTGTTGTCTCCTGCTACAGAAACTTAAGTTCTCCAGTTATGGAGACAAACAAACAGACTTGGTAACATTCTTTCTCTGATGTTTGGTGGGGGGTCTATAAGATGCCTTTTCTCAATGATTCAAAGAGTTATACCCTGTTTCTGGGACTGGATGTTTCCCTTGGTATCATAAGATGACTAATTGAGGCATTGCCCTATTATATGGTGACTCCACTTAAATTTCTTTCATATATGTATAGTTTAAGAAGGCTCTATGGTAGCACATTTCCATATGGTTTTTCAAAAGTGTTGTCCCTCCTCATATTCCGTGCTTTACCTCTTCCTCCTATACCCCTCCCTATTTAATCCTTCTATTCTAAGTTCTCCTTTATTCCTTTATAATTCTATGCTTTATTTCCCTTCTTGATCCCTTCCTTAACCAACCTCTATGGTTATTCTAAATGATACACATGTCTCTAAAGCTTAAGTTCATATATAAGACAAACCATACACAACTTATCTATTGGGATCTGGGATTACCTCACTGATAAGTGCTTTCATCCATTTACATATAAATTTCATTGTTCGTAACAGTTGAATAATATTCCATTGTATACGTGTACCACATTTTCCTTATCTATTTATTCATTGATTGACATCTAGGTTGTTTCAAATTTCTGGCTACTATGAATAGAGCAGGACACAAATAAGTAAGCATCTCTGTTGTAAGATGTAGAGTGCACTTTTGCATGAAACAAAGCAAGTATCTTGGTTAGGGTGACAGTTCTGTGGGTAAAGGTCTTTACCAGTCATCCCTATTGAACTGGTTTTGGCCTCTTGAATCTACATAAGAGTAGAAGCAGAGAAACACCTGCACACGTGCTCTGAACTCCACATATGTGTTGTAATGTGTGCGCTTGCAAAGGCACACTCTAATATTAATAACTGTTATAATCTCTCACAAGAGTGAAAAGAGGAATAAGAGACAATGGTTGCAGTTCTTCAAAATCCGTTGGTGAATACAGGTGATAAGGTATATTTAATGAGATGAGTTACTGCAAATGCACATTCATTCATTCATGCATGTATACATTCATGCATGCATGCATGCATTTCTTCATTCTTAGACCACTTATGAATTGGGTATAACATAACGTTGCCTTCTGGAGTTCATCCTATCACACGCTGAAGAATCACAAACAAAAGCCCTTTTAGTATATGGAGACTTCCCAGCAATGAGGCCTGTGGAAAACATCACTCTTCACCACCTGTGCCCAATACTTCTATATAGCAATCTGCCGATTGAATATGACACTTCTTTTTCCTTTTAAACAAAAAATTGTATTTTTATTTATTTATATGTCTGTCTGTCTGTCAGTATATACTGTGTGAGTGCTGGAGGCCAGAAGAGGCTGGCAGATCCTCTGCAACTGGAGTTACAGCCTATCACGTGCCACCCTGTACGGGTGCTGGAAACCAAACTCTGGTCTCTGCAAGAGCCACAAGTGCTCTGAACTGCTGAGCCATCTCTTCAGCCCCAGCACTGTTTATTTTCAATCAATAAGTTTCTTAGTATAGTATATTATGGGGCAAATGGAAGACTAATTTGTTTTACTTTGGTTCTCAGGTAAATGGTCACAAAATCTTAGCAAAAATGACCTGAAACAATTTCTATTGTGTGGTAACAAAAGCGGGTCATTGTTCTTTCAGAGAGCTTTTCTGTGGAAAGCACATTTGGTAATAATGTGAGTTCTTTTAAGCTATTATATTCTGTGACCATCTGGGGAAATAGTTTGGAGGGCAAATCCAGCAGCAAGGATATTAAAAGGAAAAACAACAGACATAGCTGATTATTTTTGACAGTCTCTTACAGTATGATATCCAGGGTCCACATCACAGTGATAATACTGAAAAAAATTTTCTAATGACTTTATCATTGTTCCCATCAGTGTCTTGGAGTTCCAATTCTGAGGGCAAGGCTTTCTCTAGGCATCTGATGTGAAGACAGAACTCGGAGAAATTTTGTGAGAAATTGTTTCTTCACATGAAGTACACTTGATAATAACATTTTAATGTGATATTGACATTTCTGGTTTTTAACTCTGTTGGGCAGAGTCTGGAGAAACAGAAAATTGCTTGCAGTGGCCTCAGCACAAGTGTCTGGCATCATGACAACACAGCTCAGATTTGTCCTAAATCAGACACACCCCAGTAGAAGGGATGTAAGGTCTCCCTCATAGTTTGCAGAAGCAGATTGGATTTCATGAGCACTGATGCTGACATTTTCTTGATATTATTATTAGAATGACTGTTATGGACAATGTTGGAAGTCAATTTTTGTAGGCTTCTAATTAATGTTTGATAGTTTCCATTATTATAGTCTGGGTCTATATATGTAAATATACACACATGCACACATGCATATGCCTGTAATTTGATCTGTGTACTGATTTAAACTTTCAGGCTGATTTGATTGAACTTAGTTAAGCTACATGGAGACTGAGCCACACTGTCATACCAGTGATACTCCTGGCATTCATGGCTGAACAAGATTACCTGTATTCTTGCTCCTTGTGACCCACAGGCCAATTGCATCTGGGTCACTTTCTGTCTAGTTTGTGTATCCAACGTCTCAGCTCGAAGCCCAAGGCCTAGAGAATCAGCGTCTGCATTCAACAATGTCTTTGTATAATTAAAGCATTAACTACTCCAGGTGATTCTGACTCAGGCTGCACATTAAAATCACTTAGGGTACTTATTAACACTGGTTTCTTTCCCAAACTTACTAAGGAGACTGAGTAAATCAGACTGAAGTTGGAACCTTGGCATCAGCATTGTTAGATGGCAGGCAAGTGGTTCTAATGTTCGTGCAGATTTGAGAACTATTGATTTCAAAATGCCAGAACTATCAACAAATCCCCTGTCTTACAGAAGAGGATAATAATGGAAAACGCCAAAGCAATACCTTAGTGTTTGGTGGTACTTCACAAATGATTGAGCTTTTAACTTTTAATGAGTTTGCTTGGCTGTTGTGTGAACACAGGCTGCTTTGTCTCAACCTGCCCAAGACCATGTGGTAAATCAAGACAAGAAATGGATTATTATCCAAGTAATTAAACAGGGTCTGGGCTTTGCTTTTCAACTTTATTTCATCTTCCAGCCATACCGTTCAGCCCAACAGATCTAAATGCATACATTGTGATTGCCCACCACTTCCAATAAGTTGTCAGTTTATTCTCCCCTTCTCACATTACAAACAGATCCCCTCTGAATTCTATTGCTCGCTTCTCCTGTCCCACAGTTATGCCTGATGATCTTGTGTTGTGAACTGTACCAGTTAATGACACAAAATGACCTGTTGTTTAGTATCCACATATAAAGTCAAGAATTATCCATTTATTCCATGATGCCATTTATGGGCGAGTAAAGTAAATAAATGAGTCACAGCACAGAGCACATGAACCTCCTTATCGACATAGTTTATGGGTGAAGAAGCAATGTCCAGGAAGCAAGTGTGACTTGCTGACATGTCCGCAGTAGAATGTTTTCCCAGGACTGTGATTCTAAGAACATAGGCCATGGGTATCTCTCTCTCTCTCTCTCTCTCTCTGTCTCTCTGTCTCTGTCTCTCTCTCTGTGTTCTCTCTCTCTCTGTGTTCTCTTTGTGTGTTCTCTCTCTCTCTCTCTCTCTCTCTCTCTCTCTCTCTCTGTGTGTGTGTTGTCTCTTCTCTTCTCCGCGTTCTCTGTGGGTTCTCTCTCTCTCCTCCTCTCCCTCGTTTCTCTCTCTCTCTGTGTGGTGTGTTGAATGTGTGTTCTCTCTCTCTTTCCTCTGTGTCTCTCTGTTTTCTACTTTCTCGTGTGTTCTCCTCTCTCTCCTCGTGTTCTCTCTCTCTCTCATCCTCTCTCATCTCTCTCTCTCTCTCTGTGTGTGTGTGTGTGTGTGTGTGTGTGTGTGCGCGCGTGCGCAGAAGAGTGAATAGTTACAGGTAGACTAAGAATAGAAATATACCAAGGTAGAGAAAGCCCATTATCCAGAGCAGACCCATTACATCTTGGGACCACAGCCGATGATTTCTTTTTAATCATGATAAACTCTGTGTCTTTAATAAGAAAATATTAAAACTTTGAGCAAATCATATGGAGGTTATCAGAATAAATCTATTTTAAAGTTATTTTTTTCATACACATGTAGTATTTATGTGGCTTTCTCTCTTTTCTGAAAAACTTGAGCCTAGGAGATATGATTAAACAGTTTAGTCTAGGGGATGGTAGAGATGGCTCAGCAGTTAAGATCACTGGCTGCTCAAATGAGACGTATGTTCCCAGTGCACACGTGACATCTAACAACCACCTGTAACTCCAGTTCTAGGGGATGTGGTGCCTTCTTCTGTGTGCACTGTGCAACACACAGACTTTCATGCAGACAGTACACACATACACATAAAGTAAAAATGAGTCTCTAAAACAATTGCCTAACACCCTCCTCTATCAACTGAAGGCCCAGAAGTTTTATGCATTTTCACATATTTTAAGACTTTTCTTAACGATCTATACACATACGAAATGTTACCATATGATTCATGCTAGTTTTAAAGTAATTTATCATATAAAGTATAATATTCGTGGGGATTAGGAATTTTATTTATTTATTAGTCCAAAATGAAAGACTGGGGAATGATGTCTAATTTACAGATTGACAGTTAAGATTAAGAATCATATCTTAACTCTGCAGAATAATGCCCTAAAGACAAAAGCTTAACCTGTGTAAATATTAAATTCCCGACCCAAACAAAAAAAAAAAAAAAAAAAAAAAAAAAAAAAAAAAAAAAAAAAAGTAACAAACAGAGAATTCTGGTTTAATATTATTTTATATGAAAAAGACCTAAGGGGGTACCTGCTCAGCTCAGCGGCAGCTTCCCTGCTGTGACACAGGCTGGGCATAGCGCTCAGGTCCACCAGCAGTGCAAGCTCAGCACAGCCGCAGTTCTCCTGCTGTGACGCAGGCTGGGCGGAACGCTCAGTTCCATGGGAGGCACTAGCTCAGTGCAGCTGCAGTTCTCCTGCTGTGACGCAGGCAGGACAGAGCACTCAGCTCCACCAGAGGCGCTGTCTCGGCTCAGCAAGCAGTTCTCCCCGAGACACTAGCTCAGCTCAGCAGGCAGTTCTGGGGTGCTGACGCAGGCTGAGGTCAGCATGCAGATTCAACCCAGAGGCCCTAGCTGGACTAGCCGTCAGTTTGGGTCCAGAGACACTAGCTGAACTGTGCGCACAGGCTTGGCGGTTCTAAGACTCTGGCTGGACTATCCACGCAGTTTAGGCCCAGAGTCCGGGGCTGATCTCAGCACGCAGTGTGAGTCCAGAGTCCCTGGCTGTGCTTGGTGCACAATTCTGCCCAAGAGACTCGGGTGGAGCTCAGCTTGCAGTTTGGGGCCAGAGTCCCAAACTGGGCTTGGCAGACAGATTGGGCACAGAGACTCTAGCTGAGCTTTTGGCACAGTCCCGACTCTAAGACTCTGGTGGGACACAGTGTGCAGTTTGAATCCAGAATTCTAGGCTGAGTGTGGCGGACAGTTCGGGCCCTGTGTCAATAACTGACCACAGCACGCACTTTGGGCCAAAAGCCCCTAGCTGAGTTTGGTGTGGAGTCCCAGCCCAAAAATTCTGGCTGGGCCCTGTGTGTATTTTGGGCCCAGAATCCCTAGCTGTGCTCGGCAGACGGTTCAGGCCCTGAGAATCTACCTGAGCTCGGCCTGTGGTTCAGGCCCAGTGTCTCTGGGTGGACTTGGCAGGGGAAACAGAAGGCTGTGGATACCTTGGCCTGACCCAACGCGCATTCAGAGACCCAGAATGATTGTAGGACCCACAGCACAGGGGAGCTGAGGATCACTGGCTGTGAGAGTCCAAAATGACAGGGCTAACCTCCTAACATCCACACCAGTGAAGCATCAGAGCTTCCAGCCTAGGGAAATTGTGAGAAAAAAAGTGAATCTATCATCAGACTCCCTCCATCCAACTCTGGAAGCTACCCAACAAAAACAAAGATGGCAAGATGTCTAAAGGACAGCGTAGAAGCATACATAAAAAAACCCAAAACAACATGGCGTCTCCAGTTTCCAGCTATCCCACAGAAAACAACCCAGAGAACTCAAATACAAAGGAAATACAAGAAAATGACTTCAAATCCTTAGTAATGAGGATGGTAATTGAGGAAACAAATAAAATTCATAATCAAATGCAGGAAGATGCAGACAAACAGGTGAGAGACATAAAAGAAGCACATAGAGAGAAATTGGAAAAATTTCAGGAAAATGCGAACAACCAGATGAAAGAAATCAAGAAAATGGTTCAAGCTCTGAAGACCGATAAAGAAACAATGGAAGAAAGTCAGGAATATACAAACAATCAGGTGAAAGGAATTAAAAAAAATCAGTTCAAGATCTGAAAATGAAAATGGATTCAATGATAAACACACAGGCAGAAGAAAAACAAGAATGTGAGACCTCAGAGAAAAAGGCAACACAGAGGTGAGGTTTTCTAACAGAATCCAAGAGATGGAAGAACGAAGCTCAGGTCTAGAAGATACAATCACAGATCTTGAAGCAACCATTAAAGAAAATGCCAAATCTGGAAAACTACTGACATAAAACATCCAAGAAATTAAGGACACCATGAAAAGGAAGAAATCTGAAGATAATAGGCATTGAAGAAAGAGAAGATATCAGACTCCAAGGCCCAGAAAATATTCTCAACAAAATCATAGAAGAAAAATTCCCCAATCTAAAGAAAGAGATGCCTATAAACATACAAGAGGCCTACAGAACACCAAATAGAATTGACCAGAAAAGAAAAACTGCCTGTCACATAATAATCAAAACACAAAACATACAGAACAAAGAAAAAATATTAAAAGCTGCAAGGGAAAAGGGCCAAACAACTTTTAATGGCAAACCTATCAGAATTACACCCAACTTCTCAGCAGAGACCATAAGAGCCAGAAGGGCCTGGGCAGAGATCCTGCAACCTCCAAAAGACCACAGATGCCAAACCAGACTACTTTACCCAGCAAAACTATCAATAAACCGTTGATGGAGAAAACAAAAAATTCCATGAAAAAACAAATTCAAACAGTACCTATCCACAAATCCAGCTTTACAGAAGGTACTAGAAGGAAACCTCCATCCCAAAGGGTAAAGCTACAACCAAAACTACTCACGAAATAGATAACTATACCATGGCAAAAACACAACTACACAAACGGTCGACTGGAAACAACATCAAAATTAAGACCCTTAACAGTCACTGGTCATTAATCATTAATATCTCTCAACATCAATGGTCTCAATTCTCCAATAAAAAGACACAGACTAACCGAATGGGTGCATAAACAAGATCCAACATTCTTCTGCATTCAAGAAACACATCTCACCCATAACGATAGGCATTACCTCAGGGTAAAAGGTTGGAAAAAAATATTCCAAGCAAATGGTCACAAGAAGCAAGCAGGCGTAGCCATTTTAGTATCGAACAAAATAGACTTTCAACCAAAATTAATCAAAAGGGATGAGGAAGGACACTTCATACTCATCAAAGCTAAAGTTAACCAAGATGACATCACAATTCTGAACATCTATGCTCCCAATACAAGGGCACCCACATTTGTAAAAGATCTGCTAAAAAAGCTTAAACCACACATCGATCCCCACACAATAATAGTCGGAGACTTCAACACCCCACTCTCACTGAAGGATAAGTCATTGAAACAGAAACTAAGCCGAGAAATAACATCATTAACCAATGCCATGGGTCAAATGGATCTAACAGATATCTATAGAACCTTTCACCCAAACAAGAAAGAATATACCTTCTTTTCTGCACCCCATGGAACCTTCTCCAAAATTGGTCACATCGTAGTTCGCAAAGCAAGCCTCAACAGGTACAAGAGGATTGAAATAGTACCTTTTATCCTATCAGATATCCATGCTCTTAGGCTGCAATTCAACAACAACAGAAATAACAAATAGCCTACATGTACGTCAAAACTAAACAACTCTCTGCTAAATGACAACTGGGCCAGGGAAGAAATAAATCAAGGAGTTTCTGAAATTCAATGAAAACGAAGGAACAACATAGCCAAATTTGTGGGATACATTGAAAGCAGTGCTAAGAGGAAAATTCATAGCACTAAGTGCCTTTAAAAAGAAATTGGAAACATCGCACATAAGCATCTTAACGACACAACTGGAAGCCCTAGGAAAAAAAAAGAAGTAGAAACCCCCAAAAGGAGTAGATGTCTGGAAATAATCAAACTCAGGGCTAAAATTAACAAATTAGAAACTAAGAAAACAGTCCAAAGAATTAAGAAAACCAAGATCTGGTTCTTTGAGAAAATCAACAAGATAGACAGACCATTAACCAAACAAACTAAAAGGCAGAGAGACAGTATTGAAATCAACAAAATCAGAAATGAAAAGGGAGACATAACAACAGACACTGAAGAAATACAAAGAATCATAAGATCCTACTTCGAAGGCATATATGCCACAAAATTTGAAAATCTAAGGGAAATGGGTGATTTTCTTGATCAATTTCACTTGCCAAAGTTGAGTGAAGAACAGATAAAAAAGCTAAATAGTACCCTTTCCCCTACAGAAATACAAACAATCATTGATAGTCTCCCCACCAAAAAAAAGCCCAGAGTCAGATTTTAGTGCAGAATTCAGTGCAGAATTCTACCAGACCTTCAAGGACGAGCTAATACCGATACTATTCAAGCTACTCCAAAAGATAGAAATAGATGGAACATTACCAATTTCATTCTATGAGGCCATAGTCTCAATGATACCTAAACCTCACAAAGGCTCAACAAAGAAAGAGAATTTCAGACAAATTTCTCTTATGAATATCGATGCAAAAATACTAAATAAAATACTTGGAAAACGAATACAAGAACACATCAAAGATATCATTCATCATGACCAAGTAGGCTTCATTCCAGGCATGCAGGGATGGCTTAATATACGGAAATCCATCAATGTAATCCACCATATAAACAAACTGAAAATAAAAACCACATGATCATCTCTTTAGATGCAAAGAAAGCATTTGATAAAATCCAACACGCATTCATGTTTAAAGTTTTAGAGAGATTGGGGATACAAGGCACTTTCCTCAACATAATAAAGGCTCTATACAGCAAGCCAATAGCCAAAATCAAAGTAAATGGTGAGATACTCAAGGAAATTTCTCTAAAATCAGGAACAAGGCAAGGCTGCCAACTCTCTCCATAGCTCTTCAATATAGTACTCAAAGTTCTAGCCAGAGCAATAAGACAACAAAAAGAGATCAAGGGTATCCAAATTGGAAAGGAGGAAGTCAAACTATCCCTATTTGCAGATGATATGATAGTGTACATAAGTGACCCTCAAAATTCCACCAGAGCACTCCTACAGCTGATAAACACCTTCAGCAAATTAGCTGGATACAAAATTAACTCAAAAAAGTCTGTAGCCTTCCTATACACAAATGACAAGCTTGCAGAAGAAGAAATTAGAAAACCACACCCTTCACATTAGCCACAAGCAATATAAAATATTTAGGAGTTACTCTAACTAAGCAAATGAAGGACTTGTTTGAAAAAAATTTCAAAACTCTGAAGAAAGAGATTGAAGATGACCTGAGAAGATGGAATGATCTTCCTTGCTCATTGATCGGGAGAATTAACATAGTATAAATGGCCATCCTCCCAAAAGCAATCTACAGATTCAATGCAATCCCTATAAAAATACCTACACAATTTTTTAAAGACATTGAAAGTTCAATTCTGAACTTCACATGGAAAAACAAAAAACCCAGAATAGCGAAAACAATCTTGTACAATAAAATGTGCTCTGGAGGAATCTCTATACCTGATCTCAAACTGTACTATAAAGCAATAGTAATTAAAACAGCATGGTACTGGCACAGCGACAGGCTGGTTGATCAGTGGAATCGAATCAAAGACCCAAATATGAATCCACACACATATGGTCACTTGATTTTTGACAAAGATAGCATCTTCAACAAATGGTGCTCGTCTAACTGGATGTCTATGTGTAAAAAAATGCAACTGGACCTATATTTGTCACCTTGCACAAAACTCATATCCAAATGGATTAAAGACCTCAACATAAAACCAGAGACACTTAGTCACTTAGAAGAAAAACTGGGAAAGAGCCTGGACATATTGGCATAGGAGCCAACTTCCTGAACAGAACACCAACAGCCAAGGCCTTAAGGTCAACAATTAATAAATGGTACCTCATGAGGCTGAGAAGCTTCTGTAAGGCAGGAGACACTGTCAACAGAACAAAGCGACAGCCTACAAACTGGGAAAAGATCTTCACCAACCCTACATCTGACAAAGGTCTAATATCCAAAATATATAAAGAACTCAAGAAATTAAACACCACCAAACCAAATAACCCAATTGAGAAATGGGGCTTGGAACTAAACAGAGAATTCTCAACAGAGGAATATCAAATGGCTGAGAACACTTAAAGAATGCTCAACTTCCTTAGTCATCAGGGAAATGCAAATCAAAACAACTCTGAAATTCCATCTTACACCCATCAGAATGGCTAAGATCAAAAATTCAAGCGACACCACATGCTGGCGAGGATGTTGGGGAGAGAAGAACACTCCTTCATTACTGGTGGGAATGCAAACTAGTACAGCCACTTTGGAAATCTATCTGGTGCTATCTCAGAAAACTGGGAACAGGGCTTCCTCAAGACCCAGCTATTCCACTCCTTGGAATATACCCAGAAGATGCTCCAGCACACAACAAGAAAATTTGCTCAATCATGTTCATAGCAGCCTTGTTCATAATAGCCAGAACATGGAAACAGCCTAAGTGTCCATCAGTAGAAGAGTGGATAAAGAAACTGTGGTACATATACACTATGGAATACTACTCAGCCATTAAAAACAAGGAATTCCCGCAATTTGTGGACAAATGGATTGAGCTAGAAATGATCATAATGAGTGAGTTAACCCAGAAGCAGAAAGACTCAAATGGTATATACTCACTTATATCTGCATACTAGCCCAAGGGGCATGTCCCACGAAAGCCTTCACTTACCAGGAAACTGGGACAGAGGGGAGGACATTCTATTGGGATGCTAGATGAGAGAAGCATGGGAGAATAGTCAAGTAGAAGGATCCAGAGGGTCCAAGAAACCTACAAGTAGAATATTATGATAGGCAGATTTGGGCCCAGGGGTCCCGCTCAAACTAAGGCACCAGCCAAGAACAATACAGGCGGTAAACTTCAAACCCCTACCCAGATCTAGCCAATGGTCAGAACATTCTCCACAGTTGAGTGGAGAGTGGGATATGACTTTCTCACGTACTCTGGTGCCTCACATTTGATCATGTCCCCTGGAGGGGGAGACCTGGAGGCACTCAGAGAAAGGACAGCAGGTTACCAAGAAGAGACTTGATACCCTATGAGCATATACAGGGGGAGGTAATCCGCCTCAGGAACAGTCATAGGGGAGGGGAATAAGGGAAAATGGGAGGGAGGGAAGAATGGGAGGATACAAGGGATGGGATAACCATTGAGATGTAACAAGAATAATTAATAAAAAAATTTTAAAAAAGAAAAAGACCTAAGGGTAAGTTATCACAGACTCAGAATGTAATATAATTTCTTACATTTTGATACATCAGTAGTTCTTATCTGAAATAAAATTTACTTCCAAATTTTAGGACTGTGCCCAGAACCACTTATTTTTCAAAAGATACACTAATTTGTGGAAAATATACTGCCACTTTTATTTGAAAACCTTTTTTTTTTCTTTTTTACACCTTTGCTCAAACATTCCTTACCAGGGTTGAGATGTGAACATGGAAATGTGTGGTGTTGTTCATCGTCATTGTCTGCCTTCTGTGTTCCTCAGGAAATGCCTAAATGTCCAGTAGGTGACTCATGTTTTATCAAAGACTGTTCACAAGAAATACCATTTCCAAAAGGGTTGAGTTTAAATGTAATGAGAATATGACTATTCCCTGCAAACCCAAACTAGGACATCACTGTTACTGTGAAGTGTGCAGAAAGATGCTTCCCTCCCTCCCTCCCTTCCTCTCCCTCCCTCTGTCCCTCTGTTCCTTCCTCTCGCCCTCTCTCTCTCCCCCTTCCCTCTCCTCTCCTCCCTCCCTCCATCCATCCATCCTTTCCTTCCCCCTTCCTCTTCCCTCCCTCCTTCCCACTCCATCCTGCCCTCCATCCCAGTTATACAGCCTAGATTAACCTGGAATTTAGGTTTCTCTTGCTTACAAATCCAGACCTCTGGGATTACAGGCATCTACTGTCACACTTAGCCCTGATTTTTACTTCCACATAACCTCCCAACAGGAAAATGTAGCATATTGTTTAGCTCAGGGACAGCCTAAAATGTGTTATCTTGTAATTTTAAACATACAAGTAGTGGATACAGGGGAGAAAACAAAGTGCAGGTGCTGGGAAATGAAGGGATGTTTCAATGAGAAATCAATGTTGTATTTGTGTACCCTGGTATATATTATTACTGATAGTAAAACTTAGGTGATTGTGAATTTTTCTTGACTATTTTCCATTTTATTCTAAAAGTGAATAAGCAACTTCTTATACAAACACAGTGTTTCAGAGAACAGCCATTTGACCAAGAAGCTAACTTAGTGGGTCCAATGTATTGATGTTTTTCTGAGAACATTAAGCCATGGTTTCATTTGAGCCATCTATCTCTGCCCTGATGTCTACTGTAGCACACAAGAAGGAGACTCAAGGTCTTAACTCCATTACTGGCTTTATTCAGCGCTGTCAGGCCAAGAATAGGTGTTTATCTACGAGTGTGTGCTGCTCCAGAGAGAGCGGCTCATTGTAATTCTCTCCTCCAGTTTTCCTTCCCCAAGGAAATACCTTTATCTCAGATCTGTCTAATTAGCCAGTGTTTGAGGAACAGAAAACTGTGACACAATCACAATGTTTGTGGTTGCTGTTCAAAAAAAAAAAAAAGCCTTCAATAACATTTCCATCTCCATTTTCTTGTTTACATGGTAAAGTAAAATGGATCAAACAAGCATAGATTTGTGGTAGCTGAGATGGTGCTTTTGTGCAGTATAACGCATACTGTGTATCAAAGAAATATTTGTGCCACTTCTCTGAAGTTGACATTGGAATGACATTGTAATCCTGGCCATCTGTCTTCCTCCTCCAGACATCGATGAATGTGTGGAGGCTGCCAGCAGCGCTGCATTAACACCCAGGGCACCTTCCACTGTGAGTGTGATACAGGATACAGACGCCATGCTGACGGACGCACCTGCATAAGTGAGTAAATATTAGAGCCAGCTTGAAGCCATTTTCAATGAAAATCGACCTGCCCACACAAGGGGCAGAGGAGAAAGATTTTTCCATTGTTAAAAAATATCTGTAGAAGCTGATGGCATCACCTTCTAGACTATAAAAGGCATTTTGCTACTAAAAGATACACAAAGATGGAGAAAGAAATGCAGAAGTGAATGTTTACAAGCACAACTTGATTGTCCAAATATCTGACTATTTCCATGGTGTATAATTTGGGGCATATTTGGTGAGCTATGGATTTGTTATTTATTACTTGCACAGCATGTATGACACCAAACTAAAATGATTGGGAGTGTTTAAGCCATGTTAATTACTGGCTGAGGGGATTTCATGTAGAACTACAGGCAGAAATAATTTCAAGGCTAAAACTAAAGTCATCAACAAAATTATAATAGATTATATACTGAAGAGCTTGAGGTTAAATATAGGTTGCAGAACATTTATTCTACAACAAACTGTGCTTCAATGTAATTTAGGGGCAACAAAATGATCATTGGTCCCTTTGCTTGCATGATTTTGATTTCATAGATTTCCTGAAATAAGCAAATACTACTTCTGTAAATGAAAAGAAAGAATTGGAGTTTTAAAAACATTCTTCCTCATGTGAATATCAATGTTCCTTGTTTTTACTGAAATAATTTGAGTAAAAGCGTTTTCAGTTTTCACCAAGCCATGATCCTCGCCTGACAAAATGGTACTTTGTTATTTTACCTCAGGTCCCTGTTTAAAGCAATTACTAACATTGTTAGTAACATAGCACCTGGTATAGGACAGTTTAATTCCCTTCTTTGTTTATATAGGTTTTATTAACCATTTGATCTGTACTTAATTGTTATCAGTAGCATATAAATTATTTTCTTTTTCTTCTTTTTTTAATTAATTTTTTCAGATTACATCTCAATTGTTATCCCATCCCATGTATCCTCCCATTCCTCCCTCCTTCCCAGTTTCACCCTGTTCTCCTCCCCTTTGTCTGTGACTGAGGTGGACTTCCTCCCCCATTATATGGTCACAGCCTCTCAAGTCTCATCTTGGTAGCCTGCTTAACTTTTCTCTGAGTGCCACCAGGCCACCCCGCCAAGGGGAAGTGGTCAAATATGGGGCACCAGAGTTCATGTCAGAATCAGTCCCCACTCTCCACTCAACAGTGGAGAATGTCCTGTTCATTGGCTAGATCTGAGCAGGGGTTTGATGTTTACTGCATGCATTGTCCTTGGTTGGTGCAGTAGTTTGAGCAGAACCCATGGGCCCAGATCTGCCTGTCATGATGTTTTCCTTGTAGGTTTCTAGGACCCTCTGGATCCTTTTATTTCCCCATTCTCCCATACTTCTCTCACCTAGAGTCCCAATAAGATGTCCTCACATCTATCCCAATCTCCTGGTAAGTGAAGACTTTCATGGGACATGTCTCTTCGGCTAGTGCCCAATTATAAGTGAGTATATACCATGTAAGTCTTTCTGCTTCTGGGTTAACTCACTCATTATGATCATTTTTAGTTCAATCCATTTGTTCACAAATTTTGCGATTTCCTTGTTTCTTATAGCTGAGTAGTATTTCATAGTGTAAATGTACCACAGTTTCTTTATCCGTTCTTCAATTGAAGGACAATTAGGCTGTTTCCAGGTTCTGGCTATTATGAATAAGGCCGCTATGAACATGTTTGAGCATATGTCCTTGGTGTGTGGTGAAGCATCCTCTGGGTATATTCCAAGGAGTGGGATATCTGGGTCTTGAGGAAGCCCTATTCCCAGTTTTTGGAGATAGCACATACAAAGTATTTTTTAACATGAAGCTTGGAATATAAATCACCACCGTCAGTTAGTGTGGGAGCATGTATGCCCTTTGCTGTCCCCAGGTTGTCTGAGAGGAGACCCAGGCAAATAGGCAAAGACGCTCTGGTCATTATACTGATGTTGATATGAGAAAGCAGGCTGTGAAAGGGTGAGAGAACGAAAGGATGGAGACAAGGGAGGAGGGGAGGTCTTTTCCAAAGACCTGTGAAGATAAAGTAGAAGTCAGGCCCAAGATTCGGGAACTCAGATCAGCAGGACAGGAGTCACAGAAAACACACAAGGTGGGACTGTGGCCCCAGCGCACTAGTTTAATGGAAGCATCCTCTTATTTTTGCAGGGTCAATGGCATTTCCATTCCTAGGTCCTGTGGTACTAACATCCCCTTAAAACGATGCCCAGAGTTCCAAGTCACAGCTGTTCAGGGGCAGCATGAAATTGATATATGCAAATGAGATATTTGTTGGGAAAGGACAAGCTAAGCTGGTGAATTTTTCTTTATCTAATGTAAAATTATTTTTTGAAGTAGTGCTTTATATGAATCAGTAAAATACCAGGTCTTTGTGAAAAGACAAAATAAGAGCAACCATGGCTGACGTTTGGCTCGGGGTACAGTTGCCTAAACTCTTAACAGTCACTAGTTGCTCCAACCAACCACTCTTCTCTCCTTTGCCATCATGGTTACTGTGTCAATGACATTTGGTCAAAATTGAACTTTTATTCAACTGGGACATTGTGATTTTCTGTATCCATTTCTAGTCCCTAAACGCCCAATCTCACTGCACACACACTAGGCCACTATGAGAGTAACTTAACTTCTGCTCTGTATGCTGAGCTTTCCACTCAGAACTCCAACACTGTGTACAAATGAAATTTGTTTTATTCAACTAAAGTGAATGAAACTCACATGAAATGTAAATTCTGTGACCACACAGGTAACGGCTCCAACCCCATGGCTAACCAGCACAGCAGGTGTGACAGAGGGTTTGATGTCTTTGTTGAGTACATATAAGGAAATTTGGTCACAGAAAGACTGTGAGCTATTTCACTGCATGGTAACATCAACCTTGAGAAAGATTCACGAAGACTCACTTTGAAAGTGCTTTGTGCTTAAAGATTGAGATGAAACAATCTTTGCTGTGGGACAATCATTTGCTTATTTGTACAGAAAGAACCCTGAAAAAAAGTGGTCCACAGTGGCCTCTGGAATTAGACTGTAGGAAGGTAATTTTCTTTAATACAGAGTTATTGAGTTGGCTCATTTTTATTTTTGGAACAAGTTCTTGTAACATAGACAAAGCTGGCCTTGAACACACAATCCCTTTTCCTGACCTTCTTAAGGGTTTGGGTTACTTACTGATGGGACCCACAATCCCAAGCTTCTTTGGAGATTTTTCTCTGGCACAAGACAGAATGGTGTCTGAGGTTATATAGTAGACATTTGTCATGAAACTCAAAGAGTCACAGAATTAACACATTGGGACTTGACAACTTCAGTGTATTTGAACTTCCTTCCTTTACTTTGCTGTGTCCATTCTGTCAGTCACACACTTGAGTTAGAACTTCTGTACTGTTGAAAGGATGCTGACCTGTCACAGAGCTGCAGACACTTCTTTTCCAGAAAAGCGCCTCATCTGCAAGAGCCATGGCTTATCATCATATGTTCGTAGCCTCTGCAGGTGAGCCTCTGTCAGAATCAAAAGGTCACAGAGAGAGGTATAAAGGGAGACTAGGACAGCTGGCAAAGGTAGCAGGAAATGGCATGTGTCATCCACTTGACTTGAATGAAGGCTTGTTTAGATTACTGATAAAATTATATATATATATATATATACATACATGCATACATACATACATACATACATACATACATACATACATACAGTGAGCAGTTTGAGGTCGAGAATTGAGCAAGGCCTGGGGGTGGGGCTGTGGGGACTGAAGCTCCAATAAAGGATTCTGCATGGACTGGAGCCCAGTCCCCTCACAGATGTAACCAATGGGCAGCTCGGTACTCATATGGTTTGCCTAGTAAAGGGAGTGAGGGCTGACTCTGATATAGACTCTGTTGCCTGCTTTTTGATCACTTTTCCCTGGCAGGGCTACTACATCAGGCCACAGGGAAAGAAGATACACTCAGTCCTAATGCGATGTGATATGCTGGGGGGTGGGCTCCTCTTCTCTGAGGAGTATGGGAGGGGGCATAGGGGAAACAGGAAGCGAGTGTGGGACCAGGAGGAGAAAAAGGAGGTGGTTATGACCAAAATGTATATTAGATAATTAATTTTTAAAAAAACTATTGAGCAAAGTTTTAATTTCACTCAAATTATTCTATGCATTTCTGACACCCCAAAATATCCTAGATACATTTCTATAGTTGATGCTGTTTCTTTAAAAGAATACATAAAGAACAAACTTTTGACATTGTTACATTATGATGCTGTCCTGCATACTTATCTGTCTTCTGTATGAGGCACAGTTGATCAGTGACGGTTTCTTCCTTGATCAGTAAGTAATAAGATTCCAAGACAAGAAGGTAGCTCAGTCACTAAAACGTGTGACTCACAAAGATGAGGACCAGAGTTAAATGCCACGAGTACATTTAAAAATCTGTAGCATAGTGGTGTGTGCTTACAGTTCACATCTGGCCCCTGAGGAGACAGAATAATCCTTGAGGCTCAACCAGAGCTGGTCTAGTTGAGAGACCTGCCTCAAAGGAGATGGATAATGCCAGAGGATAACCTTTGGCCTTCACTAGCACATTACACACTTACATATAAACTTACACACACACATTGCCCCTTGGCAGCGCACTATTCACTCTCATTGTCATGCTGTTTTGGTGAGCAGGATTCTGACATTACAAATCTCTCTCTCTCTATCTCTCTCTCTCTCTCTCTCTCTCTCTCTCTCTATCTCTCTCTCTCCCTTCCTTTTTTCTTGTCTCTTTCATTTTATTCTCCTTTAGACTACATCTATTTTCTTACTTTCATTAAAATTAAATAACTGTGAGCTACTTAGAGCATCACCTTGCCCACTCTTCAGGATTATTTAAATACTTAACACCTACTAATAAATGAAATAAGAGCTTCATCCTTGAAGAATTTACTTTCTAGGCAACTTGTTCAGGAGTTCTAACCACTGGAACTTTGACAAAAGTCTCTGTTGTAAAATACAACATCTCTGTGTGCTATTTCATTGGCTATTGTCTTATTATTGACAGATATAACGGACCTAAGAATGGTAATATAGAATGAGGGCATCTGTTTCAAATGGTTATCTTTGAATGACTTGGGACCAGATGCTAATGAAAACCACCTAAACATTTAGTATTTTGGTTGTATGATTCACATTTTTAGTAACTTATAAAGCTTTGGTTGTAAGTTGGCATACCACTTTTAAAAAATCTATTTTGAATTTCCATTTTTAATATGAGTCTTGGAAAGATGTTCAGCCCAGACGTCTATTTATAAGCATGTCCTTACTCTGATGCATTTGCTGAAATCAGTCTTCTCAGAAAGATGCAGTGATCCGTAGCTGTCCATCTCTCCTTTGTCCCTTCAGCATGTAAGTCATTAGAGTTTCCACTTGGACAGAAACGAATTCAGTCAGTGATGTCCACAATGTGACACCTCAGAAAAGATAGTTTCTAATTCTTTCAATCTTCAGAACAGTCATTCATCCGTACTGCCTATGTGGAATAGTCAGGAAGCATCTTTCTCTGTTAGCTCATCTTTATTCCCACTAAGTGAAGGAAAGAGTCACCGTCCTCTACTGTAAAGTTCTGTATGGATAGATCACACTGTTACACTTCAATTAGAAATATTTAAGTGTCACTACTATCTTATAATTAATTACAAACATGCAGATATTAGGGGACAAGGACCACATAGATGCACAACTATGAAGCTAGAAAGTGGTACCTCAGTGAATCTCTGACCTTGAGTATCCATATGTGAATATTTTATGAGATCTGCATTTTAAGTTAAGGATGAATTTAAAGAATTAAAAATAAGAAAGCCATTAGACATGCTGGCCTCCTCACAAAGAACTCTCTTGTGTTTCGGTGTTCTGATCTATGGTGTCTGGGTTTTATTTCCTGTGAGGACTGAAAGCTTCTAAGCAATGTAGAAAGATTGCCTTCATATTGGAGCTTAAAGACTTCATTGTAACTACCTTTCAATTAGCTGCATTATTTATGAAGAGAAATTAGAAACAGAATTCATTTCAGGTGACAGCTGAAGTGTTGAGCGGGTCTATGTCAGGTTAAAAAAGTTGTTTAGTTTGTCAGATTGATGGCATTTCTCCATCATTATCAAATTCATCACCCTCGCCATATTAAGCACTTCTATGCGGAGGGTACTAAATTTAGTCCTAGTAGTTGAATTTAAGGAACATTTCCCCTCTGCCTCCCCATCCCATTCCATGGCCCTTGAAAAAAAAATGAAGAATTCCTCAAGCTTCCATCTAGTGTTGAGCATTAAGATCAATTCAGTAGCTTTTGTCTGCTCAAGTACAGGAAAACACTGAGTACTTCCTGATTTCCCTACATTTTTCTCAGACTTCAGACCCAGGAAGGCTGACCAATTTGAAAGATTGAGGTCTCAGTTCTGGGCACAGCATAGAAGAGCTGTGTGATCTTAATGCATTTCTTTTATCCCGCTGATGTTCAGAATCCCTGACATCTCCATCTTTCCCATTTTATTCCTATTTAATAATATCAGAAAATAATTCACAAAAATCACTATTATACATTACACATGAGCATGTCTCTCATAAAAGAATATTTAATCCACACACACAAATTGACGCCTAGAGAGTGTGGCTGAAATTCAGAGTGGTCTCTGTGGCTAAAAGGGAGCAAACAAAACAGATTCTTTGAGGACCATGAATGATGGGAAATTTATTTAAATAGCAATGTCATCATGATTTTTAGTTTCTGTGCCTAAAGTCAGAAAAGACACCCAGATCATACACAAACACACACACACACACACACACACACACACACACACACACACAGAGGCACACACACATAAGAATATATGCATACACTTACACAGACATAAGTGCCAAATAGTGAATGTAGGCACAATGGTCTCTATACATGGCAAATGCCTCTTCTTTATAGATCCTCACTTATATTTTTATGGCATTTTTGTATTCTATTTATTAAATATTTGATATATATAATATTAATTTTGATTCTATAGAAAGATAAGGGAGGGTAGTTATATAAGGTCTTCAATAACCTCAGAGACATGCAGAATATGGCATTTAAAAATGTTTTTTATTATTTTAAAGATTCACTGGTAATAAGACAGGTTAACTCCTACAACACCCAGCCTACCTCAAAGAGAATGATGAGCATCAAGGAAAACCTTATGGAGATGGCTTCAAATATGGCAAACAAGCACTGGGCAAAATGTTCTCATTTCTACCACAGACAAAATTCTGCCTTTAAAAGGGCAAGCTTGGATGCAGGCAGAGTAGACAGCCAAACTCTGCCAAGACAGGGTAAGCAAGTCCTCAATAGTTCTTGCCTCACATATATGTCTGTCAGATATATTGGGCCAGAAGGCTGAAGAAGATGCTCCAACATTATAGAGCGTTTTGGGTGACTATTCAGGTAGAAAACTGTCTCTGTCATCTTCTCATTTGGAAAGCTACTGACTTGCACTCCCAGCATACTCACGTAATCAAGTTTATTCTTGCTCAAGTCTCTGATGGGGTTAAAGACCAGGTAGCTCAGTTTTACAACGTAGCTTAGTTGTTTAGGAGTTAAGATGCTTTTAGGTCTAGATGTTTTAAGTTGATAATGACATGATGTGATAGAGATTGAATTACATTCAGAATTTTAGATGCAACAAGATAGCAAAGATGGTTTCTTCAAGGCTATCAAATACAAATAGCCAAAACACTAAGAATGTAACATTTATATAATTCCTGATCATGTCATGGTTCTTCTTGCTATAGGTAATTTATTGCATATATGTGTGATAATATAAATGTTTATGTAAAAAATAAAAATGTTTAATAAAAAAGAAATAAAATAAATAAATAATAAAATAAAACCTAACATAAAAAGCAACTAATTTTTCCTATGTTACCTAACTGAGTTTATAGTTCACTGTACAACAAACACCATATAAGACACACTTTAAAATGAAGACGTTAAACTCATAACTGGCACACAACAGATGCTCAGTAAACCATGACTCAGACCAGTGATCTTTAGCAGTTAGGTGCCCTCTTCATCGTCTCCCAATGGAGTATTTATTCGATGTAGAAATTCTGATCATGGGAGAGTTCTAATTGTGTGTAACTGAAAATGTAACATGCTAGCCTGACGTTCCTCATTTATGAATACGTGTCGTGACAATTGAGGTTTGAGGCAGGAGGGATATATTGGGAAAGAGCATATACTGGGAAAGTATATGTTTCCTCATTTCAAGCTAAAAATGTTAACTTTATTGCAAGGTTATCATATATAGAGACTATGTGGTTTGATCTAGTTACTTATTTTTAAGTAGTTCAGTTTAACATCATGGAGCATATACAAAGAAGTGATGGTGCAGTAAACTCCTGAGTATGTGCCTGACACAGCAAAAGGTGCTCAGAATGTCTTAGCTGGTACTCTTGGTTGGCCATAGCCATAGGAATAAATATAAGAACAGGTGGCCATTCCCTGTAAAGATAAATTTGCTTCAGTGAGCCATAGCTTCTTGAACATACATTTTGTAGATCTGAGTAGTGGTGTTCTGAATGCGTATGTTCCTAGAATTTCTGCATGGAGATTCAGGAGCTGTGACTTTTGGGGAGGAGATTAGGCAACCTGGGTAGAGCATTCCTAAATGGAAACAGTGTCACCCTGAAGGAGTCTTAGTACAGCCTCCCATGAGGTCCCAAAGAGTGGGCCCTTAGCAGGTACTGACTGTATTTCTGCCTTGACCTTTGACTTAACACTCCCCAGCATCTCAGAGTGACAGGAGAGGAGTGCTTGAAAACACTAGATTGTAGCAGAAGATGAAAACTCCATTTAACATCAGAGGAAAAGAAGCTCAGAGTCTCAGAGTTGGAACATCTAACACACTACCTGAGCATGATGGTGTTTGCAGTAGGTGTGAGACATTCAGTGGGGCGTTTGTTTGTCTTATTTGGTGTTTTTGTTTTGTTTTGTTTGCAGAACAAATCATATTCTTAGCTGAGGGTCCTTTAAAGTTAATCCCACGTAGAAATATTCATATTTCTACAAGTGGGTTTATCCCATATTGTTGTCCTCTTCTTTTTTATTTTCCTTGTATTGAAAATAGATTTTTTTTTGCTTAAATAATATATCCTGATTACAGCTTTGCCTCCCTCTACTCCCCCCAATTACCCTTTGTCTCTACTCCCATTTTAGATCCACTCCTATTATGTCTCTCATTTGAAAACAAATGTGGTTATAAGGGATAATAATAAATGAATACATAATATAATCAGATAAAACAAAATTGGACAAAACAAACCCAACAGAAGGAAAAGAGCCTAAGAGAAAGCACAGGAATCAGAGACCTACTTGTTCACATGTTTAGGAATCGCCTTAAAACACTAAAATGGAATCCATAGTATATATGCAGAAGACCAAGTGCAGACCTGTGAAGACTATGTGTGCTGCCTCAGTCTCTGTGATTTCATATGAGCTTCCATCATATTCATGTAGAGGACCTCATTTTCTTTGTGTCCTCATCCCATCTGGCTCTTACACGGCATGGGGGTGGGATCACTAAGCCATTTAGGGCTAAGTACTCCAACACCTCTGCATAATATCTGGGTGTGTGGGTCTCTCTATTGTTACCATCTGGTGTAAGGGGCAGCTTCTCTGATGATGGGTGAGTAAGGCACTGATTTCTGAGTATAGCAGAATGTCATTCAGAATCATTATATCATTGAGATTTTTTTAAACAGTGGGGGTTCCGGTAGGACAACTTTGGCTAACAACTCAAATAGGCATATAAAAAATGAGATAAAAAATATATATACAGACCACAGTAGAACAAAGCTGTAAAAGTATCTTTTATTCACCTGATGCAATTGTCATCTCCCAGGCTTTCTGCCTCTTGTCTGCTAACCTAGGCTTAGTCCTCGAAACTTCCAGCCTCTGTACAGCCTAATCTAAGCCTAGAATGTTTTCAACCTCTGAGACTTACTGCTGAGTAAGCTCGCCTTTTCCAGGTCTTTCTGAACTCTGGCTGGCTGGTTCAACTCAGGTGTCTGTCTCAAAACTCCTTTCCAATCTGATTCATTCGAGTTGGCTTCTCTTGAATTCTGACTGAATTTCTCTGCTTAAGCCTCAAACTAACTCTAGCATCTGTTCTAATTCTCTGGCTTCCTTATTCTCTGGCTCATTCTGTCTTCACCTGTGTCTAGTTTGTCCTCTCTTTAACCTGCCTCTGTAAAACCTCCCTGGTAAAAACTGCCTCCAAATTCCATGAACTGAACTGCCACAAACTCAACTCCACTGCACTGCCTCTTGACTCACTGACTCAGCCAAACTGACTGAACAGAACTGACTAGAACTCAAGAGATCTGCACGCCTCTGTCTCCTAGGTTCTGGGATTAAAGGCATGTACCACCACACTTAGAATCTTTTCTTTACCTGAAATTTGCTCTGTACCAGGCTCATCTTGAACTCAGAGATCTTCTTGCCTCTGTCTGCTGGGATTAAAGGCATGTCTGTATTCCAATAGGATCACACAGACCTAGAAAGATCTTTGGATGTGATCTCTTGCCAGAGCCATGGTTTGAATTAAAACTCCTCTGCACAAAACAAATAAAAAAAGCCAAATAAAAAGCATGATAAATAGATACATATACTGAGACAAACACATTTGTACACACAAAAAAACCATAAAAATTGGAAACCTGCACTCAGGAGGCAGAGGCAGACAGATATGTGGGTGTTCAAGACCAGGTTGGTCTACAAAGTAAGTCCAGGACAGTCAAGGGCACACAGAGAAACCCTGTCTTGAAAACAAAAAACAAAACAAAGGAAATCAGAAACCATAATATATAAGCAAAATATCTGTATATATCCCCAGACAAAGCATTGTGAGATAGAACAAACAAACATCCTTAAAAAATACCACTGTGTTCATTTTATGTTGGCCATTTATTGCTAGGCATGGGCTGTGCTATCAAGTATAGTTTGTACACAATGAGATACATTGAAGAAAATTAACTCTTCCTTTGTGAGTGGCTCTCAGTTGGAGATAGCCTCTAGGTTAAGGATGGAGACTTGTGCATACTCCCTATCTCAGCACTGGGATCCCACCTGGCTTAGACTCACAGAGATTGTGGAAGTTGTACAAGTGACTCTTAACTGATGTCATCTGCATACCTGCCCTTAGTAATCTGTTATCTTAACTAAGGTCACAGTCATAGTGGTTTATTTTTATTTTTATTTTAGTGTATGTTTTATATGTGTGTATGTTTTTGTGTGTTCTTTCCTGTGTAGACATGTTTGGAATGCACAGGACCATATAAGGTTTCCTGGTCAACTGTTCTCCATGTTATTTTATGACTGGATTTCTCAAGGGACCTGGGTCTCAGGGTCTGCAGAGTGAGTCCTTAGGATCCTCCATGCCTTCCCATCAGCACCAGAGTTAGAAGTGCAAATGTTATACCCTCCACATTTTATGTAGTGCTGGGAATCAAAGTCAGAACCCCGTGCTTACATACCAAGATATTTACTCATTAGGATATATTTCCAACTCTCATAATAACATGTTAGAAATGTAAATTTTAAAATTGTTAAAAACAGTATGTTTTCTGGAAGCACTCAGAAGGGCCCTCTAAACCCTATGATGTTAATGTGCTTTAGCTTTGACTTGGTGATATGGCCATCTCACCTGACATCTCTGTTTCATCTCCATCATTATACACAGGCAATTTTCAGGTTCCTTGGTGTCTAGCAGTTTCTACTTCCACACAACCCATCCCACATTGCTTACTCCTCAATGCCTTTCTCTTCTCATCCTTTCTCCACTTCATTTTACCTAATTTGCTTTTAACATTCAGCTCACAATCACTTTCTCTGAGAAGGCTTCCCAGACCTTATTGCCTTTTCTTTAAAAAAAAAAAAAGGGGGGGGGGGCAACTGGCTCAGGATTTATAAGCATTTGTTTGAACAAAACATCTATTCCAGTAGTTAAATTGCATAACTCAGTTCTAAATAAAAGAAACAGGACACATGGGGCTACATTTGGGTTACATTCTAATGAGGGTACCAGCCATAGAGATACAGATACGGAGGATGCAGCTTACTATGCAAGTGGAGGGAGGGAGGATGGACCTGGTGATACAATTTTCCTGTACATTAGTTAAGGGTGGGACTACTAGCTTGGTGATGTATGTCTGGTGTTTCCTGGTCTCTGTCTCTGTCTCTGTCTGTCTCTCTGTCTGTCTCTGTCTCTCTGTCTCTCTCTCTGTCTCTCTCTCTCTCTCTCTCTCTCTCTCTCACGCACACACACAGAGACACACATACAGACACACACACACACACACACACACACACACAAAACAAGCCAGGAATGTTGGTGTATCATAAGGAAATAATCTGGCCTTAATTCTGTAAAGATGAACTAAGGTTCAGTCATAGTTTAAGATATGTAGGATCTGCAAAATACCATTTTGCATGACCACATATATCCCAGGAGCTGGAGAGATGGCTCTGTGTTTACTGCTCTTGAAGAAGACCAGGGTTCAGTTCCCAGCACCCATGTTGAGTGGCTTACAACCTTCTGTAACTCCATCTGCAGGGATCTGATGCTCTCTTTTGACCTCCCCAGGCACTGACACACACATGCAGATGCACATGCAGAGACATATAATAGATGAAAATTAAAATGAAATCTTTAAAAATCTAATACAGAATCTCTCACAGTAGTCGATAGAGGGTTCCTCTTACCTGTGTCTTAAATTAGACTTATGTTGCTTTTAATCTCTGTAATCATGAGTAAGATAAAGTTGTTTTATCTAATGTCACTGTGTGAAATCAGTATTCAAAATACAAAAAAAAAAAAAAAAAAAAAAAAAAAAATCCTGCAAATGGTTTGCTTTGTTTGGAAATGAACATTTTCTCTGTCTTGTCATCTTTTCTTAATTAGATTAAAAAAGTTTATGGTACTTGGTTTTAGCTTCAAGGAAACTGAGAAAATTTTTGAAGTTTTAATTAAAGTGATTCCACTTAACCTATATTCTTAATTTAGAATCTTAATTCAGTTATTTTTCTGCAATGGATATTTTTGTAATTTTTCTCTTTGTTTAAAACTTATTCTTAGTAACTATAATATATATATATATATATATATATATATATATATATATTTTACTAACTTTGTATAATGCCTCAAGTTCTTTATGCAAGTTGATACAGATATAAATGTGATTTTTAAAAGACAATTAATTAAATTCAGACCAACACTCACCACTAACCTCCACTCAAAAATCCAGTGAAATCAGAGACAAAATTTGAAACCCTGAATGGACCAAAGATGTCCATCCATAAACCAAGTTCATGGTTTACAAAGGAACCCTCTGAAGTAATGGGTGGTTCTGCCGTTGCCAGCGACTAAAGGAGACAGGTTACAAGGGTAGGAAGAACAGCTAGAGTTCACAGGGCCTAGTGTCTATGGCTGAGTGGCCACTCTACAAAGAACAGGATTGGTGTGGGCGTTAATGGGAGTCAAGGGCAAAGGATGCTTTGAGTTCACTCATATCTCCAACCAGAACACACAGCAAGATCATGAGTAAGTCAGGAAACCAACTATAAACTGATGCACTGCTCTGAAGGTCAGAGTTGAAAGGCCAAGGCAAAAGTGTTGCCAAACCAGTGAAGAGCAAATTTAAGTTAAAATTTGAGCCATGGATAGAGAGGGAGACAAGAAATGCCCTGAACTCTTACATTGAAAGCCAAACCAGTGAACTTTAGTAATCATAAAGCAAGACTGACTGCTGACTGGCTGCTGATCCAACCTTTAGGACCATATGTCCTCTGTTCCTGCAGGCTTGCTGGTGAGGGATATTAGGATGTGGGAAATTCCCTGAGAACAGCTTTCTTCGGAGCTCAGCCCTGTGGGCTGACATGTCATGGGGAATTGAGCAAGCATAATCCTAAAGCCTAGCATCCAGATGTTTAAACAAATACAGCGATGCAGCACTCTAGAATAGTTGTGTTTATCGTGCAATTTTGGTCCTGTCTGTCAGTGTTAATGATGGCTATAGTTTAAAAATATTATCTCTAGCCCTCACAATAATCTTAAAAATCAAATGTTATCATCTTCATTTTTTTGCGCACTGGACTTGGTGTGCACTGGGGTTAGCATCATGGCTTCAGAATAAGACCTGGGCTGCAGCTACACAAATTACCTCATAAGTGCAGTAGGGGATCAGACTGAACTATGATTTACATGTTTTATGAAGAATACATGATATAGATGACAAGTGAATTTATCTGCCATGTAATTGTGATAGAATTCTCTCTTCTAGATTTTATACCATGGTGAACTTCATGTCCAGTTTTGGAATTTAAGGAGATCTTCTGTTGCTATTAAAGAATAAATTTTGACTCATGACAGAGATATCCTACTGTACTTCTGTTTAGGTAGATGTAGTATGTTCGCCTCCTGATTAGCCAATTATCCAAATCAATTGTGTTTATGTGGGATATATAGAGCATACATTTGGGCTTAGGCTAAGTTGTTGAAACCAGTTACATTTAAGCTAACAAACAAAAAACATTTCTACTACAAGTGAGGTGCTTGCATTTTGTTGTTAAGGCTTTTTAAGGAAGGAAAAGACAGTAATTTAAATATAATAGGTTCGTATTTGGTGCATGTGATAATGAATGAAGCCTATGCAGAATTAATGAGTCTGGCAAATAAATTATTGTATGGAAATACAGTTTGCAAATGACGGAACTGGAGTGGAGTCTCTTTTTGCTACACAAGTGTGAGGACTTGAGTTTGGATCCTCAGAACCTACATTAAAAGTGAGGCCTGCCACTGTATACGTATAATCCCAGTGTGGGGGAGTTAAAGACAAGAAGATCTCAAGGGCTCATGGCCAACCAGTAGAGATGAATTGGTGAAGATCCAGGCCAACTGAGAGATTTATCTCAATCAATGAGGTAAACAGTAATTGACAAAGGTACCTGGTATCAGTCTCTTTGCACACACATAGTGCATGGGCACTTGACGTACATGTACACCCACACAAGAATATGTATACACATATGGCCTCCACGTGAATATATGTGCACGTATGAACCAGGGGTACACACACACACACACACACACACACACACACGAGTGGACTAGTGAGAAACTGTGGCACTTGGGACTGTGAAAGTCATCATGACATTGAATGCCAGCAGGTCCAATCTTTTCCCCTTGGAAATTTAGCAGTGTACATTTTATTTTACAAGTATTATTTTATCAGTATTAGATAGGCCAAAACATTTTAAAATATTTTAATATTGTAACATAATTGAATTCTTCTCTTCTTTCTTTTCCTCTGTTCAGACCCCCCGCCCCTTGCTCTTCAAATTCATGGCCTCTTTTTCTTTAATTGGTGGTGGTGGTGGTGGTGGTGGTGGTGGTGGAGGTGGAGGTATGAGTGTATTCCTCCATATGTAACTATGATCTCCTCAGTCTGTATAAAGTCACTTGTTTGTAAGCTTTCAGGGATGACCATTTAGTACTGGAAAACCAACTGGTGTGCTTTCCCCTTCCACACTAGCATGCCTATTGGTGCCATCCCACACTAGCATGCCTGTTGGTGCCATCCCATACTAGCATGCCTGTTGGTGCCATCCCACCTAGCATGCCTGTTGGTGCCATCCCACACTAGCATGCCTGTTGGTGCCATCCCACACTAGCATGCCTGTTGGTGCCATCCCATACTAGCATGCCTGTTGGTGCCATCCCACACTAGCATGCCTGTTGGTGCCATCCCACACTAGCATGCCTGTTGGTGCCATCCTTCTTCAGCTCCTTAGACAGCCATGTAGGTGAAACTTCTTGGAGGGAGCTTCTGACACTCCTAGGACACAGAGTCTCACTGCAAACTCCCCATTTCTCTGCCTTTTAAAGTCCTCTTCTCGCTCTTCCACAACGTATTGATTATCAGTTGGAACTGGAATCCCCAGTTTTGCATTTTGATTGGTTATGTTATTCTGTGATGCTCTCTTGTGTGTTGCAAAGTTTCCTTGATGAAGGGTAAGGACTCTAATATCTGTGAGTACAAGGGCACACGGTTAAAATGTACTTGGAGGAAGCTATTGAAAGGAGACTAGCAGGGCACACATGATCTGAAGGGGAAAATGGGGGAAAATGGGGTAAAAAGGGAATGTCTTAGTCACTGTCCTATTCTTGTAAAGAGAGACCAAGACTGCGGCAATTCTTATAAACAAGCAAACAAACAAAAACAAACAAAAAGCATTTCATTGGGGGCAGTTTCAGAAGCTTAGTCCGTTATCCACATGGTAGAGAGAATGACACATGCAGGCAGTAATGCACATTGATGGAACAGTAGCTGAGAACTACATCTGACTTGTAAGCAGCACATAAACCAAGAGTGGGCCTTCCCTGGGCTTATGAAACCTCAAAGCCCATCGGAATGACACACTTCCTCCAACAAGGCCATAGCTCCTCATACTTGTAATCCTTTCAAAGAGTTCCGCTCCAAGGTGACTAAGAATTCTAATGTTTGAGCCTATGTGGCCATTGTTATTCAAACCACCACAGTGAGGATTTAACTCAGGGAGAATGCAAAAACAGAAGAAGGGAGGAGAGTGAGATAACAGTATGGATTTCTGAACTGGTCATAAGGAACCATATTATTAACCATCTACCTAGACGGAAAAAAAAAAGAACCTATAATAAATAAATGCAAGTTTGCTTATAAATAAACATATATTTTACATGAAAGTTTCCCATCTAAGCTGACAGTATTTTCTCTGAGAGCCAGAGGATAGATCCTCTTAAAAAACAAACAGAACAAAACAAAAACAAAATAAACAAACAAAATAAGCACCAGGGCTGAGAACTGAGGAGTCCCCTTTGAGTTGTTGGCCAGGGCTATCTAAGAGATTCTTAAAATGTTACATGCCATTTCTATTGTCCTTGTCTGCCACAGAAGTGTTAGGTAATTCCCTATAGCTGAAGGCACCATGCACTTCAGACACAGAGCCCAGAGGCCCCTAACTAGAACTGACCTGAAAACACACTGCATAAGGAAGGACTAACTTCCATGGTACCAGAAGGCATGAAGCAAGCTTCCAGAGAAGAGAAGTAACCAACAGTCCACCCCAGCTGGGATGCCTATTAACCACAACAATGACAAACACAGCACAACAACCCTGAGAGTGCAGTGGTGGCACATAGACCTTGGCTGTAACCAATAGCTCTCTAATTTGATGAAGACCCATTCATTAAGAAGTAAATCATTCTGACTTTCACACGAACTCTGGTGCCCCATATTTGACCACGTCCCCTGGATGGGGAGACCTGGTGGCACTCAGAGGGAGGATAGCAGGCTACCAAGAAGAGACTTGATACCCTATGAGCATACATAGGGGGAGGAAGTCCCCCTCAGTCACAGTCATAGGGGAGGGGAGTAAGGGGAAAATGGGAGGGAGGGAGGAATGAGAGGATATGGGATAACATATCCCATGGGATGGGATAACAATTGAGATGTAATATGAATAAATTAATAAAATATATATATTTTAAAAAGAAGTAAATCATGGCCAATACTGGAAACCTAGCCAGCTACCTAGGGCTAGTAGAAGTCATGGATCTAAGAGAAGAGCCCACAGTGGCTACTTTACAAAACCAGCATAGATTATACAATAATATAGTTGGATTTTTCACAGAGTATCAAGGTTAAGTTTTTCTGAGTCTGTATAATGTTTTGGCTGAACATTGTAAGTACATGGGGTTTACATCAAGTCATAAACCTTTGCCCTTTTGTTTAACATAATTCTATGAATTGTGAAAAAGCATAAAGGCATTTCAGGATTTATCCTTGTTTGATATTGTGAAATTTGAAGCTTTCATGTAATATGGCTCCAGCTTTGCTAGAAATCTTTATAAAGTTAGTCTCTAAAAATGAAATTCATAGATTATAAACCAATAGAACAAGTTATGATTGGTTCGCTTTTCTCTGCCGTATCCTATAATCCATATTCATTTCTTTCAGAAGTTAATGCAGTGCATGATTCAAATTTTTAATAGTTGAAAAGGAATTATTTGACTGACTTTCTGCCTCCAGTATTTTCTGTATTATATATTACAGGGAAAAGTTCGAGATTTCAACATTTTCCCTGGATTCAGTAAAACTAATGCAAATTAACTTTTATGCTGAGTCTAATTAATTAGCCCTCTTTTCTCTATGGAGAAGGCTCTGATTCCTACAATTTGCATTTTAAAAGTATTTAAGTCAGGAAACAGTCTAATTTCAACCTGGTCTTATTTATAAAAGAAAAATTTAATAATCTTCATTTCTCATTGTAACTTCCACGAGACCCTGTAGTAAAAGACACTTTTCATCTCTTGGTTTGAAATTTTGCCTTAATAAGCCATGTGTCACACAGGTATGAGAACAATGGATTAAAATGCAGAAAGAAAGAACCTATAGTTAGCTTCTTTAACTGCACTCCAAATGTTGAGACAGACTGTCCTGGCTTCGTTCCACCCTTGATTAAGCCCATGGTACAAAGCATTTATACTTGTATGGAATTGTTGAACTACAAAATTTAAGATGCGGGCCAGTAGGCTGCTGTACTACATGACTGACATATCTGCTAACTCTTCTACTTGTAGCAAGCGTAAATTTAGTCCATGCAGACTCAGATTCTGTAGGATACACCCTGCACCAGAAGCAGAAATTATGAGATCACGCATAATTGGTATTCCACATGACCCATTAACACAGGCCTCCTTTAATGCACCGTGGTCTTAGAATCCTGTTTCCTTAAGCAGGCTAACATGAATGTGGGCACCTTTTTGCTCTTGACAGCAAAACTGAGCAATTCCCTGAACCATCCCCTTTGCAGAGGACGGTGAGCTGAGAGCACGTGTTTAATGATGTCCGGACTAGCTATTGATTAAACACTGACAGTGTTCAGAGGAATTGAGAATCAAAAGTCCTCCCCACGGCTGTCTCTGCCGTGCTCACTTCTTAATAGATGGCAAAGGAGGGCTCTGAACACGATCTGCTGCCCTGAACATCCTCAGAACTCCGCAGGGGTGGGATTAATTTCTGCTTTGCGGTCCTTTGCAACTACCTTGGCTAAAGTGTCTATCACTCTGCAGCAATGAATGTAGACGTCCCTCCTTTTTATTTTTATTTTTGTAGTACTCATTTTTGAGTAAAAATTACTATATTAATTGATTCCACTCAATGATAGCATTCTCAAACGTATAATAATCAAAGTTTGCTCTTAACAAATATGTGAAGCAAGGCAAAGATCCTTGGGGTTTATTAATTTAGCTGAGTACTCATTTTCCAAGTCAAACAAACAAGCAATAATAACAATGAAATAGCTAAAAGAAAGTGAAGAAACAAATTGTGAAGGAAAAGGATTTCAAAGGCAGGGTAGGGTGCTCTGGCAGCAGTGGTCTCCCTCAACTGCTTGCTACCCAGAGGTGCTGATATTTTTAAGCTACTCGTTTTTTTCTGAGTGGGAAACTGTGACCCAGAACTGAGAATCCAGGCTGTAAAACCTGTGGTTTTTCAATGGCAGAAATACCCAGCTAGTTTATCTTCAGCAAAGGTGGACAGAACACCTAGAAGGTGTCAGGGTTGCTGCTGGGATCTTTCCCTTTTATAGTTACTTAATCCCTGCAAAGATCTCATTAGAGTCTTTTTAAAGATGTGAAAACTGAAGTTTGGAGGGATTAAGTAAATCCCCTATTATAAAATCCTCAGTAAACAAGTGAGAACAAAGATGTGGGGCCAGGAACTTCAGAACAGGCTTTAAAACCCAGATGTTTTTATTAACAGTCTAGTAAACTGATTCCCATCTAGTGCCTTCCTTAATTTAATAATACTTAGTGGAAAGTTCTGTGGAAAGCTTGGATTTGTTTTGTTTTGTTTTTGGAGACAGGCTTTCTCTGTGTAGTCTTGGCTGTCCTGGAATCGCTTTGTAGACCAGGCTGGCCTTGAACTCACAGCGATCCGATCCGCCTGCCTCTGCCTCCCGAGTGCTGGGATTAAAGGCGTGCACCACCACACCCGGCTGAAAGCTTGGATTTTTAAAGTAGCTATTTCTTCATTAAATATTTCATTTATGATTTTTTAAAAGATTATATGCCTAGGATAAAACAATTGAGGAGGTCAAAAGTATAAATATTATAAAAGCCACTGCAGGTGCATCACCATCAGGAAGCTAGTGTTAGTATCCAGGATTTTCCCCAAGCCTTTTTGTCTACCAGGTATTTCTTCTGACTGCTTTGAACTATATAAAGCAGACAGCGTACATCATACACATTCATGTGTGTCTGTAATTTTATCTAAGTGTGTATATATATATATATAGAAATGTTTCTATTTTTCCAATACTAATGCTATTTTCCATAGCTATTATCTAGTAATGTTGTCTTGAGAAAATTTTAATCAGTGATTATCAATTTTTTTATTCGTCATGCCTTTTAACAAAATGTTTTCAAGATTTTAATACAGCTTCTTGATTTATTACCATTTTATACCATTTCCTATCTTACCACTGTTGGCATCCAAGTTCATTGTACTTTTCAATCTCTTAAAATTTTAATATGAAACTTACATATCATTTTATTTCTATTATCAAGTTCAGATATATAGATATATATGCCATTTATGTGTCTATGTATGAATTTACTGGTGAGATATTTTTCCTAATTTCTTAAAAATGGTGAGCTTCATCTTAATATATTTTAATTTTTAATTATAATTGAATTACATCATTTTTACTCTTCTTTTCTTCCCTCCAGCCTTCCCAATTACTTTCCCCCAAGCTACTCCCATGTACCTCTACTCGTAAATTGATAAGAAAAATAAAGGGACCATAGATGTGTGTTGGAGGTAGACAGGAAAATAATAGGACTTAGGTGTAGACAGGGAAATAATATGACTTAGGTGATATGAAGTAGAAACAAACAAACAAAACAGGACACAGCTTTTACAACACAGAAGGAAGGACAGGAGACAAATAACAATGAGGTAGTTTGATAACACTTCAAGGAATCGTATTTTTTTTATACAGTACAGAGCACATGTAAGGGTATGTGTACCCCCCCCCCACACACACACAAACACATGCACAACTGGGCTGAAAATTTTCCCAACAAGAACCACAGACTAACAAAAACTCCAGTACTAGGCATGAATAACCTCATTTTGAAGAGTTGGTCTGAGTATTTCAAACACTGTCTTCTTGGCTTAGGAGGTTACTCCATGTTGTATATTCACATCTGAGAATTTGGAGCTGGGAACCACTAATGAGAGAGAACATGAGAGGTTAGTCTTTTAGGTCTGAGTTACTCCACTCAATATGATCTTTCCTCCTATAATTATACATTTACCTGCAAGTTATTATTTCATTTTAAACACCTGAATAGTATTCCACTGTGTGTGTGTGTATGTGTGTGCATGTGTGTGCGTGTGTGTGTGTGTGTGCATATGTGTGTGTGTGTGTCCCCGGTTCATCAGTTGAAGGACATTTATGTTCTTTCCGTTTCCTGGTTATTATGACTATATCATCCTTGAGCATGTCTGTGCACAAGTATCTGCCGGCTAGGATGTCAAATGCGTTCCTTTATAAAGAAAATTGCACACATATTGCCATGTTTCACTATTTTAAATTCCATAAATTAATTTAAACCATTATTTTGAGAATAAAAGCAACATGCGTGTCTGTATGTATCTAAGTATGATATAAGAGGATAGGTATCAACATAGGAAAATTCAGAAAACTTAAAAATTAAAGCTGAACCCTTATCATTATTATCACTCCACTAACCACTGTCGCTTTACTGCAGTGCATGGCAACTGGGGTGCTCGGGTCTTTCTAACACCTGAGAACAGAAGTGGGAGAGATCTAAGATGCCAGGGCTCTATTTCCTGCGTTTTTGCTATTATCAGTCAGTCTGTCTATCTTTTATCTATCTTGAGAAGAAGTGTTTATGACAGAATAAAATACAGTAGTCTATTTGAACAAAGAATGGTATATCTAGAAACCCTAATCTGAAAGGTGATCACTGGGTCTATTGTAGCAGCATAAGCTGCCTTTGTAGTTTGGCCATGGAAGCAAGGCAATCATTCTGTTAGCTACAGCTAGGTTTTTGCCTTCACTGGGTGTGGTTATATAATTAAATGGATAGTTGGCATTTAGTGGTCGCCCTAGGCTTCTTTGTGCTTTTGCTGTAATTTGTTTCTTTCCTTAGTTTTCTTTATACTATGTTATGTGTTAGTTAGTACTTTGGTCATCATTATTTTGGTTTAATGGATTTAGAAGCTTCTCCAAGGTTAATGTTTGTTTATGTCTGTAAGAGTTCTGACTTTGAGACTGCACAGACCCAAGGTTCCTTACTTCTTTGGGGACCCAATTACCTAGCTTGTGTTCCCTGTGGCGCTAAAAGATTTTTCTACCAGAGTTTTCTTTCTTCACTCTGTAAACGTGACTACGTCACATCTCTATGATGCCATGGTAAGCAGGAGACTCCCAGGGGACTCAGCAGGATCGCTGTCACCCATATTCCCTGATGCTGATAATGCCTCCTGTCACACGACCTCTGCGATCTGCTGTCTGAGGGTAAGGTCCTTTCCCAGCTCTTAGAGTTAGTAAAGAAGAAACTCTTGGGCAGAAAGGGTGGTAAACTCAGAGACTATCAAGAAATTCACCAGGGATAAAAGCCCTATTGTTTAAATTTTTTCAGAGAGAAAATATCAGGGTTCAGAATGACATTGTTGACGTCAAGCGTCAGGGCAGTATTAGGCGATTGCTGTCCTGTAGCAATGCACATTTGTTCAGGGGGGAAGTTCTTAAGACACTAGCTAAGCTAAGCAACATATTCAACTTCCTGAGAACAGACAAGGAGTTACAGAATTCCCTAGCTTTACAGTAGCCACGGCTAGCCAAAGGTTGGAATGTGTGCTGGTCTGAGAGAAAAGACTAGCCAAATACTATACCAATGGCTCTCAATCTGTGGGTCACGACCCCCTTGGTAAATCCCTATCTCCAAATCTTTACATTACAATTCATAACAGTAGCAAAATTACAGTAAGGAAGTAGCAATGACATTACAGTGGCAAAATTACAGTTAGGAAGTAGCAATGACGTAGTTTTATAACTGAAAGTCACCACAACATGAAAAGCTGTATTAAAGGGTCCTAGCATTAGGAAGGCTGAGAACCACTGCTCTAGAGCTTTTACTGAAATCCATGTCTCTCCCTGCTCAGAGTCATGGTGGTGGGTAGAGAGTTCTAGGAAGCAAATTAGGAGACGTGTTCTCAGAATGTTTTTAAAAGCACAGGATGAGGAACAGCAGAAGTGAGCAGGGCTGGGAGCAGCAGAGCTGAGTGGAGTCCCAGCAAGACTGCAGCATGGCTCAGACACTTCCCTTGGTGTCACAAGTGGAGCTGCCCTTGATACTGACCAACCATTGTGCAGGATGTCAGCTTTACATCTGCAAAGGACCAGTCCTCAGATATAGACTGTGCCAGCGTAGGAGTGTGAGCATAGGAGAGATGGCTCTTCTCCGCTAATGGCAACTTCTGAAGAGAGGCTCAGCTGAAAACTGTCAGCTGCCAACACTAAATAAACAGTTACTGTGCGTTTCAGTTCTCACATGGAAGCACACCATGGTAGCTGCTACAATGACTTCTACGTTACTGTACTCTATAGTATATGCCAACTAACCCTATGTAGCCATTATTTTAGAACTATTTTCTTAGTTATCTCATGCTGTATAGACAATGTTTACTTTTTTGCATGTAACTGGCAAGTACTTTTTGGTTTTCAATTTTTTGAGTATATTATTTTGATTTTATGTGCTATACTGTATATCTTAGCATTTTGCATTCTTTCTTTCTGTGTGTTCTCTAAGAATCCCACTGTTTATAGATAAATAATTACACAGAAATTTGTTTAGTCTTTTTAGAGATTTATTTTTACTAAATTTAATGATGTCTGATGTAATCACTATTTCTTCTGGAATAAAATTTAAGGCAATGGCTTAGTACGTGTGTATGTGTATATGTATGTATTTGTCTGTATGTGTGTGAATATGTATGTGTATGTGTGTGGTCCATGTGCACATACAACATATATATAATTATACACACACATATATACATATATACAAACATATATATGTGTGTGTGAATGAAATATGTTTATGTGTGTGATATGTGTCTCTGTGCCTGTATTTGTTCATGTTTGTATGTACATATATGGGTATATGATATATGTATGTACTGTGTATATGTATCTATATGTGAATCTATATCATACATGACATATATGGCATATGTGTGTGTGTTCAGCATGTATGTATTTTTCTCAGACAACTCAACAATCTTTCCAAATCCATGTTTGCTTTATTTCTCATCTCCAGGATTTCATATAAAATAGCAACTGTTTCATTGTGTCTGACTTTGTCTGTGTGATATTGGATTTTTCCAATCAATCAATTTGCATTTGTATCAAAAACTATATAACCTGAAATATTGTAATGTTATAGTACTTAGCATACTACCCAGCTAATCTAAACCACCAAAGTGAGCATCCTGTGGGTATAGCAGTAGTTGGTCCTGATTCTTACAATTAAAAAAAAATCTGTACCTTTTTGTTTATATTGAGCATATGCAATCTTTCATTTCTACTGTCAAATCTATGCATTTGGTCTTTTGGCATATGTTTAATAAGTTGTATTTCAAAGTTTTCTTTTCTCATTGTCTCCTCCCTCATTTGTTTTCTCTGGTAGATTATTTTCATTCTCTTTAATATATTTATCTATTCACTTTACATACTGAATGCAAGCCCCTCCCTCTTCTTCTCTCAGGCTCCCACCCTCTTCCCTCATTCCCCCCTTCCTCTCTATTCCCATCCACCCCTTGCCATCCCACCCTGCCACTTAAATTTTGAATATATTTCTTTTCAAAATGTTTGTATTTTTATAGCTCAGATTATACACATGATAAAAGAATAACACACATTTTCTGCGTATTGATGAGTGAGATAATTTCCTTTTTATGTCTTCTCCGTGGCTCTTGAGTTCTCAAGTTGCAAATACTGTCAAGATTACCTCACGATGTGGAAGGAAAAGAAGAAAAAACAGTTGTATTGAAATATACTGAAAATAATATACTGGCTTTTAATTTTTAAAAATGCTGCCATTGAAGAGATGTTTTGTGTTTTTAAAGTGGCCGTCTGTCCTTCACACAGTGTGTCTTTGGGGCTAAGTTACCAAGTCCTGTGTGCTTGCTATTTGGGTTCATTTTACTTTCAAGGAAGTCATCAAGCAAGCATCCGAACAGATCCAAACACAGTTGGAAACCGTGAAGATTTTAAAGCAAGTGACATGACTGCTTTATTTCTTTGATTTTTCATTTACTTCATACATGGACTGAGAGATAAGACATAATTTATAGAGACAAGGACAGAAAAAAATAAAAATTTGGGTTTTCCTCCTCACAAAACTATTAAGAAATTCAAAGCAGTGAGTGGTAATGTACTCTGGCCTTGCAATTGCCTAGTCCAAAACTTGCCCACACCTGGGCACAGCCGGGCGCAGCATCTGCGCTTACTGCTTTGGTAGACACCACAGACGGACTGTAGAGGAAAGTTGAATAGTGATGGTTTGCTGATATTCCTTGACGATCACCTCCAGTTCAGAGATGGTTTGAGAAATTTGATTGTATTACACTCATTTCTAAGTCCCAACGTTCTTTCTCATCTCTGGTGTCCTTGGTGATTCTATATGAGTATTCAGGAAATGACAGCTTCTTGGAGAGCGCCTTCTCATGGACTTGGGGAGGATAAAATCCAATTAGAATCCGGTTTGTATTGTTGAAGTGTCATTTTTGATGGAGAATTCTAAAGCCCCTGGGTGTGTTTCATATCAGCAGTGGGCATGTATATGCTAGGGACTGGAGTAGCAACTGAATTTTTCTCTCATTCCTGTGACTTCCCAGAAGGATATTCTTCCCCAAATGTTAGAAGCAATGTTACTAAGAAAGAATTACGTCTTATGAGAATGAGGATGCCACAGACAATCGGCATATGATTTGTCTTGAGTTTGGACTAATATATGGGATGCTTGTCTTTGGGGATGGGAATAATATCAAAACATATTATCCCAAACCCGTCGGGAGTCAGTAGGAAATTGAAATATTCCCTTTGGCAATTGATTCCTCGGCATGCTAGTTATGCCCAAACAAGTAGAGGAATTTTATTTTTTCCTTGACATCTGTTTTATTTCATTTCTTGCCTCCTCCAGCATTCAAGCTGTCAGCTCGTACCCTGTTAACAATGGGGCTTATGTGCCAGGGTGCTGAATGCTCCAGGCATGGGTGCCTTCCATGCCGCCAGCTCATGTGAGATGTTGAAATGCCGAAAGTCCTGTCGGCACACAGCTGCACAGAAACAGCATGTAGAGAGCTGAGAAGAGTGTTTTCAAGACTATGTGGCATTTTGCAAGGTTGCTTGAAGTACTACTTTGCCCACAATGCAGTCCACTCACTGTTTTCCATAAACAGCTGTTGCTTTTTACATTTTTGTTTCTAAAAGCATTTGTGGCTCTAACTTGGAAGACATTTCCTGTTGAGGAAGGGCAGTCAGCTATCGCAACATGATTTATGGTGGAGCGGTGATAGGATTCAAGAATGTGAAACAATCCCAAGAACCCTATTGAGTTGGTAAAAATTCCCAAAACCAAGACTTTCAGAATGTGCAGTGTAAGCAGAGTGAGCGAGGCCTCTTTCCTTCAGGAGAAACAACTGAATGTATTCATTGCAATTCATGGTGGTGGTTACATTAAATGTACGCCTCTGTCTTTTATTTTTACCGAAGTAATTACGATTCCCTTGGCTTGCAATTTTACCAGGACAGCTCAGCTTTTCACTGGGGCTCAGTTGGTGAAGTGCTTGGTTTGGTTTCAAGAACCACATGAAACAGCGAGGTGTCTTCCACTTCTAACAACAATCGCGGAGACCCTGTCTCACAACAAATGTGTGTAGTTCCCAGAGAAGCACACCAAATTTGTGCACGGGTACACACACATACACACACACACACATACACACACACATATACACACACACATACACACACACACATATACACACACACACGCATACACACACACACATATACACACACTCAGCTTCACTTTCTACATAACAAATTATTTTCCTTGACCCCTCCTTATCGGAACTATGGAAATGCAGAGCCCAGCACGGCTTATTCCCCAGATGTTTACAGCTTTCTGTCCCTGGTGACATCTTTATGTTACATTTTATTTTGTTTTATTTCGTCCCCTTGGATTCCTGCATTTTCCCATCTTCTCGTCTCCTTCCTGGTAAACCTCCATCCAGATAACAACGTTCCCTTACCTAACCTCTCTGGACCTTTCTCTTCCTCGTCCCCACTCTCTTACCTAGCCTCCTTGCTGTCAAACACCACACACTGCAGATTCTAGGGACTCTTAGATCTCTTAAAGTCATATAAGAAGATGGCCGACTGCTTTTGATTTTTATAGGACCCACAGTTTTTTTTCCTAAGCAGAAATCTGGGGACTGTCTGGGCTCGCTTAACATTTCACAGTGATATGGGGAAGTAAGGATGATGGCTATAGATAGACCCAAAGAAAAACATCATATGTGTTTCATGAAAGAAGAGGAGAAAGAGTTTTTTTTTTTTTTTTTTTGTTAATGAGACATGTTTTATCTGAGCAGCTATAATTGGGCTGGGTGGTGACTGTTCAACATCACTTATTCACTCTAAGCTGTGGGAAGTGGGAAGCTTCAGGGGCCATTTTCCTAAGTACCAGCCAGGATTGGTCTAAACTCATGTCATTATGAATTACAAGTCTGTAGATGTATTTTCTGATTGGCTCTCATGTGGATGGTGGTTCCCAAACTCACTATGCTCACTATGTAACAGAGGACGATGAACTCTAAAATTCCCCATATAGAATGCGGGACCACAAGTGCGTACCACCATACCTGGTTTATGTGATGCTGGAAATGAACTCAGGGCTTTAGGCACAGTAGTTCAGCGCCTTCCAATTTCTACCAACTGAGCTATATCTCCATTGCTCAAATTCGTTGAATTTTGGTAGCTAGGTCCATCACCCACACTTGCACATTTTGGGATCAATGGCTGATAGTACTGAAAAGTAAGAAGGAAAAAATTAAGTTATTAAATTTCCCTGCTTTTAGAACTATATCCCCAAGCTAGCTTATCATGTAGTCCAAAGAGTCTAAAGACTACATTTGCTGCATATGGAATGGCATTAGGGATCCTTTTCTTTGTTATACTGGGACACTCAGCAGAAAGTGCTGTATAGGCTTCTTGTTCTTATTCAGCCATTGCTGGGCTGAGCTCAGTCCAGTGGAAGCAGATACTGTTTACGCTCAACCAACCTTAACTGACAAGACTTTTCACCATCTGTTCAACACTTATAAGTCACATGGGTTTTGCACAGGGGTGAACCCCAAGAGTAATTTATCTGACCCCCTCTCCCCAAGAAGGCAGCTATAAGTGCAGTTGCAAGGCTGGTTCAGCAGCTGCAGCAAGTTTGAGAGTGGGACCCCTGTTCCTGCAAAGTGAGCACGTTTGTGGACTGCTGGAAAGAGTAGACAGGAAGCTACAGGCTATTACCAACACCTGGCATAGGACGCCTTACCGATCTCACCGGTTTTATTTCTGCTGGAGAATTGGAACCTTGCTCTTCGGTGTGTGCATATGGGTTTCTATCAGGAGCTATTTTTGTTTCCAAGTCAGAGTTTATTGACTTCATCTTACTGATCAATCCTGTTTCCCATGGAAGTCTAGAATCATGCAGTTGTGCAGAGGGAGCCAGAGTTGCAAGACCCTTAGCCCTGCGTGATGAGTCGCACACAGCATACCCTTACTCTTATCTCAAAACTCCCCCCTCCCTGACACACACACACACACACACACACACACACACACACACACACACACACACACACACACAATCGTTGTGTCAGTTGGGAAAAGATTTTCAGCACTCACTGACACAGGCTAGCAATTTCTCACTGACCAAGAAAGGGAAAAGATTAAGATAAGATTGGTATTAAAAGCATGAGGTCTAAGAGGCCAGCGGGGATTTTCACCAAACAATGTGGCCTTACAGAAGGAGTACGGGGGGGTGGGGTGGGGGGGGGGCAGTCAGGACTAATAACAAGAGAAATCCGCACTGAAGGTGTTGCACTCCCTTTTGGCAGTGGAGGTAAAGCCTTGAGGGTTAAGGACTCACTAGCTGATTCCTCATACAGGCACTAGCTTAGGAAGTCAGTGTGTAAGGTGTAGCTATTTTTTTTTTTTTTCAGAAAAGCAAGCCCATGTGTTTAAATGCTTGTGGTAGTTGCTCAGCGCTTGAGCTTGACTAAAAAAATAATAATTTTAGGAAGAAAACGGGAGACACACACACTATTTCTGTTTTCTGTTTTCTGATGTTGCCATTCTTTGTGCCTTAGTTTCTCCTGGTAAATTTGTCCTAAATGCTCGGTATTCACCTCGATTAAGAAACTACAGAGATAGTCGAGTTACAGGCAGATAGGAAAGACACCACTGGTACTATAGTAGAGAGGGCAAAACCCAGGGGAGACTAGGGTTGCTATGAGCAGTTTATATTTTCTGGGTGCTGGTTCAAGGTCACTAGAACACAACAACAAGAAAAATAGAAACACCTATGTCCTCCATACAGTCCTTTAGGTCAGTGCTCTCCACTCCCTACATTCGCTGACATGCAAATGCATAGCTAATCTTCCCTATAAATACCTAATACACCTTCTACCTGCATTCATTTGTTCAGCTGATATATGTTTAGTTTTCTGGTGTCATTAGCACTGTTCTATCTATATATTTTCATCTGTTGAGCCAATGCAAATGTGGCTCTCTTAGCTTTGCTTTGTTTATGGAAATTCCAAGGTCATATTCATTGTAGAGTATTTCTGTCCTCTAATCTGCTTACTTTTTAATTAGTAACTTGTAATATATTTCTGAGACAGATAAAATAGAACATTTAATATTCTAAAATAGGAAATATTTTATCGATAACATATATGAAGACTAAAATATTTCCACCCAATAAAAATGCAGGTACACTAAAAATAGTGCATGTAATTCCTTTCAGAATATATATATATATATATATATATATATATATATATATATATATATATATACACATACACACACACACACACATATATGTGTGTGTGTATATGTGTGAATGTTTATGTATGTGTATGTGTTTATACATATATATTTGTGTGTGTACATATACATGTATATGATCTACATTAAAATAAATGATTTTTGTATTTAGAGTTAAGTGCCATACTAAAATTATTTTGTTACATGTATGCAAATATTCCAAACTTTAAAAAGGATATGGAATTGGAATCACTTTTGTTAAAATATTTTCAGAAAAGGAATACTCTCCTGACATTACCTAGTTTACAGAGCTGTAACTTTCCATTAAATGATATAGAAAAATGCCCTTGGTAATTTTTCTACTATCTGATAACATGGATGTTTACATTTTTGTCACTCAAAACAACACTGGAGTGAATATCGCATAACTGTATTTTAGTATTCATCTTTATTTTCATAGGCTAAATTCTTTACAAATGTAGTTATGGCATCAAATAACATAAGACTTTTGATGTACACTCAAACTGTGAGTTGGAAACTGTGGGGAGGGCTTCCATCCATTTATCCTAAGACTTGTGCATTTGAGGGATGTTACTAGAAAACCTAAGAACAAAGGACCAAGATAAGGGGTGGTTTCCTCAGCATATTTTCCCAAAGAATGAGAGGCCAGAGGAAAGGATGACTGCTTCCTAGAGCAGGAGGTACATGTCAGAGCATCCCCCATCTGTCTGTACATGTGAGAAGCATTGATTTATTTATTTTTGCACCTCTCTTTTAATTGTTACCAATTTTTATTAAATTTTTACATATACATTTATATTAATACACATATATAAAATAAACTACCTACAGCATGAAGAACCATGGAACAATCAGGAATTATACATCTATATATGTTGCATTCATAGTGTTTTGGCTATTTTTATTTGGCAGCCTTGAAGAAAACATCTTTCCTATCTTGATAAGACTAAAATTCTGAATGTAATATCTATCATATCTCATCATTATCAACTTAAAACATCTATCTACACCTAAAAACATCTTAACCCCTAACCAATTACGTTTAATTGTAAAGCTATCTACCTGGTATTCAGCACCATCAGAGACTTGAGAAGGAATAAAATTAACTACCTGAGTATATGGAGTGCAGGTTAGCAGGTTCCCAAATGAGAAGATGACAGAGACAGTTTGCTTCCTGACAGTCACCCAAAATTCTCTATAACATTGGAGCATCATCTTCAGCCTTCTGGCCAAGTATATCTGATAGACATATTCATGAGGTAGGGACTATTGAGGACTTGATTACACTGTCTTGGCAGAGTTTGGCCATCAACACTGCCTGTGTCCAAGTTTGTCCATTTTAGCCAGGATTCTGTCTGTGGTAGAAATGAGGACATTTTGCCTAGTGGCTTGTTTGCCACATTTGATGCCATCTCCACAACGAGCTTCTTTGATGCTCATCATCTTTGATGTAGGCCGGGTGTTGCCAGGAGTTAACCTGTCTCATCATAAATGTATCTTTGAAATAATAAAAAACATCTTTATACATCATATTCTGTATGTCTCTGAATTTTTGAAGACCTTATCTAACTATTTTATTTTTCTATAGAATTATATCTCTCTGTTATGCCTAGAATGCATATACTTAGGATAAAAATAGACTAACAACTGATATGACCATGATTTGATCAAATAACAATTAACTGATATAATTTACTTATCATAAACACCCTGCAATCGCACTTTCAAAGTATTGGAAATAAACTTTGTATTATAATTGAGTTATATGGGTACAATACCTCATAGTAGAGTAGAAATGCATATGGCATATGTGAGGAATAATCTTAAATTTGAATTCTATACCAATGTATCTAAAATTAAACTTATTTTGCATCTATATAAACAATTCTGTACCAGTGAATAAAAAATAACCTTGTAAGTAAGAATTAAGGCATTAAGTTGAGGAGTGGATTCACTAATCTACTTTTTGTCTTATCATCCCTATCTATTTCTATATTCCCCCTTCTTTATTTTCAACCCCTATCTCTAAACTTAAGAATGAAAGACAAAGGAAAGGAGAGATATCCCTGAGCTCAACATTCTCTCTCTAAATAAGACAAATAATAGCTTATACCAACTCCCTATGAAAATAAACATCTATGACTCAAAAAAGCAACCAAAAACCTACCCAACCCCCCTTTAAGGGAGATGGGGCATCTTTCTCTTAAGGTTTCATATGGCTGATTTGGGATGAATAATACTTTTGTAGGGGCCCAAACGCTTAAAGAAGCTAAGAATAGCATTTGTGGTCCAGTTTCTGAATGTCGAGGAATTCCAGGCTTAATTAGAATCCTGAGACAGTCTGAAATGCTGCACCAATTGGGATTGGAAACTATCTTCGAAGCTGTCCTCTTCTGATGAGGCACAGCAAATGAAGCACCTGGTTCTGGAGCATGAAGGATGCAGGATGTCAGTATCCAGCATGCTAAGAGGAGTGAAGCCTGTCTGGTCTCATCCTGCATCCATGGCTAATTCTTTTGTTCTGAAAACATATAATTTCTCACAAGCATTATACAGCCCTAAAATTATAAATTTATAAGGTATACTTGATGCACAGAACAATTAAAGCTCGTTCTCTGTGCTTTGTATGCCCAGAAAAAAGACATCTATAAATCATTCATTCATTCATGCCATATGTAGAACTGCATCTAATAATAGACACAAGGATTCTGTAGCCAACAAGAAGCATTGTCTGTGCATAGACATTCATGTCTCAGTAAGCCTTAGAGTTATTCCCATGTAGTGGTTTTTTACCAATATAAGTTACCTGCCTGTTCTGTAGTTTGAATTCTTCACATCCTGATTGTGTCCTCCTCCCTCATCCCCTCACAGTCACCCTCCATCCCTCATCCCTCCCTCCCCTAGTCCTCACAAACGGGAACCCTCCTCCCCTAACATCTGACCTCTACCTATCAAATCTCATCTGTACTACCCGTATCCTCTTCCTCTGTGGCCTGGAAAGGCCACTTACCAGGGGGAAGTGATTAAAGTGGTGGCGGGTGGGGGGCAGAGTCCATGTCAGAAGTAGTCCTGACTCCACAAGGAGACTGTGCTGCCTGTCTACTACATCTGAGCAGAGGATGTAAGTCTGCATCATATGTGGTCCTTGGTTGGTGCATCAGTCTCTGTGTTCTAGTATAGTTATCCTGTATGTTGATGTCTTTAATCCATTTGGACTCCAGTTTTGTGCAGAGAGATAGATATTTTCATTTTTCTATATGTAGCCATCCAGTTAGACCAGCACCATTTGCTGAAGATGCTATCTTTTTTTCTGTTATATGGATTTGGCTTCTTTGTCAAAAGTCAAGTGTCCATAGGTATGTGAGTTTATTTCTGGGTCTTCGATTCAATTCCATTGATCAACCAGCCTATTTCTATGCCAGTACCATGCTATTTTAATTACTGTTGCTCTACAGTACAGCTTGAGATCCAGGATGGAGATTTCTCCAGAGGATGTTTTATTTTACAGGATTGTTTTAGCTATTCTGTTTTTTTCCTGTATGAAGTTGAGAATTGATCTGTCAAGGTTAGTAAAGAATGATGTAGGTATTTTGATGAAAATTGCATTAATCTGTAGATTGTGTTTGCTAAGATGGCCATTTTTACTATATTGGTTTTCCTGATCCACAAGCATGGGAGATCTTTCCATCTTCTCAAATCTTCAAATTCTTTCTTCAAAGATTTGAAGTTTTTTCATACAAATCTTTCACTTTCTTAGAGTTACACCAAGATACTTTATATTATTTGTGGCTATTGTGAAGGATGCAGTTTCCCTAACGTCTTTCTCTGACTGTTTGTCATTTGTATACAGGAGGGCTACTGATTTTTTTGAGTTGGTTTTGTATCTAGCCACTTTGCTGAAGATGATTCTTAGCTGTAAGAGTTCCTTAATAGAAGTTTTGGGGTCACTTATGTGTACTATCATATCATCTATGAATAGTGATAGTTTGACTTCTTCCTTTCCAATTTATATCCCCTTGATCTCCTTTAGTTGCTGAGAGGCAATTAAGGTGTGCAAAAAAACTCACACTCTGACCAGGACGATGCTTCTTTGGGTTTGAAGATGCTTTACCTTTGCAAATCAATAAGAAATGACCACATTTTGCTATTGTGTCTTCTAAGTTTTGGTTAGCTAAAGGCTGTTTTATATGGTCTTTCCTCAAAATGGCTGTTTGAAACAGAGATGATTAATACAATTTATTATGGAGTGCTTCTCTCTTAGCTTCTGTTAGCTTTGGACCAGGAAGGCACAGCTAATGGTATTTGCCATCATCAGTTTGCTTTTCAGCACTCTGGACAGCTTACAAACCCACGCACTCTCAGATGCTCTTTCCTTCACTCTTAAGTAAGCCTAAGCAAACAGTTGGAGGACCTCTTCCTGAGACATTAGCACTGAAAGCTGCAGGCTGTCATTTTGTCACTGCCTCCCCTCTCCACCCCTTAAATCCTTGCTCATCCCAACAAAATGTACCTGCGACTGTTTGCGTATTACCTCTGTCATACATGAAGTCGATATTTGTTTGTGAATTTCTGGGCCATTTGCAAATAGTTTGTATTGAGTTTCTTCTTTTGTTATTTTGTTGTTTAGCAGGTGGGTTTTCTGGTTACTACTAATACATACATAACACATACATACATACATACACACATACATGCACATGGGCATGTTACATATTGCAAATGAATGACATTAGTGTATTGAAAATATTTCCACAATTAGTTGCTTTATTTTTACATGGTTTACGAAATTTTTTCTTGCTATTCTGTTTATATTATTTTCCCTCAAGTAGAATTTTTAGTTAAAAATATTTCTTATATACAAAATGTGTATTAATTATGGGGTATTTTATGACAAGTGATAAGTACTTGTGATCATTAATATTGAAAGATGAAACTTCCTCTCTGTAGTCGTGCATCTGCAGCACTTTATTATATAAGTTGCTACCATTTATTTGCCCTAATTAATAGAAGCTTGAAATAATGTGTTTGTGCATAATCTTTGGAAATTGGCTAGATTATCTCCTGAAATTAAAATTTTGTGTTTATATGACTTAAAAAATTTAAATACATTTATATATTTTATGTAAATTCATATATATTTTATGTAAATTCATTTTATATAATCTCATTTTTCCTTAAATAGATATAGTAAATAAAAATATAAACATGTAAATATATTTAATTAAAAAGGCAATGAATTTGGGAAAACAATGGGAGTTATGTTGGCAGAATTCAGAGAAGGAAGAAAAGGAAAGGGGAAATGATATAATTATATTATAATCTCCAAAAAAGCCAAACATTGGAAAATATAAAAGATCGATATGTATAATCATTGAGTATTAAATATGTAAAAATTAGTCAGCAAAGATGGAAGAGAAATAGATGGAGAGTAAGAAAAAGAACATGGGGAGAAGAGTCTTTTCAGTGTTTCCCAGTTGGGAGCGGGAGAAGATAGGAGCACCACAGGGAAGTCAGAAAGTTGAAAGTAATTGGAGTGATGGATTAAGGTTCTGAGTGAGGGAGACAGAAAAAACAACTGAATGGAGGACTCATTGCATGATAGAGAATGTTTCCATGTTGTGCTCCATAGACCATTTGGAGATGTGCTTCCTCTTCTGCCACTCTAAGCAAAACAGTAAGAGAAATGAGCTAATGGGCTGAGTATCCCCACAATGAGAATGGAAAGTCATGGCTAAGAGGACAGGAGGGTGGAGACTGGAAAGGGAAAAGCCAGAGAGGATTTGTGGAAAGACCGAGATGCATGAGTGAATTTTAGAGGTTGTCTAGTTTATTAGTCTTCAAACTCATCTCTCTCTGGAATTTAATTGGATTTTAGAAGCTAGTGAAGATAATTCAGAGGAAACTCTCTCTCTCTCTCTCTCTCTCTCTCTCTCTCTCTCTCTCTCTCTCTCTCTCTCTCTCTCTCTGATGTGTGTGTGTGTGTGTGTGTGTGTGTGTGTGGTGTTCACACACAATCAATTATATTAAGTTGCCTTAGTCACCTTGAGCTACTTGAACAAAATGCCATAAACCAAACATATAAAACAGCATAGAGCTGGGCGTGGTGGCTCATGCCTTTAATCCCAGCAGTCAGGAGGCAGAGGCAGGCGGATCGCTGTGAGTTCGAGGCCAGCCTGGTCTACAAAGTGAGTCCAGGATGGCCAAGGCTACACAGAGAAACCCTGTCTCGAAAAACCAAAAACAAACAAACAAACAAAAACAAACAAAAAACAAACAAACAAACAAAAAAACCCAGCATACATTTGTTTTTACAATTCTGAAAGCTGAGAGTTTAAGGTGCTAACAGATCATGAGGCTCCACTTTCATTATCTCATCTAAACCTCACACAAGATCCAAATTCTGTCACTGTTGCCTCATGCTTCACGTGGTACCCGAGGGACCGAACCTCAAATATTCATTCCACAACATGCAGTAATACCCTTTCCAGTACTGTTTTCACTTACTGTTTTTCTAGAGTGCCTACATGTGCCTCGAGGGCACCAGGATTTTCCATAAGATTTCACTTGTAAAGAGAGCTTCGGTTATCTTAAAAGATTAAAACCCCTATTGTCTGGTTTGAAATTCCAAGAAATGGATATTGTCATTGAGTTACTAAGACAGCAAGTGGCTTCTTTAAACATAACTTTATTCACTGAGTATTTTGCAAATGCTTGCTTTGAATCAGCACCTGAGATGGACATTGAGGTTACAATAATGAGTGAGACTGAAATTTTCAAACACCACAGGGCAGTGGTGACGCATGCCTCTAATCTTATCACTCAGGAGGCAGAAGCAGGTGGATCTTTGAGGCCAAGACCAGACTGGTGTACATGGAGAGTTAGTTCCAGGACACCCAAGGCTACACAGAGAAACCCTGTCTCACAAAACCAAAACCAAGCAAACAAATAAACAAACAAACAAACAAAAAAAATAAAAAAGAGATACAGGAGCTAACTGCCTTTAACCATTTACAATTGTGTATAATGAGCTGTGCGAGATATGCCAGTCCTGGGTCAGCCATGTCTTATGACTCAAGCAGTCCCTCATACCATGGACCTGCCCAGACCTTGAGATGCCCTCCAACACTATACTTGAAATACAAATAATGAACTCCATTACTTTAAAAAAAAATCATTAGAAAGGACTTCTTCTTCAGTGACAGTGGTCTCAATGCTAAAATTCAACTATTGTGTTTCAAACAGACATTGATTTTAGTGTTATTGTCATCAACCTCAAATTCTATTACTTCCTATTGAATGCACAAGTCTCTTTAAGTCCTCCCCCCACCCCAGTGGCCTTTTTGGTGTCATTAGCATCACTAGCCTCAGGATCTATTGACATACTAATAAAACAACTTCTACTGAGATCTTTTTAACTCAGCCCATGGATCAATATATGTCATGCGATTTATTTTATTTTCATAGCTTTGTATTTTTTGTTATAAAAGTATTATGTTTTCATTGAAGGAAAGTTGGAAAAATAGGATAATAAAACACAGTGAGAAATGGTAAAAGCACTCACCATCCCTCCATGCATATATAGCAAATGTTGACATCTTTATTTATATCTTTTCACATTTTATTTGCATAAGTAAATATTGGTAGTGTTCTGCAGGACTTTCTTTTTTATAAATTGCTTAAGAAAAGATCTAAAATCATCATTTAATATCATCTAAAATTCTGCTCTTATTCTTAATGTTGACATTATATCAATTACATATTTATGTAGGATTTTCTCTGTGCCAGTCAACATTGGAAAGTCCCCCTACATGCACTGTTTTAGTCAGTTTCTCTAAGGAACAGAAACAAGGGGATGAATATATGTTTATAAATTTATTAAGTGAGCTTTAAAATAGTGATAAGAAAATCATATCCAAGCCTGTGAGTAATGGATTCCCCACCGAGGCTGATTCCTCAACTTGGCGTATTCCCAAAAAAGCTGCCTCTTACTGGAGGAGGGGAGTATGACAACCCCGAATTACTCAGTCCACAAGGCTGGGTGCCTCACTAGTCTCAAAGTGGTACTAGGAGCTTAGAAAGTTCCTGGAGAGCCACTGGTCTGTAATCCAGAAAAAAAAAGCTTGGAAACTCTGGTCCTCTTTCAATGAAGGCATCTGTAGTGGCAATAACAGAAAGGCAAATCAAAATAACAGAAAGGCACATCAACTGGGTGGCAAGTGGGAAGGACCACCGAGCAAAAAAAGGGACTAACCTTTCAAAAACTACTTCTTTGGAAATACCCTTCTTTATTTGGGCTGTTACTTGAAAGTAACACCCACAACTAGGGTGGGTCTTCCCACGTCACTCAAGCAGCCAGGACATCTCCTCCCACAATGCTTCCTTCCCAAGTGATTCCAGTTTGCTGCAAGTTGACTTTAAAACCAAGCAAAATACCTACGCTGTCATTTAAGTGTCATAGCCATCAAGTGTGGTCACCTGGCCATCCCCATCTGACAGAGAATGGAGCACAATGAGGTGGAGCAGGCACTGTTTTCAGCTCTCCTAAAGAAAGAAAACTATTTGTTGGCCCAGATTTCACGTCTAAGAGACTGTGTGGGAACTGGAAGCCAGGGACTTTGGACTCAAGGATTCTAGCCTGCTGTGGTGAACTGATCAGGATTCCCTAATGTTAGGTAGTAATATTTGGATATTTTATGATTATAATGAGTGTTACAGTAGATACACTTGAATGAATCTTTGCTCCTATACCTGTTAATTTCTTTAAGATAAATTTCCAGTGGTTAGAGTGTAGCGCCTAAGGGATATTTGCAGAATTTATGATATTAAATATTTATTCACCCTTAAATCACAAGGCAACCCCGTCTACCACACAGATGTGAACTGAAAACTGGGAATAATAGAACAATAAATTTGATTAGTTGGATTTCTAGCAAATGATCACACCACCCTTTATCCTGTGGGAAACATCTCTCGTAATTCTTTTTAAACATAGGATTTTTATTGATTCTTTGGGAATTTTCCCTAATTTAATGCACCACAATCATAGCCATTTCGTAGTCCTTCCATGTTCACCCCCACTGCCCTTGTGACACCCCCACAACAAAAAAATAGGGAAACATGTCCAATTTGTGTTATCTGTATACTCACTAGAGCGTGGTCAAACTCTTAGTTGCCTGTCCTTTAAATAGAACTGAGTCCTTCCCTACAGCACTCCCACTGGAAGCCATCAATTGTGGAGAGCTACGTTGCAGTACCCTTTTAAAGAGTTCTCTCAATAGCTTCCCTTTACACTGTTATCTTTCTTTGTTTTTTAGAAGGGGAGTTGGTGTGGGGACAATGGTTGTCACAGAAATCTTCCATGTCCCTCTTTCTCAACTGTGAGTCTGCAGCCATTGATATCACTGCCAAAGTAACTTCCTTGCCTTTCACAGCCAGCAGGAGCATTGATTACGGGCTTCCACATGGTTGATGGCAGCAGCACAGACCACAAATATGGCCCAGGCCACAGTAGGACTACAGACTTAGTCAAGGCACTTGGTGACAACCCAGACCACAGACATCAATATGGACTCAAGTGGCAGCACAGGTCACTCACATCATTATGGAACCAGGTGGCAGCATAGACCACAGACAACCGCATGGCTTTTGTCGCCACAAACATCAACATAGACCCCAGCTGCAGTAGGGCCTCAGTCCTAGTCTTGACCCTTGGAACCAGCATGGACCTGAATATCACCATGGCCTCAGGCCAAGGCATAGACGGTAGACATCCACAAGGCATTAGGTGGGAACATGAGCCTTGGACCTCAATCCGTTTCCCAGTTTCATCAGGACTATGAATCTATCTACACATAGCCTTCAGCAGCATTACAAACCACAGGTGGTCCATCAAAGGGGTCCAATCCAGGGAACAAAAAGTTCCTCATCTCAGGCCTCCACCATTGCTCAGAGCCAGGGTTGATCCTATGGCCAGCTGGCATGTTCAGGGGCCAAGTCTACATCTGCATAAGCTATAGGTTGCTGCATACAACCCTGTTGACCCTAATGAGCAACAACGTGTCCCACCATCGATCCCAGCTCTCTCTCACACCTCTTGCCACTTTCTGCCTCTCTCCACTGTGCTCACATCCACCACTCCTCTCTTCCATCTTTCCCACCACTTCCATTTTCAATCATATACTTGTTCTTTGTACTAGCACCTGGGTGGTCTGGGCAACTTCTTCCAGACACACACACACACACACACACACACACACACACACACACACACACACCAGAGTTTATGTAGTGTTTCTCATGTGTATATGTATTTACAGACGTCCACTTGGGGTTGGTGACCTATCACGGGCTCATCCCTGAAGAAGACCGATTCTCTCTATCTTGCTGATTATTTGTCTCTAACTCTTGATCTATGGGTGGGGCCTTATGAAATTTCTCCTAACCATGTTAACATATCAACTGGTATAGGCAACCATAATCTTGAGATTTCATGGATACCTTTCCTGTCATATATTGAAGACATGTTTTTATAGCAGACATCCTGGATGTCTGGCTCTTACAAGCCTTCTGCCCTCTCTGCCATGATATTTCTTGAGCCTTCAGCATAAATTCTGTGTTGTAGATGAATCTATCCAAGTTGGGTACTCCAAAGTTAGCTGTTCTCTGCATTTAGACCTACTGTGAATTTCTGTAATGGTCTCAATCTTCTGCAACAGGAAGCTTCTATGAGAGGTAAAAAAAGACACACTTACCTCTAGGGAAAAAAGTATTTTGAGTACAGTTGGGAATTATACTGCTTTAGAAAAGAAGTGTTTGCCTCTAGGGTCTCACCAGCCATGAGCAGTTGGCTAGGCTTACCATCCCGAATGGGAAACCTCTGTTATTGAGAGGGTCTTTAGGATTGTTTAGTAAAGCTGTCTGTCACCCTCAGAATGTAAGTGTTATGACTGTTCATTTGGGACTATCTTGAAAAGCTGGTCATAGTGCTTCCTGGGACTTATAGCTGGCTGGGACTACTGATTGCCTCCTTCCCTTGGTAGCTTGCATAGTTCCTGTGGATACTGCTAGAACTATCCCTCAGAGAGCAGCCATCCAATCAGTTCCAGCTTTGTTTCTCCAAGTCTTATGTCTGAAGTGAGTGGTGGCTTCAGCAATAGAGGCTTATCTTCAAGTTATGAGAGGCAACCAAGGATTTAATATAAACTGAACAATCAGCAACCATCCCACAAGTTCCATCAGTTTTGATAAACCAATATTATCAAGTTCTCTCAAAATCACTCTTACACATCGCTTTTTTTCAATCACCTACACAGTGTATACCATTTGTTACATATCTAAGAATAGTGGAATTAATGTTTTCATGTCAGGCATTCCAAAGGGTGTCTTGGGGTTATGGTGTGCACAGCCTGTGTCAAACAGGTGGTCCCAGTTTCCTGTTGTTGTCCTCAGCCCCTGCCTTCACACACACACACACACACACACACACACACACACACACACACACACACACACACACACACACCACAGTGTGCACCCAGAAAACCCCTAAACTTGTTTGTTCTCTCTCACTCATTGGTAATAATAGAAATTCAAAGTGGCTCAGTGGCTTGAGGGATCTTAAGATGAGAGTTTGGAATTAGCACTGTCTCCCACTGTGACATTAAGCAATTATTTAAGCTAATTGGTTCTATATTTCTTCACCTGTAATTTGAGGATAATGATAGCACTGTGACATAACTGGTAAGTGGAGGTTAAATAAAATGAGGCATAGGAAAGTTTACTTGCCTGGATCCTGATCAATTGCTAGAATACTAAGGACATTTTTTGGTGAGAGGGTAGCAAATCTTTCAGGATTAGAATCAAGGTATATTTGAATCTCCAAGTCCCAATGGAGAAACCAACTGGGACCTCCCCCAGGCTCCCTTTTCTGGATAGCAATGTCTCTGTCCTGGCTCATAGGAATAAATTTCATGCACTCTGTCTTTCCTCGACTTCTCCCATATCCCAGGAACTGACACACTGTTTGTTCTTTGAGTTGTGGTTCTTCATTTCTCCATTATTGTCATTATCTCACTTTGTCTGTCCCATATTATTTATCTTATGAACTCTGCTTCATCTTCACATGCCTCTGCTTGAGGAACTCAGATCTGTAGCTCTTGGGAGAAAGCCCAGGTTTCATGGTGATATATAGGAGGAGTGCTACAACCAGTGTTTTCTCAATATGGTGTGAATATGTAACTACAAACACATAGAGCAGCCATGTCTACCTACTCAAAACTTGCATGACTTACATAAATGGCATGAGAGGAGGAGAGGGTGAGCTGGAAGAGTTAGGGTCTCAGCAGGAGTGGGATGGAAATAAAAGGTATTAAACATAATTGCAATGCAATGTACACATGCATTAAATCATCACCAGGCAGTGGTGGTGCACACCTTTGATCCCAGGAGGCAGAGGAAGGTGGATCTCTATGAATTCAAGGCCAGCGTGGTCTACAAAGAAAATTCAAGGAAAGCCAGGGGTATGCAGAGAAATCCTGTCTTAAAGATGAAAAAAAAAAGGGGGGGGGGAAGGGAGAATGTAAAATAAACTATAAAATAAAAACCAAACAAGACAGCCAACCAGCCAACAACAACAAAGGGAACAAACAAATGAAGAAAGACCAGGCTCTTCCTGCTTCAGTAGACTAAAGAACTGTGGTCGGAATGCTACTCTACCCAGTCCTGCAGTTTATAGAGCCTCCAGCTCTTTTACCTTCCGATGGGAGACTCTTTATTGCATTGTCTACTTAGTTTCTTTACCTATGAAATAGAGGTCAAAATTGTTTGTTCTTCAGTAAATTATGAAATTCAAGTAAGAAATGCATGCAGAGCACCTAGACAGGATGTGAAAATTCTTTTCCTTCAATTTTACTCACACTTACCTACATACATGAATATATTATGGATTTTCATATTATGAATAATGTTTTACATGAAATAAAATATAAAATTTCCATTCTTGTATTAGCTTATTTTTATATAGCCATCTTTACTTGTGCTACAAATGTCACCATTTTTATACCACATGCTATAGTAGATACTTTATATACATTATTTCACTTATTTCATTTTATATACTTATTTCACCATTACTGACAATAATTGTTCTAGAAATTTCCAGGTATAGATTCCTTGTTAGCAATAAATCTTTGCTTAGAAGAAATGTTTATCAATTTGTCTATCTTATTACAGCCATTAAAATGTTTATCAATTTGTCTTTATTCTTACACCGTTAAAAAACAAATAGCCTCTAAAGATGTCAGAGCATATGACAGTTGACTACTAGATGTCAGAGCTGGCTTGTTTTGTCCTGAAAATTGGATCTCTAGCTAAATTATTCTGTAGGCTTTAGATGGTGAATTGCTGCTGCTGGGATGTGAGCCAGACATGAATGCTAAGTACTATGCCTGTAGTTTGCAACCCAGCAATCACAGCATCCCCAGGTAGGCTGAAGGGTACTCATAGGAAGACATGACTACCTTCAGTCTGCAGTCCAAGGCAAGTCTCATGTTATGGTGCAATCGAGAGTCTTCCTGTCCTGTAAACAGAGCACAGCCCATTGTGGCTCTCACTCAGGGTCTCCATGAGTGTTTCATATGTGAGTACCCCCATGAGCCTCATGATGGTCCAGTGGCAAGTTGGTTTGGACCAACTTTAAAGTGGGTGTGCAGTTCATTAAGCCTGTAGTAGTTCCAAAGCTTCCTCTATGCAGATTTCTTGCATTTTATCTAGGTCTAGATGAAAGAGATCCACACTGCTGTTTAAGAAATAAGCCTTGACTCTCTTAGGGACTTGAACTGATAAAGTGAGCATATGAAATAAATATTGGTAATGAGCAAAACTTGAAAGGAAAAATCTAAAGTTTAATGGGGGAGGGTTCAATCTATCTTAAAGAGTATGCACCAAATGATTGCTTTATCTCAGTTTTGCTTTGAGAATTTCTTTCTACAGCCAGTTAATATTTCCCTCAGACAGCAAAATCTATTTGCTATCTTTTTTTCTCTACATGGTTCTTTTGCCTTCCATTTTCTTCATGCAAGGGGTAGATTTTCAGAGCCTATCTCACGCCAGCAATTGGCAATGGAAGTAGCGAGCTATTTGTACTCCAAAACCTGGAGATTTGTGCCCCCAGGAAGCTCATGGGCTGCCAGGAAGGCAAGCATATGAGAAAACTGCTTAGCATGCATCACCACTGTGTGGTGGCACAATGGGAAAGCTGTGTACAGGCCTTCAAGGAACCTGAGAGATGGGCTTCCAAGATAGTCTACGGGTTTTCAGGAAAGGCTTTAGGAAGAGATGATAGCTACAGTGAGTTTAAAGTGAAAATCGGGAATTAGTCCAAGAAGAGAGATAACAATTCTGAAGATCTTAGGTACTGTAAAATTGTTACGCATATAAGAAGTCCATTGGCTATCTCAGCCAGATGACATCATTCCTTACTGTATGTACGAATGTGTGCACTGTTCAGACACATGGGTATTTTGTTCAATAGATACAAGTTGGCTTTATAACTAGAATAACTGGCTATCTAAAGAGTCTTTCAAGATCAGGATGGTGTCCAACATGTAGATGAAACTGGAGGCTCTAATGATGAAATATCCTCACAAACACACTGGAGCCTGTGAGGATGTGTGCACAAATCACCAGTATACTTTTGAGAAAAGGTAACAGAGGTGTGGTGTGACACTGATACTAAAATGACCTAGTTCTTGTCCAAAGCATCTACAGTCACTCAGTATTCAACTTTCACAACACTGCCAGAGGAACCTGAGGAAAAGAAGAAGTAGCCTTGAACAACAAAAAAGAAACTGTGAGAGTGCTCATGCTAAATGGGACATGTGTGCTGCATCCTTCCCCCTCCATGCACAGCGATCTTTCTAGAGGAGGGCAGAAGCTTGTGAGAGCCAGACATGGTGGAACACTGCTGAGAAACAGTGTCTTTAAGACATTACTGAGATGTGCACACAGAGACTCACAACAGTTAGGATTATTTCCAGAAGGATAGTAAATTACACAAGTTAATTGTTAGTTGATCAAATCATGGCCATGCTAATTGCTAGTCTATTTTTATCACCAGAATATACACCCTAGGTGTGACAGATAGATATGATACTATAGATAGTTACGGTAAAAATATTTAGATAATGTCTTAAAAATCTTAGAGTCCTACAGAATTTGTCATTTAAAAGATGTTTTTTTGCTTTAAGGATTCTCTGACAAGTTAACTACTGGCAACAACCAGCCTACCAAAAAGAAGATGATGAACATCAAAAAACCAAACCAAAACAAAACAAAAAAACCTCCTTAAGGAGATGGCTTCAAATACAGCAAACCAGTCACTGGGCAAAATATCCTCACCTTGGCTACAGACAGAATTCTACCTAAAAATGGGCAAACTTGGATGCAAGTAGAGTTAACTTTATTTAGATCTTGTACTAAAGGTGTGTACTAGGGATGAGGCAAAACCACAAGTACTTATTTACATTGAACAGAAAGCTCTTGTGTTAAATGTATGTATTAGAGATGAGCCATTCCACAGCTAGAAACAGTTTTTCACAGTTTACAATGGGATCAAATATCCGGCAACATTTCCCGCATTTTGCCTAAATAAAATTCTCTCTAACATCAATAAACTATATACTCTCTGGTAAAACATACATTCAGAGTGTTCAGTCCATTAATGTTTAGTAGCCTTGGAGAAAGTACTCTGCTGTCTATCATGTCTTGGTGAGTCCAATGATACCTAAATCACTTTGTATCATAACCTGCATTAGCAATCAAAAACATCATTTTAGACCTAAAACATTTTCTTCTACCCTAAACAGTTTAAGCTTAATTGTAAGACTATAACTATTTAACCTTCAATCTCATCAGAGGCCTGAGAAGGATAAATATTATCTGAATAAACAGGAACTGCAGAGCAAGCAGCTTCCAAAACCGTGGAAATGACAGAGGATGACAGTCACCCAAGATTTCTCTGTATCATTGAAGTGTCATCTTCAGTCTTCTGCCTCTTAATATCTGACAGTTTTTTCTGTGAAGTGGGAAGTAGGATTTGTCTGCCTTGTCCTTGCAAAGCTCGGCAGTAGACTTTCCTGTGCATAGTTTGTCCAGTATATCTATAATTGGAGCAAAAGCAACTTCTTGTCCAGTGGCTAGCTTGTCACAATTGAAACAATCTTTGTAAGGATGCTCTTTGATGTTCATCATGTTCTTTGAAGTGGTGTTGCAGTGCTGCCAAGAACTGGTATGTCTCATTGTCAAAAATGTCTTAAATGACTAAAACATCATTAAGTGTCATATGTTTTTGAAGACCATCTACCTATCTCAGTATATTTGAGTAGACAAATGTTGCTTGTCTCTAGCTATTTACTATCTGATTAATCTAGAAAACACCTGTGAGTAACTAAACTAGTATCTAACAGAACCACAAGTTTCATTGACTGACTTAACTTGCATTTTTTTAAAGTTATCCAAAACACTTGTAATAGTAGCTTTCAAGATTGGAACTTCATATTGAATTTTTAAGAATTATAAAATATAATACCTTTAAGAGAATTGACACATAGTATGTTGTAACCAAAATATAACCTTCATTTTGTATCAATATACAAAAGATCTATACCAATGTAACTAATTATAACCTGAATTTTGTACCAATATACAAAGATCTATAAGAGTAGATTCAATATCCTATTCTTTTTTCCTATTATTCCTATATAATTTCTATATTTCCCCTGTTTTGTTTTCATTCCTCCCCCCTTTTCCTCTAACACTAGCTAGAAGAGAAGGAAGGACAGAAGAAAGAAAAAGAGAGAATGGAATCCTTGAATCTAACTCCCTATACTTTGTTTCCTCCTTGACCAAGACCATTAACAACTTGCAAAAATACCCTGAAAATAATGACAAACATCCATCACCCATGGAATGACCAAAAATCCACCCACCTCGCATTTTAGGAATGGGATGTTGTTCTCATAAAATTGCTTCCTGCTAATTTGGGGCATAGTTTCCTCTTGGGGGCACAAGAAATTGAGAAAATGGTCAAGTCTTAAGAAAGCTAGGAGATTCCAAGATGGTGCTGTCCAGTCTCTACATGCAATAAAAAAGCAGGCTTAAATAAATCCTGATAGAAACCTTCTGTGAGACTGGGTCCTCTTAGCTAGCCATTTTGAAGTTGGTCTAGATGAAGATTTTTGAGGAAACAGCTATTGAGGCAGTTTGTGAGTCAGAATCATCTGAGCTACTTGTGTTCTTTGGTGTCTTTTTTCTTTCTCAGATGTTTCACTTTTCAGTCATCTCCAAACTCCTTAGGTGTATACTTTCATTCTTTTGGAAAGATAACAACAACCCCTGTTCTAACCATAACTCTTAAGGGGGGGTTCCTTTTTGGGAAGGCACTATGTTTTTCCTAGGGTAAGATGGTTTTTGACAATAGAAAGAAGTATTATCCCTTAATTGAAATAAAAAATGTCTTTTGAAATTTTGGAACTAAATATACCTTTATTTGTACTTATTTTTAGATCACATATTTTCTGCCTGCCTTTTGCAAGTAGATTGTAGATTTAAATGTTGCAATTCTTATATGCCTGCTTCTGGCTCCCAGGTGTTTGGATCTAAGGAATGTGTTTTCCAAGTGCTGGGATTAAATGTGTGAATCACCGCCACCCTGCTTACTGTGACTCTAGAATTTAGAAAACGACCAAATTATGGAGATCTAGCTGTTTTTGCTGGGATGAAATGCATGGGCTACCACTACCCTGCTCAAATATTTTATCTTAGCTTTCAATTATTTCAACTCTTAGAGATTTAGAAACCAAATTGGAACTATAGTAAGACCTTAAATGTACTTAAAACACTTTAAATCTCCTAACTGCATCATTAATACCAAACAAAAATATCTTTTGTATTTAAGAAGAAAATGTTAGTCTTTATAACTTAGTTTGCACTTAATGACCAAGCTGTCTAATGAACTATCACCTCTCCTTATTCGGGAGATATCTCTTGTTCATATCTGTTCTGTATTAATTTTTATGGTATCCACTGCTTTTGTTCTCCTATGGAACCAAAGGCAAAACTTCTTCCCCAAGGTAACAAATATCTTGGATTACATTCTGAGGTCAATGTATGTTTAAAATATACTGGCTGGTTTAATTCAGCCATTTTATTTTCTTTCTAGTACCCAATGTCTCTCTGTAGCTGTTCTTCTTTTCTCATTAGCGTTAATGTTTTTTTTTTAATTTTTATTAATTTATCCTTGTTACATCCAAATGGTTATCCCATCCCTTGCATCCTCCCATTCTTCCCTCCCTCCCATTTTCCCCTTATTCCCTTCTCCTATGACTGATCCTGAGGGGGATTTCATCCCCCTGTATATGCTCATAGGTTATCAAGTCTCTTCTTGGTAACCTGCTATCCTTCCTCTGAGTGCCACGAGGTCTCCCCCTCCAGGGGACATGGTCAAATATGAGGCACCAGAGTAAGTGTGAAAGTCATACAACACTCTCCACTCAACTGTGGAGAATGTTCTGACCAGTGGCTAGATCTGGGTAGGGGTTTAGAGTTTACTGGCTGTATTGTCCTTGGCTCGTGCCTTAGTTTGAGCGGGACCCCTGGGCCCAAATCTGCCTATCATAATGTTCTACTTGTAGGTTTCTAGGACCCTCTGGATCCTTCTACTTTGCTATTCTCCCATGCTTCTCTCATCTAGAATCCAAATAGGATGTTCTCCCCTCTGTCCCATTTTCCTGGTAGGTGAAGGCTTTCATGGGACATGCCCCTTGGGCTAATATGCAGATATAAGCGAGTATATACCATTTGAGTCTTTCTGCTTCTGGGTTAACTCACTCATTATGATCATTTCTAGCTCAATCCATTTGTCCACAAATTGCGGGAATTCCTTGTTTTTAATAGCTGAGTAGTATTCCATAGTATAAATGTACCACAGTTTCTTTATCTATTCTTCTACTGATGGACACTTAGGCTGTTTCCATGTTCTGGTTTTATGAATAAGGCTGCTATGAACATGGTTGAGCAAATTTTCTTGTTGTGTGCTGGAGCATCTTCTGGGTATATTCCAAGGAGTGGAATAGCTGGGTCTTGAGGAAGCCCTATTCCCAGTTTTCTGAGATAGCACCAGATAGATTTCCAAAGTGGTTGTACTAGTTTGCACTCCCACCAGCAATGAAGGAGTGTTCCTCTCTCCCCACATCCTCCCCAGCATGTGGTGTCACTTGAATTTTGGATCTTAGCCATTCTGATGGGTGTAAAATGTAATCTCAGAGTTGTTTTGATTTGCATTTCCCTGATGACTAAGGAGGTTGAGCCTTTTTTTTTTTAAGTGTTTCTCAGCCATTTTGATATTCCTCTGTTGAGAATTCTCTGTTTAGTTCCAAGCCCTATTTCTCAATTGGGTTATTTGGTTTGGTGGTGTTTAATTTCTTGAGTTCTTTATATATTTTGGATAGTAGATCTTTGTCAGATTGGTGAAGATCATTTCCCAGTCTGTAGGCTGTCGCTTTGTTCTCTTGACAGTGTCTCCTGCCTTGCTGAAGCTTCTCAACCTCATGAGGTCCCATTTATTAATGGTTGACATTAAGGCCTGGGCCGTTGGTGTTCTGTTCAGGAGGTTGTCTCCTGTGCCAATATGTTCCAGGCTCTTTCCCACTTTTTCCTCTAATGTGACTTAGTGTCTCTGCTTTTATGTTGAGGTCTTTAATCCACTTGGATTTGAGTTTTGAGCAAGGTGACAAATATGGGTCCAGTTGCATTTTTTTACACATAGACCTCCAGTTAGACCAGCACCATTTGTTGAAGATGCGATCCTTTTTCCATTGAATGGATTTGGCTTCTTTGTCAAAAATCAAGTGACCAAATGTGTGTGGATTCATATCTGGGTCTTCGATTCGATTCCACTGGTCAACCATCCTGTTGCTGTGCCAATACCATGCTGTTTTAATTACTATTGCTTTATAGTACAGTTTGAGATCAGGTATGGAGATTCCTCCGGAGCACCTTATTGTAAAAGATTGTTTTAGTTATTCTGGATTTTTTGTTTTTCCATATGAATTTCAGAATTCAACTTTCAATGTCTTTAAAAAAATGTGTAGGTATTTTGATAGGGATTGCATTGAATCTGTAGATTGCTTTTGGTAGGATGGCCATTTTTACTATGTTAATTTTCCCAATCCATGAGCAAGAAAGATCATTCCATCTTCTTAGTTCATCTTCAATCTCTTTCTTCAGAGTTTTGAAATTTGTTTCAAACAAGTCCTTCATTTGCTTATTTAGAGTAACTCCCAAATATTTTATATTGCTTGTGGCCAATGTGAAGGGTGTGGTTTTCATAACTTCTTCCTCTGCAAGCTTGTCATTTGTGTATAGGAAGGCTCAGACTTTTTTTAGTTAATTTTGTATCCAGTGAGTTTGCTGAAGGTGTTTACCAGCTGTAGGAGTTCTCTGGTAGATTTTTGAGGGTCACTTATGTACACTATCATATCATCTGCAAATAGGTATAATTTGACTTCCTCCTTTCCCATTTGGATACCCATGATCTCCTTTTGCTGTCTTACTGCTCTGGCTAGAACTTCGAGTACTATATTGAAGAGATATGAAGAGAGTGGGCAGCCTTGCCTTGTTCCCGATTTTAAAGTAATTTCCTTGAGTATCTCCCCATTTAGCTTGATTTTGGCTTTGGCTTGCTGTATATAGCCTTTATTATGTTGAGGAAAGTGCCTTGTATCCCCAATCTCTCTAAAACCTTAAACATGAATGCGTGTTGGATTTTATCAAATGCTTTCTCTGCATCCAAAGAGGTGATCATGTGGTTTCTTATTTTCAGTTTGTTTATATGGTGGATTACATTGATGGATTTCCATATATTAAACCATCCCTGCATGCCTGGAATGAAGCCTACTTGGTCATGATGAATGATATCTTTGATGTGTTCCTGTATTTGTTTTGCAAGTATTTTATTTAGTGTTTTTGCATCGATGTTCATAAGAGAAATCAGTCTGAAATACTCTTTCTTTGTTGAGTCTTTCTGAAGTTTAGGTATCAATGTGACCATGGCCTCATAGAATGAATTTGGTAATTTTCCATCCTTTTCTATCTTTTAGATTAGCTTGAAGAGTATCGGTATTAGTTTGCCCTTGAAGGTCTGGTGGAATTCTGCACTGAAACCATCTGGCCCTGGGCTTTTTTTGGTTGTGAGACTATCAATGATTGCTTCTATTTCTGTAGGGGAAATGGGATTATTTAGCTTGTTTATCTGTTCTTCACTCAACTTTGGCACGTGAAATTGATCAAGAAAATCACCCATTTCCCTTAGATTTTCAAATTTTGTGGCATATATGCCTTCGAAGTAGGATCTTATGATTCTTTGTATTTCTTCAGTGTCTGTTGTTATGTCTCTCTTTCCATTTCTGATTTTGTTTATTTCAGTACTATCTCTCTGCCTTTTAGTTAGTTTGGCTAATGGTCTGTCTATCTTGTTGATTTTCTCAAAGAACCAGCTCTTGGTTTTGTTGATTCTTTGGACTGTTTTCTTAGTTTCTCATTTGTTAATTGCAACCCTGAGTTTGATTATTTCCAGACATCTACTCCTCTTGCGTGTTTCTACTTCTTTTTTTCCTTGATCTTCCAGTTGTGTCGTTAAGATGCTTATGTGTGATGTTTCCAATTTCTTTTTAAAGGCACTTAGTGCTATGAATTTTCCTCTTAGCACTGCTTTCAATGTATCCCACAAATTTGGCTATGTTGTTCCTTCGTTTTCATTGAATTTCAGAAACTCCTTGATTTCTTTCTTTATTTCTTCCCTGACCCAGATGTCATTTAGCAGAGAGTTGTTTAGTTTCCACGTACGTGTAGGCTATTTGTTATTTCTGTTGTTGTTGAATTGCAGCCTAAGAGCATGGTGATCTGATAGGATACAAGGTGTTATTTCAATCCTCTTGTATCTGTTGAGGCTTGCTTTGTGACCTATGATGTGATCAATTTTGGAAAAGGTTCCATGGGGTGCAGAGAAGAAGGTATATTCTTTCTTGTTTGGGTGAAAGGTCCTATAAATATCTGTTAGATCCATTTGACCCATGGCATTAGTTAATGATGTTATTTCTCAGCTTAGTTTCTGTTTCAATGACTTACCCTTCAGTGAGAGTAGGGTGTTGAAGTCTCCGACTATTATTGTGTGGGGATCGATGTGTGGTTTAAGCTTTTTTAGGAGATCTTTTATAAATGTGGGTGCCCTTGTTTTGGAAGCATAGATGTTCAGAATTGTGATGTCATCTTAGTTAACTTTACCTTTGATGAGTATGAAGTGTCCTTCCTCATCCCTTTTGATTAATTTTGGTTGAAAGTCTATTTTGTTCGATACTAAAATGGCTACGCCTGCTTGCTTCTTGTGACCATTTGCTTGGAATATTTTTTTCCAACCTTTTACCCTGAGGTAATGCCTATCATTATGGGTGAGATGTGTTTCTTAAATGGAGAAGAATGTTGGATCTTGTTTGTGCACCCATTCAGTTAGTCTGTGTCTTTTTATTGGAGAATTGAGACCATTGAGAGATATTAATGACCAGTGACTGTTAAGAGTCTTAATTTTGATGTTGTTTCCAGTCAAGCATTTGTGTAGTTGTGTTTTTGCCATGGTATAGTTATCTATTTCGTGAGTAGTTTTGGTTGTAGCTTTACCCTTTGGGATGGAGGTTTCCTTCTAGTACCTTCTGTAAAGCTGGATTTGTGGATAGGTACTGTTTGAATTTTTTTTTGTCATGGAATATTTTGTTTTCTCCATCAAGAGTTATTGATAGTTTTGCTTGGTAAAGTAGTCTGGCCTGGCATCTGTGGTCTCTCTTAGGGTTTGCAAGGTCTCTGTCCAGGCCCTTCTGGCTTTTATGGTCTCTGCTGAGAAGTTGGGTGTAATTCTGATAGGTTTGCCATTAGAAGTTATTTGGCCCTTTTCCCTTGCAGCTTTTAATATTTTTTCTTTGTTCTGTATGTTTTGTGTTTTGATTATTATGTGACAGGCAGTTTTTCTTTTCTGGCCATCTCTATTTGGTGTTCTGTAGGCCTCTTGTATGTTTATAGGTATCTCTTTCTTTAGATTGGGGAAATTTTCTTCTATCATTTTGTTGAGAATAGTTTCTGGGCCTTGGCGTCTGCTATCTTCTTTCTTCAATGCCTATTATCCTCAGATTTCTTCTTTTCATGGTGTCTTTAATTTCTTGGATGTTTGGTGTCAGGAGTTTTCCAAATTTGGCATTTTCTTTAATGGTTGCTTCAAGATCTGTGATTGTATATTCTAGACCTGAGATTCATTCTTCCATCTCTTGTATTCTGTTAGAAAAGCTCACCTCTGTGTTGCTCGCCTTCTTCTCTGAGGTCTCACGTTCTCGTTTTTCTTCTGTCTGTGTGTTTATCATTGAATCTATTTTCATCTTCAGATCTTGAACTGATTTTTTGATTTCTTTCATCTGATTGTTTGTATATTCCTGAGTTTCTTCCATTGCCTCTTTATAGGTCTTCAGAGCTTGAACCGTTTATTTATTTCTTTCATCTGGTTGTTTGCATTTTCCTGAAATTTTCCAGTTCCACTCTATCTGCTTATTTTATGTCTCTCACCTGTTTGTCTGCGTCTTCCTGCATTTGATTATGAATTTTATTAGTTTCCTCCATTATCATCCTCATTACTAAGGATTTGAAGTCATTTTCTTGTATTTCTGTTGTATTTGATTTCTCTGGGATAGCCCTGGAGATGCCATGTTTTTTTGGTTTTTTTTTTGTGTGTGTGTGTATGTTTTTACGCTGTCCTTTAGGCATCTTGCCATCTCTGTTTTTGTTGGGTAGCTTCCAGAGTTGAGTGGAGGGAATCTGATGATAGATCCACTTGTTTTCTCACAATTTCCCTAGGCTTTAAGCTCTGATGCTTCGCTGATGTGGGTGGCAGGAGGCTAGCTCTGTCGTTTTGGACTCTCACAGCCAGTGATCCTCAGCTGGCCTGTACTGTGAGTCCTGCGATCGTTCTGTGTCTCTGAATGAGCATTGGTTCAGGCCAAGGTATCCACAGCCTTTTTGGTCCCCTGCCAAGTCCAACTAGGGACACTGGGCCTGAACCACGTGCCAAGCTCAGCTAGATTCTCAGGGCCTGGAATGTCTGTCGAGCTCAGCTATGCACTCAATCTATGCACTGAGCTCCCCTAGGAACTCTTGCCCTAAAATGCATGCAGAGTCCAGCCAGAATTTTTGGGCTGGGACTGTGCACCAAGCTCAGCTAGGGGCTTTTGGCCCAAAGTGCGTGCTGTGGTCAATTATAGACTCAGGGCCCAAACCATCCACCATGCTCAGCCAGAAATTCTGGATTCAAACTGCGCACTGTGTCCAACCAGAATCTTAGAGCTAGGACTGTGCCAAAAGCTCAGCTAGGGTCTCTGGGCCCAATCTGTCTGCCAAGCACAGTTAGGGACTCTGGCCCCAAACTACAAGCTGAGCTCCACCTGAGTTTCTGGGGCAGAATTGTGCACTGAGCTCAGCCAGGGAATCTGGACCCACACTGTGCACTGAATTCAGCCCGGGACTCCAGGCCTAAACTGCGTGGAGAGTCCAGCCAGAGTCTTAGGGCTGCCAAGCATGTGCACAAAGCTCACCTAGAGTCTCTGGGCCCAATCTGCCTGGCAAGTCCAGCTAGGGACTCTGGGCCGAATCTGTGTACTGACCTCAGCCTGCGTCAGTGCCCCAGAACTGCCCACTGAGCTGAGCTAGTGTCTCCGGCAGAACTGCTTGCTGAGCTGAGTTAGCGCCTCGGGTGGACCTGAGCACGCTGCCCAGCCTGTGTCACAACAAGGGAGCTGTGGCTGAGCTGAGCTAGTGCCTTGGGCAGAATTGCTTGCTGATATGAGCCAGCATCTCCACGGCACTGCACACTGAGCTGAACTCGGGACTCTGGGGCTGAAATGTCCGCCGAGTCCAGTTTGGGTCTCAAGGCACCGCGAGGCCCAAATCCTACCCAGAGTCCCCTCTACTGCAGCAACTCCCACCGGTCACCACACCAATCGCCTCCACCGGAAGGCTCTGAGCTGCAAACCTCAGCCGCCGCCGCTGCGGACGCTGTTGTGACTGCTGCCGCTGCTGCTGCCTCTGTTGCTGCTGCTCCAATCCGAGAAAATCTACACTCTTCCCATGTGCAGGGGCACGCAGGTCGTCTGCACCCTGGTTCCGAACCGTGGAGTACTCCTGCTGCCGTGGTGTGGGGACCTCAGTGTTCCTGGATCAGAAATCTGTGCAATTCCCTGAATTGTTCACTGGAGCTTCCAAACATGGTCCACACTGCTTGCGGCCATCTTGGATCCTTGTGTTAATGTTTTTGTAAGTTACCAATGCATTGTGTAATCTATCTCTGGGGGAACTTATTACTCTTTTCTGTTTATTAGGCATATCTTTTAAGGTGAGAGTAAATCCTTTTCTAACTGCTTATCCTGTAGGATTGTGTGATTTACCTGTAATATGCCTTACATTGTAATAGGCAAAAAACTTTCATTTTTCTAGAGACATATGCTGAAGCATTGTTAGTCTTAATATGTGCAGGTATCCCCATAACAAGCATTACTTCTAATAAATGTGTAATTACAGAATCAGCCTTTTCAGGACTTAAAGCAGTTGTCTATTGAAATCCTGAATATTCAACTGTGGTATGGAGCACATACTTTAATTTTCCAAAACCTGAGAAATGAAACATGTAAATTTGCCAAATTTCATTTCTTTTCGTACCTTTTGGATTACTTCCTTCAGGAAATGGAGTTTGATTATTCAAAGAACAAGTAGGACATTGCCTTATAATTTCCTTGGCTTGTTGCCAAGTGATAGAAAAAGTCTTTCTTCAAACTTTTGCTGTTAACATGGTGTTTCTTATGAAATTCTGAAGCTTCTAGCTTATTTCTTATTAATAGTTGATCAATTTCATCATTACCCTATATGGGATCTGATACGTGTTATACATGCAGGATGATTTCTATTTCTAATTACTTGTTGTGGTTGAGTAAATGGTGATATTAGTTATGAATCATGTGCAATAAGTTCAGCTGCTTGGATATGTAAAACAACTCTTTCAGCACAGTGTGAGTTAGTAACTATGTTAAGAAATTCATGAAAATCACATAATACCATAAGAATGGTATGCAATGGTGATTTTTTAACTGAATCATAAAGGTTCTGAGATATTTTTCCTGACTTACAACCTGCCTTTCCTGATTTGTTTCCATCAGAATAGACACTGCTGTTGCTTTCATAATGTTAGGGAGAATCCAGTTAGTTCTTTTTATAAATTGAAGTCTCTTGATTTTGGAATATTTGATGATAATCTCTCCAAAAAAATTACTGAAGGCTTTTTGCCAGTATTCATTTTCTATCCATAGTGAGGCAGTTTCAGCATTAGCAAACGATACCACAGTTTCTGTAGTCTATTCCTGCTAATTGACAAAGCCTCATTTTACCCTTCAGAATCAATTCAGAAAACTTTTCTACATAGGTCTTTATTTTTAATTCTGTGTGCTAAAAATATCCATTCTTAGATACTATCTTCTCTCTGAAAAAGAATCACTGTAGGAGAATGAGCAGAGGACAGAATAACCAAAATACAGTCTAGCTATAGATCTAAGCAATCCACATGTACATCCTATAATTTCTTTTGTACCGGAGTCATTCTCTCTCAGACCCTGATGATAATTTTCTTGGACTGTTTAAGTCCTTATCACCTTGTAAGGTTTGAAATAAATTACTTAGCTCCTTAGTAGTTAATCCAATTGTGGAACATAGCCAGTTATCTCCCAGCAATTTTGAAAACCATTAAGAGTTTTTTAAAATTTTTTACTAATTTATTCTTGTTACATCCCAATGGTTATCCCATCCCTTGTATCCTCCCATTCTTCCCTCCCTCCCATTTTCTTCTTATTCCCCTCCCCTATGACTGTTCCTGAGGGGGATTTCATCCCCCTGTATTTGCTCATAGGGTATCAAGTCTCTTCTTGGTAACCTGCTATCCTTCCTCTGAGTTCCACCGGGCCTCCCCCTCCAGGGGACATGGTCAAATATGAGGCACCATAGTAAGTGTGAAAGTCATACCCCACTCTCCACTCAACTGTGGAGAATGTCCTGACCAGTGGCTAGATCTGAGTAGGGGTTTAAAGTTTACTGCCTGTATTGTCCTTGGCTGGTGCCTTAGTTTGAGCAGGACCCCTGGGCCCAAATCTGCCTATCATAATGTTCTACTTGTAGGTTCTAGGACCCTTTGGATCCTTCTACTTTGCTATTCTCCCATGCTTCTCTCATCTAGAGTCCTGATAGGATGTCCTCCCCTAATTGGTATCTCCTTATTTGTAAGTTCTTTGGTCAAATTTTCTATAAAGCTATCTTATATCCTAGATAATTGACAGAATCTCCTCTTTGTATTTTTAGGAGCAATTTATAATGCTCATCAAGGCAAAATTCATCAAACATTTTTCTAAGGTATCTGCATCTGAAGCAGCCAATATGATATCATTCATATAAGGGTAAATTTAGATTAAGGAAACTGTTTACTAATTATTTCTAATGACTATTGGACCAAATATTGGCAAAAGTTATAACTGTTTAACATTCCTTTCCAATGTTTTCTCTTTATTGGACAACTATTATTATAAGTTGGCACTCAAAAAGCAAACATTTTCATATCATGTTCATGCAAAGGGATTGTGAAAAAGCAACCTTAAAATCATTGCTTTCAAAAGTTTTGTTAGTAAAAAAATATAATGGTATTCTGGGCTGTAAAGAGCCCATTGGTTGAATCATATTTAGGCCTCTTAAATTATTAACATCCTTCATTTTCCTGATTTCTTTTTTTATAAACATCACAAGGGAATTCAATGGGCTGGTATTTAGTTGCTCCTGCACCAGCTGTTTTAGTACCTGTAACTTTTATTTTATCATAGGCCATTGATTCACCGATATAAGCTTACCAGTCATTTTAAAGTTAGGGCAGTTAGTACATTTGAAAGACCAACATCTGTCGTGTCCTGTTCATGGACAACCTTGGAGGTCTGTGGATCTCAATAATATCTTTTAATATTTTTCTCAGAAGCATCCTTTATTTTATAGTTTGACTCTGAGATTGGAGGAATGTCAATCTGTGTTTTCTGTTGCTGTAATACATCATATCCCCATAAATTCATGGCTATATTAACCACATGCACTTTTAATTTTCCTATTTGTCCTTCTGCCTATACATTTGGCCCATCGTGCACTTTCTTTTACCTGAGACAAAGTTGCAGTCTCTAGAAGATGATATTTGATTCCTGAAGAGGCCAACCTGGGTGCCAAGAGTTTGGTGAAATTATTACTACATTTCCTCCTATGTCTACTACATCTACAAGTCCCGTGGCATTTATTTTTATTTTTCGCTTAGTTCTTTGATTATTTATAGCAGTTTGCCAAAATCTTTGTTTTGTGGATTCTCTTGAATTTTGTTTGTACTATTTATTAAAGCTATTCTGTCTTTGATCACATGCAGAGCAACATTATTTTTAACATTAGGCATGAGGTCTTTTAATTGCTTTGTAGATGAGTTTCTCTTGTACTGACAGGGAGCAATTGACTTGAATTTGATGAAGGGGCCTGCAGGAGACCCCGCCTTGGGTATGTTAAAATGACAAAGGGTTAACATGCCTATCCCTGGTTGATCTGAATTCATTAGTCCAATATTGGCCTTTGCCACACCTTCCACATACTCCTGGAGGCTGAAGCTTTCTTTGAGGTTTATCTCTAGGAAAAACACATGATTTCTAGAAATATCTTGCAAGCAATCCCTTTTCAAATGGTCTTGCTTACCACCATAAAAACATCTGCCATTTTGATTTTTCCTAAGACTTTTATAAATTATTTCTCTTATCCGATTAGCATCACAAACATAAGATCCAGGATCAGCCATATATCTAAACCATTCCTTTATTGGTGCTGATCTTGCCTTTAAAAGTCTAATCACCCTTTTGTATTTTGAATTAGCATTTTCAAAAGCTAAAGATTCCATCAGTATTTTCATGATTTCTGAATCTGATATTATTGTATTTATAGCTGAAGTCAATCTTTGCAACAACAACAACAAAATCAGTGAAGGATTCTTTTGAGCCTTGTATAATTTAGTAAATGACCCAGACCTTTTTTCTGATTCTTCAACCTTTTCTCAAGCATTTAAATCTGCTAAATGACATAGCAATGATGTGTGATCATCAAATCATGCTGCCTTTTTAAATCATTATATTAATCTTTAACTAGCAACTAATCCTGGGAAATATTAATACCTCGGGTCAGAATTAGTTGTTTTATGGTCTTAGTTTCCTCTTCCCACCATTTTTGTCACTGTAACTGAGGGCCAGCTTCCAATAATGCCAATTTTTTCTAGTCTTGGGGAATAATACTGTTCTGAGTTTCTTCACATAGGGTGAATGGAAACCATAAGAAATGATCACTTCTGCTCTCTACCCTGTTACTCTCCCTCTCTCTTCTTACGCCCTTTCTCTCTTCCTCTGTCTCTGTCCCTCTGGGGTACCTCTTCCCCCTTTCCTTATCTCCCCATGCTCATTTAATAAACTTCTCTATAACATAAAAAAATAAAAATGACCACTTCCTTAAATCTCCTCAAATCTAATAGGTCTGCCTCTGTCTGAGATATTTTATTATTCTCATTTATTGGTCTTTCTAAAGATTTTCTAAATTCCTTCATCTGTGTCTGAGTATTTTTCTTATTCTCAATTATAAGTCTTTCTAAAGCTTGTCAACATTTCTCTGCCTGTGTTTGAGTATTTTTATTTTTATTTATAAATCTCTCTAATTTTCCTTCTAAAGCTTGTATCTCATCAGTTCACTTTTTCTTTGAGTGAGTACAGCCAATTTCAGTCAAGTTATTTAGCTTTTTACTTTCTGTATCCCTTTCCAAGCCATCTAGAATCGCGCTAAACAGTATCCAGACCCTTCTATTATGATATTTCCCATCTTTAACTCTCTCCTTGAGAATTTCCCAGGTGACTTATCATATTTGGTGGCATCTCAGTTTGTTCACAATTAGAGTGATATCTCTGTCTGTGGAGTCTTGCCACTCATTGGAGTGCCAAAATATTGTTATAAAGAAAACAAAACAAAACAAAAATCCCAAACATTCTATTTTACAAATAAAGACTCAGGAGCCAGATGCTGGGGTTGAGTCCCACTAGCTCTGAGAGCCAGAGAACACACCGGGTTGATCTGGTTACTCAGCCAATGTCCTAGAATGAGAAAGAAAAGTCAAAAGCTCCCCCCCTTTTTTTTTCTCCATGCTGTCTTAAATATCCTTCTCTCAATATCCCTGTTTTCTGTTTAATCCTTGTCATTGGATTTTTTCCTCTGGCTCTTGACCTACGGTTGACTTAATTTAACTCCTGAAGTAGAGGTGTAAGATAGGTATAAGCCACACCATAAGGACTTGTTTACAGTAAGCAGAAATTTCTTGGGTTAAAGATGTATGTTAGGGCTGAACCACTCCACAACCAGAAACAGCTTTTTACAGTGCACAGTCTTGGGCTTCACAATGGGATCAAATATCATGCAACAGATGCTATTTTTTTAATATGGATGGTGGTGGTTCTATGTGTTGGCCTTAAAGCCGGGTACAGTGAAACTAGCTTGACATACTAGCCAATGTGAATAGACCTGCAAGTTCATGTTCACAAAAAGCAACCTAGCACTTGATCCAAACTATATCTTGGACCCAGAGTGTAAGTACTAGTTTCTGAGGCTGTAGAGACCAGTCTGGATTGAAGTCTACCAGGGCTATAGCGATAATAAGCCTGGACTATCATTTATGTGATAGACTGAGTCTCAAGTATATTGTATCCCAAGACCTTAGGAATAGGTCTAATGTCTGAGGTTGTAATGCTAACCTGGGTCAAGGAAACCTCAGTCCTTGTGAGGCAAAAGCAAACAGACAAACAACACAATATCCACCTAATCTTTGGGCCTAGTCTGGAGTCTTTATCTCAGGGTGCCAGTTTGGGCCTGAGGTGAAGGGAATGACATGGTGCCTGGTTTTACCAGGGAAGCCCTGATGTTCTGGCATTGTGGGCTCAATTCCCTGCACATCTCTCTACACATTGTGCTGTTGATGCTTATGGGAACAGTAACACAGGAAATAGAAAACTGTCTTTCCTTCCCTCCTCAATGTAACTCTTCTTTTTTTCTTCCTGACATCTATAACTTCTCAGTTGGAGTTTATATATCTTTTGAGGATATTTTCATGTGTGGATTGTTCACCAAATTGATATTTCCATAAAGCAAGTATGAGAAAATCCCTCTGTACTATCTTTCTGGCATTGCTAATGTTTTAAAATCTAATAGTGTGTATCTTGTAGTTGTAAAACCTTACCATAGCCTTTAATTTGTATTGGGAATATATGAAACTAAATACATTTCTTTCACTTAAATGTCTTTTAAAATTGTGACAAATAATCTCATCCTTTAAAAAAAGTATTCTAACCAAGGTTTGAGCTGTTTAAGATAAATTATAGCATTATAATTTATTATCATAAAGGACTGCTGAACTAATATTTTTGTGAATCCTTGATAATTCATTTATGCAACTTCCTTTTTTATTTACATTCTCAAAGTAATGTTGGATGTGAAAAACAATCAGTGATTTCTTCTTAAGGATTAACTGTACATAAACCTGAGAGACAACCAAGATATTTATAAATAGAACATCAATGAAAGAAGAAAAACTATTACTTCAGGATTACAGTTTTGAAATCACATATATTTTAATATATAATAAAATGATTATCAAGGAAAAATGGAAGGAACTGAGAACTTTATCTAAAACTCCCACTATATCTCTACTTAGAACTCTGCAGTGTCTTCTAATCAGTGAATATGAAGCTCCCTAAATGCTCAGGATTCCTTTTCCTCATTACACCCTGCTGTGGTTTAGATAAGTCTGGGGAATATTCCCAAAGGGTTATGTTCTGGATCTTGATAATTGGTGTGGTGGGAAAGTGAAGGGGTAAGGCCTTTAAGAACTCTAGACTAACCAGACGGATCATTGGAAACATTGCTTGAGGTAGAGTGAGGGATACTGCTGTTTTCAGGGAAATAGAATGAGAGAGAGAGAGAGAGAGAGAGAGAGAGAGAGAGAGAGAGAGAGAGAGATGGAAGGATAGAAGGATAGACAAGTTTTAAAAAGAAATCTTGGTTAATGCTTCTGGCATCCTATCTTTCCATTTGACATCCTACGTCTTTGTGATGTCATGCCCTCATTAATGGATGAATCAATAAAGCCAATCAATCTTACATTTTGAGCCTTCAAAACTATGAAACAAATAAATAAAACTCCTATCTTTCTGCAATACCCAGACATGGAGATGATGAAGCAATAACAGAGAACAGGTTGAGTGTCAATCTGCTTAATCTTTCCTACCTCATTAAATAAAGATTTCTATCCTGAATTTTTTTTTTCTACCACATTTCCCCCCTGAAATGTTATGATGTGTTGTCCTGTTTATTTCATTTGAAATAGTCAAAGTAACCTGTGATCATTTTATTATAATAAATATTGTATGAAGTTGGAGAGGGGGTTCCATTCACTGCTGTATCTAAACCCAGTTCTACATTGCCTCTATTGAGCAGAAGTCAAGGCAATATTTGACTTTTTCCTAGTGACAGATGAACTAGTGCCGGCAGTCAAACATTTCAGAGCTTCCTTCTTGTATATTCAAACCAGTTTGTTATAACTTATATATGGATCTGAGATAGAAGACTATATTGAATTGTTGTAAGCCAAAGTTTTGCAACTTTTTGCCTTTAACTAGTTGTACACTATTTAAGGTTATAGAATGTGGTCTACTACTGTTCCAATAATGTTACAGGTAGGATAGGATAATCAGCAAATTGTTGTGATCAGCATCATTTCCCATATTTGTTCCATGAAAAATTTAGATGGCAAGGCTAGAAATAGCTGAGAGATTAAGGGTTTGGTTCCTATCACCGAAATGGTGACATACACATAACTCCAATTCCAGAAGATCCAATTTCCTCTTCTGGTCTCCATTATCACTATATGCATATGTGTCATATAGGAGACATTCTTTCTTAATTCCTTTTCTATTGCTGTGATAAAATGGCCAAGGAAACTTATAACGCATTCAATTGGACTTGTGATTTCATGAGGATTAGAGTCTATGACACAAGAACAAAAACATGGCAGCAGCAAGACAGCCTGAGAGTTCTCATCTTGATCTGAAAATAAGTGTCTGGGAGGGAGGGAGGGAGGGAGGAAGGGAGGGAGGGAAGGAGAAAGAGAGGGGGGCAGAGAACCCAGGGAATAGTGCTCAAAGCCTACCCCTGGTGAAACTTTTCCTCAAAGAAGGCCATAACACCTAATCCTTCCCAAATAGTTTCACCAACTGGGGACCAAGTATTCAAACACACGAGCCTATGAGGCCCATTCTTCTACAAGTCACCACATGCTACTCTCCGGCTCCCATAATTCTCTCTCTCTCTCTCTCTCTCTCTCTCTCTCTCTCTCTCTCTCTCTCTCTTCATCGGCTCGTCTCTCCTCATCTCTCGTCCCCTCACGTCACTCATCTCGGCTCTCTCTCTCTCTCTTTCTCTCTCAAGACATGGCTGTCCTAGAACTCATTCTGTATACCAGGCAGCCTCAAACTCACAAAAATCTGGCTGCTTATGCCTCCTGAGTGCTGGCATTAAAGGCATGTGCCAATAGCACCTGGCCCTCGAGATAGTCTCTTAACCATAAACCCTTATAAAAGATCAAAAGCAAATTACATACCTCTAACATACAGTGGCACAGAATATACATTATGAATCCAAAAGAGAGGAATTACAGCATAGTGAGGAAGTACTGTGCAAAAAGAAAACCCAAATACAAGAGGCCAAACTTCAAATCCTGTAACTCCTTATATGATGTTAAAAGGCTTAGACATCTCCTCCCTGCTGGTTTGGCTGACTAGAGCACACTTCTGTTTCAGGCAGGTTCCATTTCTATGTGCAGCTCTCCCAGGCACATATCCCATGACTCTGGTATTTTCAACATGTTGAAGTCCCTGACACAACACAATTCTCAGCCTCACACAATTGCCTTTTAGGGCCTCTTGACCTCTCACAGCCTCTTGCAGGTACTACCATGCCACATGTTGTCAGGACTGAGGAGCCCTCCTCAAATATGGAGGAAGATTCTATAACCCCTTTACTCACATATCCTTTATGACTCTAAAGTGTAGATGACACTGCCATGCTTGGCCACTTGCTTGGGATAAACCTTAGCCTTCTTGCATCATATTTTCAATAGCTTTCATTTCTTCTTATTGCTAGAAACAGAAATTTCTTTAGGTCTTCTGCTTTTCCAGGTTGGACTCTGAGCTAAGTGGAGTCTTGCTCTACGGTTATCCCTATATCTCAGATAAAGCCTCTTCTTAATCTCCTTGTCTCTTTTGGCACAAGCCTTGGCTTCAACATTTATGTTTCCTCATGCACTTTTGTCCTTCCACTATACATTTTGTACTTCTTTTTACGTGATTTATTTATTTTTATTGGAGATCTCTGATTCTTGGTCACCCAGGCAGTGTCAGGTATAAGTTCCAGGTCATGGAGTAGACCTTAAGCCAAATCAGACACTGGTTAGTCACTCTCACAAGCTTTGTGCCACCGTTGCCCTAGCATATCTTGTAGGCAGGACACCATAGTAGGTCAGAGGGTTTGTGGCTGGTTTGGTGTTTAAGTTGCTCTTTTCGTAGCATGCAGGTTACCCTCTTGTACCAAAGATGCTGGAACATAGGGGTGAAGCCTTCATGTAGGCACCAGCTTGACATCTCCAAGTTCAGTGAGTTGTATAGGTATTGTCTTAAGCAATGGGAAATTACTCTCAGTTAACTGAAAGCAACTTACAGTTTTTTCAACAGCCTGAGTTGTTTGGGGATTCCCACGGGATCCATTTGACCAACCACTCAATTACGTATATCCAAATCCTGGTATGGGAAATTTTGCTGATAGCCACTTGGGATTCTGTCTCCTCTATTATTTGGCAATTTAGTTTAGATCACTTTCATATATGTATATATTTTAGGAAGTTTCAAATAACCCAATTTAAAAGTGGGGTACAGATATAAACAGAAAATTCTCAATAGAGGATACTCAAATGGCTGAGAAACAGAAATGTTCTACATCTTTAGCCATTAGGGAAATACAAATCAAAACTAATTCGAGATTTCATCTTGCACCTGTCAGAATGACTAAGATTATCAAAACAAATAACACTTCTGTTATAGTTATTTTTATAAAACTGTGTTTGTTTCTATTTTTCTCTCTTAACCTGGCTATCACACAAATAATTGATACTCTAACAAGCTTCACAGCACAAGAATTAGATGCTTATTACTCTATTCTTAGCTCTATAGGCTAATCTGGCTTCCTTCCAGTATACACACCAGAGATACTTGCACTTTGTAGCTCTCCGTTTTCCATCCCACTCTCTCTTTCTCCTGGTGTCTTCTGGATCTCTCCCATGGCTGAATCCCTTATTTCCTCTTCTAACTCCTTCTCCCCTAGCTGGCAGGAAGCTCAGCTCTATTCTCACCCTTGCTCAGCCATTGGCTATAAGCTGCTCTATTGGCATATCAGGGGACAATTGAGGAGCAGTGTTTACACAAAATTGAGACAGGAGATTCTCAGAGCAAGGATTGTAACAAGGTATGGGGCTACAGAAATTAGAATTTGAATTACACAATAACCTTTTGCCTACACTCTTCATGTTGGTGAGGATGTGAAGAAAGGGGAACTTTCAACCATTGCTGGTGGGAGTGCAAACTCATAAAGTCACTATGAAAATCAGTGTGGCATTTTTCTCAGAAAGGGGAATTGATCTATTTCAATATCCATCTATACCACTCTTGGGCATATAACCAAAGGATGCTTCATCCTAACACAGAGAGACTTGCTCAACCATGTTCACTGCTGTTTTATTAATAATATCCAGAAACTGTAAACAACCTAGATGTCCCTCAACATAAAAATGGATAAAGAAAACGAGGTACATTTATGCACTGGAGTATTACTTAGCTGGGAAAAAGAAAGGACAGCATAAAATTTGCAAATAAATATATGAAACTGGAGAAAAATCATCCTGATTGAGGGGGTATTCCAGACACAGAAAGACAAATATTGTATGTATTTATTTATATGTGGTTATTAGCTGTAAAGTCAATGATAACCAAACTACAATCCATAGAACCACAGTGGGTAGTATAGAATTAGGGCCTAGAAGAACAGATCTCATTAGGAAAGGGAAATGGAATAAATAATTATGGATGAGGGGCTGGAATGGAAGGATCAGGTGGAGAGGAAAAAGGGGGATTTAGGAGGGAATATGGAGAAAGACAGCTAAAATTATGGGGCATTTGAGAGGTAGTATGGAAACCTAATATAGTTCATTACTTGTTGATTTAGCCTCAGATAAATTCTTAGGATGAAGGCAGAAAGCAGACACAGTTTTTGCCAAAACACCACAAGAATTGTCTCTTGCTCAATTGCTAGTCCTGTTCCCTTCTGAACCATCTTGGGCTATTCCTTCATGGTCCATATAACTGTCAACACTGCTGTCCTTCCAAGGCCCTATTAGGATGGCCTCCGAGAGAAATAGGAAATACACCATGGTGGAGACACAGCTAGGAATTAAACGTGGGGGGTGGGGGGTAGAAGGGGGGGAAGAGTGCACATTGCTGAGACAATGGCCTGCTACGCTAGGAAAACAGGAAAAGGAAGCCAAGCTTCAGTGTTAAGGACTTTTCTTGTCCTAACTCCTAAACTCTTCCCCATTTCTCCAAAGAAGAGTATTGTCAGATAAGTCACTGCATTGTCCCACTGCCTGGTACCAACCTCTGTCTTTAGTTTTCTCTTACTGTGAATACAGCAACTTAGGAATGAAAGTGGAGAGTGTGATATGACTTTCTCACGTACTATGGTGCCTCACATTTGACCATGTCCCCTGGAGGGGGAGACCTGGTGGCACTCAGAGGAAGGACAGCAGGTAGCCAAGAAGGAGACTTGATACCCTATGAAATATAGGGGGAGGTAATCCCCTCAGGAACAGTCATAGGGGAGGGGAATAATGGGAAAATGGGGGGGGGGAGAAATGGAAGGATACAAGGGATGGGATAAACATTGAGATGTAACAAGAATAAATTAATAAAAAAAAAGAAAGTGTTTACTTAGGCTGACATTTTCAGAGCATGAGATTCTATGATTATGGAGCAAAGTAATGGCAATGAGAGCAGCTAAGAGTTCACATCTTGATCTATATGTAAAAGACAGACACACACACACACAAACACACACACACAAACACACACACACACACACACACAGAGAGAGAGAGAGAGAGAGAGAGAGAGAGAGAGAGAGAGAGAGAGAGAGAGAGAGAGAACACACACTCTGAGAATAGTGCTCATCTTTTCAAACCCCAAGGCCCACAGCAAGTGATACACATCCTCTGTAGAGGAATTTTAATTTAGAACATGGCTGTTCTCACAAGGGAGCACATCCAAAGACCTTCTAGTTCTGTGTGATCTGGTTTGAATACAAACATGCCTTTAATCCAGGAGACAGAGGCAAACAGATCTGAGTTCGAGGCTAGCCTGATATAGAGCAAGTTTCAGGTAAAGAAAAGCTTAGCTTCCAGAGTGGTGGTACATGCCTTTAATGCCAAATAATGAAGGTAAAATTAGTTTGTAGAAGGAAGTACCCATGTTTGAAAGTGATGTTTGAGTGGCAGAAATAGTGACAAATCAGAGAAAGATTTGACAGAATGAAATACACTCAACTTTCACAAGAAGATAGAGGAAAGAGAAGCTACTTAGAGGGGCAATGCAGAGAGAGAGGGGGCGGGGAGGCAGTTTTACTGGGAGAGTTTTACAGAGAGAGGTTGAAGGCTGAACAAGTCAGAAAATAATGGAGGCAGAAGATTAGAGCAGATTGCTGGAGTTAGTTTGAGGCCAAGAAGAGTAATTCTGGGGCCAAGAGAGAAGCCAGATTGAATAAACCAGATGGAAAAGGAGGTCAAGCCAGAACAAGCAACTTGAATCAGCATCTATGAGCTCAGAAAGAACCAGAAAGGGTGAGCTTGTTAAGCAGTATTTCTCAGAGGCTGAAAACATTCTAGGCCTAGGTTATCTTGTATAGAGGCTAGAAGCTTCCAGGACTAGGCCTAGGTTACCAGACAGAGCCAATAATCTTCCAGACAAGTGAAGCAGGAGAATAAAGTTTTTTTTTTTTTTCAATCCTCCAACAAAGTCACCCTGCCTCATCCTTCTAAAATAATTCCATCAACTGAAGACAAGGTATTCAGACATATGAGCTTATGGGGGCCATTTTCATATGAACCACCACACATTCATATATGTATAATAAATTAATAAAGTTTTTAAAAGATTCATTTAATGACTATATTTCCAATAAATATGTCAGGATCAAATGTACATGGAATATTTGAATACCCATTCTGCGATGACCTAAATTCATTACACTTTAAAAAGCTCTGAGATGTGCAATAGAACAATTTTTTTCCTTAGTTAGAATCTTATTTAATGTTGGAAGCTTTTACCGTGGATCATTTACAAATATCCCTCATTGCTACTGTGAAGGGTCCAATTTGAGAACAGCAGATCCTATCAAGAATGGAAGTGGCCACGGGGAACAACGGGCAGGGTTCCTTGCAGGAGACAATAGCTAGGATTTAGTCTAGAAAAGAGGATGCCCAAAAAAGGATAATGAGCATCCAGGCAAGGAGAACAGAAATAGGAGGGGTAATGCTGCCACTGCTTTTTCTTCAAGAGAAATGAAGAAAGGGTCAGGTGCATTGCCCTTTAAAACATTTACATTTGTTTACTAAGCAAATACATTTGAACACAAGAATCAATAAGACATGGTACTTGCTCTGAAGAGGTCCCAAGTACTTATTGGGTCATGAAGAATATGTCTTGCATATGAACCATACACACACATACACAAAAATAGTCCTTTATATTCTTATTGTGTTTCTAACATTTCAACTTCTTAGTGGTGCAAATGTATTAGATAAAATGCAGAAATTTAAAATTCCAAACTTAACCATATAGCTATCACCATAATAGATATCAGAGTATTCCCATCTCCTGTGAATCTTTTCTTACAATGTTTTTTCGGAGAAGTTCTCTACTACCAAGCTGAATAGTTGTCAGGGTTCTCTAGAGGAATCGAACTGATATATACATGATTATTTCTCTTTTCCCACAATGTTTAATTTCCAATATTAGGTACATAAGTATAACTACATTATATATGTACATGTACACATATATGTGTATGCATGTATACACACACATATATATATCCATATATTTAATTTCCAAGATGAGGCATATATATATATACCTATATATGTCTAATATTTGAAATTAAATATGGAAATTATAGATGTGAAATTTATTTAATTTCCAATGGTTCCAATATTAGGCATATATGTATAAATATATTATATATGTATTGTATACATATATGTATATGCATGTATACATATATAATATATACATACACGCCTATATATTTAATTTCCAATTTTAGGCACATATATGTGTGCATCTAATATTGGAAATTAAATATGGAAATAAAATATTTTGCATTTATTAGAATAGCTTACAGGCTGTGATTTAGATAGACCAACAATGGCTGCCTCCACACTGAAAGCCTAAGGATCCAGTGGCTGCCCAGTCCACAAGGCTGGATGTCTCAGCTGGTCTTCAATATATAAACAGAAACTCTCAAGCAGTGTGATTTAATGCCAGTGATGTTATGCCTCAGCCACACGTTAAGGTGTGGCCCAGATTTAGGGTGGGTCTTCCCACATACAAATGATTAGGATTTAAGTGAGTCTTCCTTCTTTCAAATGATTTAATTATGTACACATCCCTCACAGGTGTGCCCAGCTGCTTGAGGTTTGTTGTTTGTTTGTTTATTCCAGGTGCAGTCATGTTGACAACCAAGGGCAGCCATCACGTAACCTAAGCAAACTGTCTCTGTGTCTTGCCACTGTGAGCTTTGCAGAGACCATGTAAATCAATGCCTTAGCCTATGTGTGATCATTTGTCTGGCCTCTTTTGATCAACATAATTTTTTTTATTTATTTACTTTTGTACTGATCATAACTAGCCTAAAGCAGTATTATTGGATCACATTCCAACTGTACATTTAACCTTATAAACATACCCATGTTGTCTTCCAGAAATGCCCATTTTTAAAAATTTCATTGCATATATTTATTTGTTGTGTGGGTATGGGTGCATGCATGGCGCTTTGTGTGGCTGTAGAAGCCATTGCATAAATGTGGAGGGTACAGGATTGCTTACAAGAGTTGGGATAAGCCTTGGAAACATCCGTAAAGGTGTAATATAGATTTTCTGTGTCTATGCTTACTTGGGCTAATGTTCTGTAACTGTACGTTTGTAATATTGTCTGGGTATCATCTGGGCCCTGAAGGAGTTGAGAAGCATCATACTTCCACTTTTTTTTTTTTAGCATCAGTATAGATTTTTTTTAATGTTGATATGATTTACCAACAAAGAAATTATAGTCTAACAATTTTTTGAGGAAAAAAACTGAATTTGGTAACAACTTTAGAAGTTGAAATGGAGTTTGAAAGCTTCCCATGGCTTCTTAAATCAGTTTTGGTAAATGTTATTAGATTATTTCTTTTCTTTTTTTGTTTGTTTGTTTGTTTGTTTTTGTTTTTTGAGACAGGGTCTTTCTGTGTAGCCCTGGCTGTCCTGGACTCGCTTTGTAGACCAGGCTGGCCTCGAACTCACAGCGATCCACCTGCCTCTGCCTCCCGAGTGCTGGGATTAAAGGCGTGTGCCACCACGCCCAACTTAGATTATTTCATAAGGAGGTTTTGCCTGTTTCATACAAACTTGTCAAGTATATGTGTATAAATTGTCATTTTCTTTTTGTTTCTTTCTTTTTTTTTTTTTTTTTTGTCGTCTTATTTTATTTTCAACCAACTCCCCTAGAGTGCTAACAAGTCACTCATCTTTTAAAAAAAAAAAAAAACATATTGGATTGTTTGCTTTTAGTAGCCTTCAAATTTTCATTATCAGAGCTAATTTTCTATTTATTTTGGGCTGACCTTTGATTTTTGAAATTTCTAAAGTTTCGTGTTGATTTTGATATAAATCCTTACAGCTCCCTGATTCTCTGAGCGCTGCTTCCATTTCCTCCTGTTCATTTCAATGATGTTTACATTGATTTAAAAATATGAGCCTTGGGCTGGGACTGGCACAGTGGGTGGTGCTTACTGACTGCACACAAGGACCTGAGCTTGAATGGCTAAGACCAATGCACCCAGCGCTGCGAGGGGACTGTCGTCATTTTCTACCTGTTGATGTTTTATTTGGACTCAGTTCATGGTCCATCATCTCCAGTGCCCTCTGTCACTGACAACAATGTCTGCAGTGCAGGTGCCCCTGGAGGAGTTATAAATGCTAGTCAGTGGCACAACATCATAGCTAAGCTTGTCTCCACAATTCTTAATGTCTTGTCACCGTGTCGTAATTTACTTTGTTATTTTTGTGGTGCTGGGGACAGACTCTGGAGGCTTACTAAAGCCCCAGTCACTCAATGACACCCCAGGCTTCACTCTGTGACCCTGTCTTACAAACTGCAGTCCCAGGAATATCCATGTCTCAACAATTTCTATGAATTTCTCTGCATAACCTACATAAAAATGGATCCATTCTATCAAAAAGCCAACCTGGCAATCTCACGGCAGACAGAGGTAGCCTGAATAGCCCTGTGTCTAATGAAGGAACTGGATCTGTGTTCATAGTTTTTCAAAACATAAACCCTCAAGGCAAATTCCACTAAGAACTTACACCAAGGCCTAGTGTTTTTCAGAAAGTATAAACATATGCAGCACCACTGAGCACGTACTATGAAGCAGGCATTGCTCCATCCCAAAGCCAAGTAAAGACATTACCAGAAGCAAAAAAAAAAAAAAAAAAAAACAAAAAAAAAAACTACAGAATAAATGAACATTTCTCAAACTCAAAAGTCCTTAAGAAATATAAGAGAATGTCACCAATGTCACCAAATAGTTTATAAAATAATTAGGATCCGGGACCAATAATTGTTCTTAGACAACCAAGGATGTTTAGACATTTAGAAGTCAATTACTAGAAAGTGTGGTGGTAGGTGGCTGCAACCCTGGCATTCTGAAGCCAGAGATGGGGTTCAGGCTAGCTTCAAGGCCTGGGTTACACACATAGACCATGTGCCCACCAGCTAGATATGGGGATCTTCCCTTTGCCTCTTTCTGACACAATGACTGGTGACCAAATGTCAGAGGGAGTCTAGAGAAAGAAAGAGTTAATCTAAGCATGGTCCTACTATTTACAGACAAAGAGCAGTGGGTAGAGAAACAGAAACAGAACAGAGCCATCCACAGGAACTTTTGTGGCTTCCCTTGTATATTGGAGGGCATGAAATAAGACCTTGGAAACATGCATATTAAGCTATGTCCTTTACGACTTTGATCTCTATAGTTATTTTGTTCAGAATCGGGGCTGAGATCACAGAGCAAAAATGCATTTGTTGAATACATTTCATAGGAAAGTGGGAAAGACTGTTCCTTGACCGTCTTTAAATGGGAAATATATGACCCTAATATCTTAGTGTCTTTTCTTTGTCCAACCTTCTGCTCTGCACGTCTTTCTAAACTGAATGAATTGCAAACTATCCCTGATTTGTTGCTTTCAGAGACAGACCCCTGTGCCAGTGGGAACGGATGTGAGCACCTATGTCAGAGTGAGAATGGCATGGCCAGGTGTGCCTGCCATGTTGGGTACCAGCTGTCTGAAGACAAAAAGGCCTGTGAAGGTAGGAAGCGGGAACTGATGTCTTAATTTGGTAATTGTTGTAGTCAGATTGAACAGTTGGAGCAAGTAGGAGAAAAGGTATTTTTATTTATGCTAAAAAGCAACATTTTAATTCTCAACTTGATCACTACGAAAAGTATTTTATAATGCTCCCAAAAAATCTCAGTGAAATTCTTATGTACTGTAAAAAAATGACTTAGTGCGCTTTCAGAAGTCATGCTTTTGTTTTCTGTTTTTTAAAAAATGAAATCCAGAATTAATATTTAAAATTCCTCTATAACCACATAGGGAGTTTTTGATTATAGACTACAGAGGTGGGGTAACCTTTGAAAAGCAAGCATGTGCAAATTAGCCTCTCAGAACTTAGGAATAATTAAAATGAGAAGAGAAAGGAACCCTGTAAACACAAGGTTACACATTTCTGTTTCCAGAAATAGCAGAGTAGACACACTTCAGTTCAAAGATGAAAGGGCTAAATTATTCTGTGACTGGCACCAGTGGAGGATGAAGGAATTCCTGTGGGATAGTCTTTGTTTTAATACCTTCTGAGTAACCATAGAATCCTTTGTTTCTACCATGACATTTTCACAAAGTGAGAAACCGTTTATTTGGGAACAAGATGTTCCTTGACTTATAGGACTGATAAACATTTTGAGAAACTCAAAAAGAAAACAACTAAACACAAAAATCAGTGAAATTTTTGGGGAGGGTTGAGAGCTGGTGAAATGGCTCAGCTGGTACAAGCACTTAAAGCCAAGCCTAACCTGAGTTCAAGGCCCTAGGACCCAATGATAGAAGAAGAGAGCCAGTGCTACTAGTTGTCCACTGTCCTACACTTGTATACCTTGGCACCCTGCCAGCGTGTGCACATGCACACATGTACACAGAATAAATAAAATGAAATACAAAGAATTTATGGATTTTTAAACATATTATTTTGGCAAAGATATACTACTTTGGTTTTCATTTACTTATTTGATTGTTGTTTTGCTATTTTATATAGGTTTGTGTGTTTTTCCTACATGTATGTTTGTGTGCCATGTACATACAGTCCCCACAGGGGCTAGAAAAGTTCATCATATCCCCTGGAACTGGGTTTACAAACTATGTAAGCTGTCCATATGGGTACTGGGAATTGAACTCAGATCCTCTAAAAGAGCAGATAGTGCTTTCAATTGCTGAGTTATCTTCCCAGTCCCTGGTTTTTATTTCTTGTTTGTTTGTTTGTTTGTTTTTTAATTTTAGTTTATTATAATTTATTGACATTACATCCCTATTTATTATCCCCTTGCTTGTATCTTTCCATTCCCACCCTCCCTTCCTCTTCCACCCTATTCCCCTCCCCTAGACCTCTAACAAAAGAGGACCTCTTCCCCCACCATATACCACAGCCTATCAGGCCTCATCTGGATAGCCTGCTTTCCCTTCCTCTGTGTGCCCTCCAGCCCTCCCCACCAAGGGGAAGTAATCAAATAGGAGTCAGGTCACCAGAGTTCATGTCAGAGGCATTCAATACATATCAACCACCACTTCCCCTCCCTCCACTCCTTTCAGTGCCCACCCACTTCTCTCTTCCCTTGATCCAATCTTATTTTCCCTTAAAAAAAAAAAAAAAAAAAAAAAAGAGCAGGTCTTCCAATAATATCAACTGAACATGGCATAAAAGGTTACAATATAACACACACTGCTCTCAGCAGAAGGGACAGTAGAGGATCTTAAGAATTATTTCTTAAAAACTAACCATCAAAATACATAGAAAATAACTTTGATTTTTTTTTTCAAACTCCCATTTTAACACCTGATACATTAATCCTAGAACTCTCTCCCCAAACCATCTCATATTTGAGGGCTCTACCAATACCTGAGAATGGGGATGGCATGAAGGTTTGTATGAGAAGATATACTAATCAGAAAAGAGGGGAAAGAACCCCTCCTACTAAAAGGAAGAAGAAGAGGTTACTTGGACACCCAACTGAGGTCACACTGATTCAAAGTGACCATCACCTTCAGGAGAGAGATGGGGTGCCAGCATCATATGGCATGTCTTGTAAGAGTTGTAACAGATAAAGATGTGTATGGATCAAGGTGTGTGTGGGTGTATGGGCCCTTGCTTGAAAGGGCCCATATCCGACTTGCCCATCGCTGCATCTTCTCCTTTAAAACAAGGAGTTGCAACAAGCTATATTTAGAATATATATGTATATACTAATACATATATGCATGCAATAACAATTGATGAAGAAAGAGGCCATGAACTTGAAGAAAAGTGAGGAGGGGGATATGGGAGGCTTTGAGGGGATGATCAGGAGGGGGGGAGAAATGTAATTAACATATATCTCAAAAGTAAACAAAAGTACCAGGGAGTAGAGATAACTGTTCAAGAATACGTCATATTTATAACATCAAGCTACAATGGCTTCTATTTGTACTGTTGAGGAATAAATAGATTAGAACTATTATTTATAGTTGCATCTGATCTTATTTTATTTTAATGGTTGTAATGGATATGAAGTAATGCTAGTGAGCATCAACACGGGGTGCACAGCAGCTGGTTTCCTCACAAACCCCTCCTCTTCTCTGTGGTATTTAGTACTATGTTGAAAATTAGAGGTTAAGTAGAGGGTACCCATTTATTCATTTTTATAGCTTACAAACAGAATTGGAGATGCTAAGACAGCTGCTGTGTGTCTCTTCCTTGCAGACGTAAATGAGTGTGCTGCAGAGCTGGCTCCCTGTGCTCATGGCTGTGTGAACTCAATGGGATCCTTCACTTGTACCTGCCACCCCGGGCTTTGAACTAGGGGTTGACGGGAAACATTGTTATCGTAAGTAGCAACTGTGGCAGTCTTGGAAGCCAGTGATGTTTTAAAATGTGTCAGGCAAGAGCAATCATTGAAAGAACAGCACTGAAAATCTTGGCTAAGCAAAAGGTCCTGCTAAGGTTGCCTGGTTGGACTGAGTGAGAATGAGGACAGAGAAGTGTAACCTGCTTCTTCTTGTTTTTGTTGAGGAAACAGCCAAATAAAAATAATTTGTAAAATGGTTCACAAGATAGTCAATGAGGACTTCTGATTTGAAACTCTTGGATTCTTTGCCCAGATGCTTTGTGAAGTTCTGCTACTTATATCACCCTTCTGAACACTAAAGATTCCACTGCAGTGCTCAAAGAAGAGGAACCAGAGTTGGTGAAGAAAACTTGAGAGGAAAGAACAGCCCTAGGCTGTAATTGCATACCAAACATGTTGGATGCTCCAGTGCCATCAGTACTGGCTTCTTTTGTCTTTAACATTCATCATTCGTCTTCAATGGTCCATCCCATTTCACATGTTCCCCACTGACCTCATCCCTCCAACTTCCCTGCCAAGCACTGATTAGCCATTTCTCCCAGCTATGTCTTACTCCCCATCACAGCTCAGTTGTGTGGTTTCATGTGTCCATTGTTAGAGATGCATTTAAAACGGTAGGCTCTGGGGCTATCTGTAGTGGTTGTTAGTGTAGATGTGTCCTATTTGATCCCATCCCCATAAGCACACTGTCTGCTCCTAAGCTAGAGATGGCTGGTCCCCACCCAGCAGTATCTTCATCCTCCCCTCCTCTACCTCCATCATGTCTTCCAAGCATCAGCATGCTTAATTTTCTCTTACACACTTTTAAGGATTTTTAATTATATTTCTTTTGCACATATATGTATTTATATTATTACACATAAATAAAATAAACTACCTACAGCAAGAAGAACCACAAAACAATCAGGAATTATATAAATGTTACATTCATAGTGTTTCGGCTATTTATATTTGGCAATCTTTTTTTTATTAATTTATTCATATTACATCTCAGTTGTTAGCCCATCCCTTGTATCCTCCTATTCCTCCCTCCCTCCCGCTTCCCCCCTGCTCCCCTCCCCTATGTCTGTGACTGAGGGGAACCTCCTCCCCCTGTATATGCTCATAGGGTCTCTTCTTGGTGACCTATTATCCTTCCTCTGAGTGCCACAAGGCGTCCCCATCCAAGGGACATGGTCAAATATGGGGCACCAGAGTTTGTGTGAAAGTCAAATCTCCTTCTCCACTTAATGGTGGAGAATGTCCTGTCCATCAGCTACTCTGGGTAGGGGTTCAAAGTTTACTGCCTATATTTTCCTTGGCTGGTGCCATAGTTTGAGGAGGACCCCAGGGCCCAGATCCACCTGTAGTTTTCCAAGACCTTTTGGATCCTTCTATTTTTTCATTCTCCCAGGCTTCTCACACCTAAAGTCTCAATAGGATGTCCTCCCCTCTGACCCACTTTCCTGGTAGGGTAAAGTTTTTCATGGGGACGTACCCCTTGGACTAGTGTCTCGATATAAATGAGTATATACCATTTAACTCTTTTTGCTTCTGGGTGAACTCACTCATTATGATAATTTCTAGTTCAATCCATTTGTCCACAAATTTCGGAAATTCCTTGTTTTTAATAGCTGAGTAATATTCCATAGTGTAAATGTACCACAGTTTCTTTATCCATTTTTCTACTGATGGACACATAGGCTGTTTCCATGTTCTGGCTATTATGAATAAGGCAGCTATGAACATGGTTGAGCATATGTCTCTGTTGTGTGGTAGTGCATCTTCTGGGTATATTTCAAGGAATTAAAAAGCTGGGTCTTGAGGAAGCTCTGTTGTCAGTTTTCTGAGATAGCGCCAGATAGATTTCCAAAGTGGTTGTACTAGTTTGCATTCCCACCAGCAATGAAGGAGTGTTCCTCTCTCTCTACATCCTCACCAGCATGTGGTGTCAGTTGAGTTATTGATCTTAGCCATTCTGATGGGTGTAAGATGAAATCTCAGTGCTGTTTTGATTTGCACTTCTTTGATGACTAAGGAGGTTGAGCATTTCTTTAAGTGTTTCTCAGCCATTTGGTATTCCTCTTTCGAGAATTCTCTATTTAATTCTGAGCCCCATTTCTCTATTGGGTTATTTGGTTTGGTGGTGTTTAATTTCTTGAGTTCTTTATATATTTTGGATATTAGACCTTTGTCAGATGTAGGGTTGGTGAAGATCTTTTCCCAGTCTGCAGGCTGTCACTTTGTTCTCTTGACAGTGTCTCCTGCCTTACAGAAGCTTCTCAGCCTCATGAGGTCCCATTTATTAATGGTTGACATTAAGGCCTGGGCCATTGGTGTTCTGTTCAGGAAGTTGTCTCCTGTGCCAATATGTTCCAGGCTCTTCCCCACTTTTTCTTCTAAGTGACTTAGTGTCTCTGGTTTTATGTTGAGGCCTTTAATCCACTTGGATTTGAGTTTTGTGCAAGGTGACAAATATAGGTCCAGTTGCACTTTTCTACATGTAGACATCCAGTTAGACCAGCACCATTTGTTGAAGATGCTGTCGTTTTTCCATTGAATGGATTTGGCTTCTTTGTCAAAAAATCAAGTGACCAAATGTGTGTGGATTCATATCTTGGTCTTCAGTTAGATTCCATTGATCCACTAGCCTATTGCTGTGCCAGTACCATGCTGTTTTAATTACTGTTGCTCTATAGTACAGCTTGAGATCAGGTATGGAGATTCCTCCAGAGGATCTTTTATTATATAGGATTGTTTTTGCTATTCTGGGTTTTTTGTTTCTCCATATGAAGTTGAGAATTGTTCTTTCAATATCTTCAAAATATTTTGTAGGTATTCTGATAGGGATTGCATTGAATCTGTAAATTGCTTTTGGTAAAATGGCCATTTTTACTATGTTAATTCTCCCAATCCATGAACAAGGTAGATCCCACCCTATTCTGATGTCATTTTCCATTTCTTTCTTCAGAGATTTAAAGTTTTTTTCAAATAAGTCCTTCACTTGCTTGGCTGGGGTTATTCCTAGATATTTTATATTGCTTGTGGCTATCGTGAAGGGAGTAATTTTCCTAATTTCTTCCTCTGCCTGTTTGCCATTTGTATATAGGAAAGCTACTGACTTTTTTGAGTTTATTTTGTATCCTGATAATTGTCAACCTTGAAAGAAACATCTTTCCTCTCTTGGTGAGTCTAAACTTCTGAATGTAAATCAATATCTATCCTATCTCATCTCTATCCAGTCTCTTACACATTTATTCATCACCTCTTCCTACTTTTGTTTTTGTCTTTCTTGACCTTTATAGCATCGAAAACTTGATGCAAACTACCATGCAGGCCAACAAGTTTTTCCGAATCTCCCATAGAAGTACAAGGGAAGCTATTAACCCCTGTTAATACAAAGGAGTTGGTCCTATTGCTGCAAAGCCATTTCTTTTGCTGTGTTTGAGGATTTCTAGCTCTTAAGAGATGTCAGTCAGGAGACTGGCACTCATAACAAATAATCCCCTCATCTGAATGAATCATTATTACTGTCTTTTAGAATATCATTACCTACGTTTCCTTTCCTAAAATCACTCTCATGTGAGCTCATATCCTATAGAATTTTCATAGCAAAAATTACTTATCTAAAATAGTCTCTCGCCTTGTATTTTCTCATGAGCTCATGTCCACAGGCCTCCATCTCAGCCCCTCGACGGACTTTTTCATCTCTGTCCTTCCACATTTCCAGATAAACTTAAACCCTCTATAGTTTTATTAGGTTTTCAGTGTCTTTCAGACCTGGTTACTGTGTTGGATAATTTTGGTTAACTTGACACAAGCCAGGGTATCTGGGTAGAGGGAACTTCAATTGAGAAAATGGCTTTATCAGATTAGCACATAGGCAAGACTATGGGCCATTTTCTTTCTTTGTCTTTTTACTTATTATTTCTAATGTTAATTTATTATAATTTATTCGGATTCATTCTGATTGTCATCCTCTCACTTGTATCTTTCAGCTCCCAACCTCCCTCGCTCTTCTACCCCATTCCCTTCCCCTAGACCTCTGACAGAAGGTGACCTCCTCCTCCACCATATGACCACAGCCTATCAGGTTTTATCCTAATAGCCTACTTTCCCTTCCTCTGTGCGCCCACTGGGCTTCTCCAAAAAGGGGAAGTGATAAAATCTGGAGCATCAGAGTTCATGTTGGAGTCAGTTCCCGCTCTCCCCACAGCTGTGGAGAATGAGCTGTCCATTGTCTACCTCTGAACATGAGGTCTAGGCTCACTGCATTGATTGTCCTTGCTTGATGCAACAGTTTTTGCAGCCTCCCCACCCCCTCACAGGTCTAGATCCTCCAGCCTTGATGGCCTCCTTGTGGGGCTCCTGAACCCTCTGGGTCCTTTCATTCCCCCATTATTCCATACCACTTTCAGTGCTCCACCCAGAATTCAGCAGGGAGTCCCAGCAAGCATATTTGCTCCACTGTGTTCATAGCAGCTTTATTTGTATTAGCCAGAATCTGGAAACAACTTGATATCTCTCAATGGAAGAATGGATAAAGAAACTGTAGTGCATTTACACAATGAAATTCTACTAGCTACTAAAAAACAAGGAAGTTTTGAAATTTCCAGGCAAATGGATGGAAGTATAAAAGATCATCCTGAGTGAGGTAACCAGACCCAGAAAGACAATTATGGTGTATACTCACTTAATGGTTATTAGCTCAACATAGATGTCCTCTGAGAGACTCCACCCAGTTGGGGATCAATTGGGACAGATGCTGGAACTCCCTGCTGGACTCTGAATGGAGAACTGGAGGTGGTATGGAAGAATGGGGGGATGGACAGACCCATTTTCTTGGTTAATGTTTGATGTGGAAAAACCGAGCCATGGAGCTTGCAAGCAGGCTGAGAACGCGCTGGTGGGTAAGCCCGTGAGCTCTGCTCCTCCATGGCTTCTGCTTCCGTTCTTGCCTCCAGATCCCTCCCCTGCTTGAGTGTCTATCTTAGCTTCACTCAGTGATGGGTTATGATTGAGTTGGATGGGTAAGGCAAAATAACCCTTTCCTTCCCAGGTTGTTTTTGGCCATGCTGTTTATCACAGGAATAGAAACCAAACTAAGATACTTTCCTGGTTTCTGAAACTCTCTCTTTCCTTCTGTCTTCTTATATTGTCTTAGTTTCTCCTCTTCATCTCTGCTCTATCGTAGTATCAAACTTCTGTTTCTAATTTCTCTACTTCTAATGACATTTCTTAACTGTGTACTTAGTGGTCCCGCTTGCATGAATGAAAGCTACTGCAGAGATGATGTTTGCACTCATTCATACTCACTGCTAAGGCCAAACCCTCATAATACAGTTCACTAAGTCTTCGGGCTGTGACTCCAGTGTCCTTTCAATTCTGCATAAACAATCCTTTGCGTTCCACTGCTTTTTCCATGAGCAGTGGGTCTTTTTATGGATGTTGGACAAAGAACTCAGAGAGAATGGTGGAGACACGTGCATGCGCCCATTCTTTCTGGGCTTCTTCGTGAAGAGACACCACTAAAAACTGAGCCAGAAAACTCATCTCCCCTGCATAAAGTTCTGCTTCTTGGTTTGCCAGTGTATCGTTCAAATTCGTCTATGCATTCCTACCAGATATACAGTGCAGTTTCTTCACAGGGATGTTTGCCTTTTAAAAAGCAAAGTAAATAAGATGGGTGGGAAATTGACTCATAATTAAGAAAGGACTTCTGAAGTTGGGTCTTTTTGAATGCCTGCCAAAATTCCCTTTCAGGAAGAAAAAATGCGGATGGAATTTTTTTTTATAAATAGTTGGTTTTTAATATAGTCAGAGTTTTAGGGGATGAGTGTATTTTAAAATGTGTAACTGAGTCTTGCAATCTGACCAGCACATTCTCAGCCGCCATGAAAGAGGGGATCATTATTAATGGTGGTTTATGAGTTAGAGGCTTTCTTTAGAATTTACTCAGGAAAGCAATTTGCCCTAGAGTGGAATGTATTAAGTAGAGGTGCGTTTTTACATTCACTTTCCTGATGGGAATATTTAACTAAGGTCTCTCGACAGTCATCCCCAGACCTCAGTATTTACTACTGACATACAAACTTTAAGTGAAAATTTGTATTCTGAGGTTTCTCCAAACCCATAGGTGAGGAAACCTTTTAAGAGCATGCTGATATTTAACTATGAATGCAGTACTTGTATGTAATGAGTATATTGTAGGACCCTTGTTCCACCTTTGTCCTAGGAAAGGCTTTATGGTTATTCAATTTCTTTAGAGAAATTCTGTATACTCAGTCCTTAGAGTGTGCTTTAATTCATACTCACTGCCTTGTGATTTGTATTTGGAAAGTTCCACACATTTCATAATCTGATGAGACTTTCATCAAAGGAATTCTCAACTGAACATTATGCTATTAGATGGGTATACTTTATGTATTGTATCTGTCAAGCAAATGACATATTTGTCACCTATGAGAAGAAACATTATGTCTGTGTATAATTTTTACAATTATGGTGTGTGTGTGTGTGTGTACCTACGTGTGCCAGCTACAGAGCTTGTGTGGAGACCAGAGTACAACTTCCAGGAGGCTGTTTTTTCTGCCTGACATGCAGGTACTGGGAACCAACTCAGTTTATCAGGCTGGGCTGTATCTTCTGTACCACTGAGGCATTCCCACGGCTCCTGCCTGATTTTTATATAGTATGAAAATAGTTCATTGCTAATCATCCAGACCAAGGACTCAAAGTAGCAGCTTACTCTTAGTGCCCAGTTGTAGGTCTAAAGATGCATGGATTTATTTATTTATTTGTCTTTTTTTTTTTTTTTTTTTTTTTTTTTTTTTTTTTTTTTGAGACGTTGTAGCACTGGCTAGCCTCAAACTCTCTATGTATCCCAGGATGGCCTGGAGTTCAAGGACAATCCTCTTTACTCTGCCTCCCAGGTACTGTGTTTATAGTACACACAGCTCATACCTATTTCATCCTATATGTTTTAATGAGCTCAATATACTATCAGGTATATATGACGTAATGAACTACCAGTAGCCATAGAGCTGTATTTCTGTACCACCTTAGGTATGTAGCAAGAATGGGGAGAGTGTATTCTGTATTAATGTATGCAAATGTATACAGTAATCTTCCGACAGACTCTTCCCTGCATCTTCCTTTAAATGTTCATGAGTAGTAGAGAATTTATTATAGTTTACAATGAGCTAAAAACAGCCTTCTCTAGGGATCCAAACTCTTAATGGCCCAGGAGACAGGCAGCGATAGGCATGTGTGAAGTTGACTGCACAGAAGAAAACGAGGCTTGTAGTGGCAGTGCCGAATTGGAGCTCCCATTCTGAACTAAAGACACCAGCTTCTTGGCTCTGACACTTGTTGCCAGAGTGAACTAGAGCTTTGCCTGTATCCAGAGCCACCAATTCATTTAACTTTTTCAGATTCATTTACTTTATTGTATGAGTATTTTCCTGATGGTATGTACGTGCACCATGTTTGTGCTCAGTGCCTAAGGAGGTTGGAGGAAGGCATTGAATCTCATGGAACTGAAGATGGTCATGCATTCAGACAGAAGAGATAAAAATGAAACTCATCAAAGAAATGGCCATGATCTTGTTCTTCGGTGTTGGTGCAGGCTTCTTTTTGCCAACTGAGATATTTAAACTCTGAAATGCTCCCAACTGTAACAGATGAGACCCTTACATAGTACCAGAGGGGAAGACATCACTCTTTTTTTGCACAGTAGAATGTAATACAAACAATGTGTGTACATTAAAGACACTGTGCAATACTGCCTTTAGGGTGCCCATCTAATGAAGGTATAAAACACAAATGTGTCTGATGTTCTCTCTCTCTCTCTCTCTCTCTCTCTCTCTCTCTCTCTCTCTCTCTCTCTCTTCTCTCTCCCTCTTACTTTTATAAGTATGTAGTAAAATTTTTGATAAACATGTAATAAAAACATATCATTGTCTTTATTACACCCTACCGGGCAAGAACAAGGGTGGTGTCCTCCCCTCTGGTACGTTGTCAGGGTTTCAACTACATTACAGTTTGGATCATTTCAAAGTTTAAATATTTCATTTGGCAAAAAGAAGCCGGTGTCAACACTGAGGAACAAGACTGTGGAGATTTCTTTGATGACCTCCATTTTTATCTCTTCTGTATAAATTCATTGACCATCATGTATAATACATGCATATATATATATATATATATATATATGGAGAGAGAGAGAGAGAGAGAGAGAGAGATGCATACATGTGTGTGCACTCAAATATCCTCAATCTGAAAAAAAAAATCAAAATTTAAATCTCTCTGGCTCAGGGAAGGGAAACTGGAGCTTTTTACACTGCAAAGAAGATGGAGAAGAAGGAAAGCCAGAACAGTAAGAAGTAAAGCTTTAGGGGAGGCTGAGCTAATGTTGTCTGGACTGGGAAGGGTCAACAAGGCAGGTAGAAGCAAGCCTCAAGGCAAAGATAGAGAGGTGTCACAACATACAGACCTCCGACCACTTAAAGGTGTTAGAATTTTATTCCAGGTGTGATAAGAAGGCATTGAGTAGTTTTGGACAAAGACTTATGTAGTGATCTTTCCATTTTAAAATCACTTCAGAGCTGAAGAGTGGCTCCATGAGCAAAGGGCTTGCTTGCCATGGAAACAGAGAGACCTGATTTTAAAGCCCCAGAAACTAAGTAAAGACTGGATGCAATTGTGAGTGTCTGTGATTCCCGTGCTAGACAGACAGGAGACTCCCTGGGCCACACTGTCCAGTTTTTCTTTCTTTCTTTCTTTCTTTCTTTCTTTCTTTCTTTCTTTCTTTTTTTTTTTTTCAATTGATGAGCTCCAGATTCAGCCATAGAGCCTGTTTCAGAAAGCACTGTAGAGAGCAATTGATGATATCCATGTTCAGTCTCTGGCCTATACACATGCTCACAACCACACCTATACAGAGACAGACAGATGGACAAATGCACACACATACATTCACACACAGGAATGCACACACTGCAGCAGCTCTGTAGGGAATACATTGGGGAGTGTGTATGTGCAAGCAAAGTTAGAGTCCTCAGGTAAGCTCTGGGGCTGACGTCAGGGCATACACTGGAGACGACAAAGACAGTCTTGGGGTATTCTGTGCAGGTGCTGTTCAGAGTGTATAAGGAAAGAAAGATCAAGAATAATTAAAGCTCTTAAGCCTCACTAAGCTGGGGGTACTAATGAATTATATCGAAGTGTGGAGTCTACAGGGAAAACATGGTCAGAGAGACAGGGAGTAAACTCAAAAGTCACCAGCTGTGTGTTCAGGTGTGAAGTTTGGTGACCCATGTGGAAATGCAAGTCAGAAGGCTCTACTCATTTTCTAAATAGAAAAAAAAAATAATAATCTAGATGTTTGAGTAAGTCAAGGTCATGGGAATGATTCTTAAGTTGTGAGCAAGAATGACTTTATATGGGGAGAGAAAGCAACTGAAGCGGTAAAGAGAACTCAGGCTGCAGGCCGGAATCACTAAAGGACAGTGTCAAATGTCCGGGAGAGATTAGGGAAGCCCAGAGAGCAAGTGGAAAGAACGGGGGCCAAGTGCAACCGAGTCTCCCAGCAGTGTGACAGTCACTGGGGAAGGGAGTGACACCAAGAGGCTATCTTTTCTCTCACATTTTTAAAAGTTACACTTCTGTTTAATACTATCAGTGGACACCTGTAACCAGGATTAAGTAACTTAGTCACTCTAGAAAACACTTTTGTGTCATACTTGGTTGTCCCCTATTCCTGCCCTTCCACTGACATTCAGAAGTTATTGGTCTGCTCTACATTCCTGCAATTTGTTTTTCTAGAATGTTGGATAAGTATGTTATACGCTGCAGAAAATATTCTTATAGCACAAGGCTTTTGAGGGTTATAAACATTTATAAATTTAAATGATTCATAAATTTATTTTTAGCTTAGGAGTGGTACTCTTCCCTGAAGAGATGGGTTTTTTTTTCTGGTTTTTTTTTACATTTATTCTTTAAAAAAAAATAGTATATTTAGATTGCTTCCTGATTGTTATCCCCTCACTTGTATCTTTCCACTCCTCCTCCCTCCCTCTTCTGCCCTATTCCCCTATCCTAGACCTCTGACAGAAGGGGAGCTCCTCCCCACCCATATGACCACAGACTATCAGGTCTCATCTGGATAGCCTGAATCTCCTTCCTCTGAGTGCTCCCAGGCCTCCCACCAAGGGGAAGTGATCAAATAAGGAGGCACCAGAGTTCATGTCAGAGTCAGTCCCCACTCTCCACACATCCATTGAGTATGAGCTGCCCATTGGCTAGATCTGAATTGGGGGTCTAGGTTTATTGCATGCATTGTCCTTGGTTGGTACAACATTTTGCGCGCTCCCTCCTGGGGGTCCAGATCCCCCAGCCTTGATGGTCTTCTTGTAGGGCTCCTGAACCTTGTGGGTCCTTCTATCTCCCCATTCTTCCATACCCTTCTCATCTGTAGACCAATAGTGAATCTCAGCATCTGTCCTGATGCCTTGCTGAGTGAAGACTCTTAGAGGACATCTATGTTGGGCTAAAACCCACTTATAAGTGAGTATATACCATGTGTGTCTTTCTGTGTCTAGGTTTTCTCACTCTGGATGATCATTTCTAGTTCCATCTATTTTCCTGCAAATTTCAAGATTTGTTTTTAACAGTTGAGTAGTATTTTATTGTGTAAATGTACCAGAGTTTCTTTATCTATTCTTCAGCTGAGGGACATCTAGGTTGTTTCTAGATTCTGGCTATTAACGAATAAAGCTGCTATGAACATAGTTGAGCAAATGTCCTTTTTGTGTGGTGGAGCATCTTTCAGTTATATGCCAAGGAGTGGAATAGCTGGGTCCTGAGGCAGCACTATTCTTGATTTTCTGAGAAAGCACTAGATTGATTTCCAAAGTGGTTGTGCATGTTTGCACTCCCAGCAGCAATGAAGGAGTGTTCCCCTTTCTCCACATCCTTGCCAGCACGTGCTGTCACTTGAGTTTTTGATCTTAGCCATTCTGATGGGTGTAAGTTGGAATCTCAGAGTGGTTTTGATTGGCATTTCTCTGATAACTAAGGACGCTGAACATTTCTTTAAGTGTTTTTCAGCCATTCAATATTCCTCTATAGAGAATTCTCTGTTTAGCTCTGAATCCTATTTCTTAATTGGGTTATTTGCTTTTGTGGTATTTAATTCTTGAGTTCTTTATATGTTTTGGGTATTAGCCCTTTGTCAGATGGAGGGTTGATGAAGATCTTTTCCCAGTCTATAGGCTGTCACTTTGTTCTGTTTAGCTGGGTTTTCTTTAGCGAGTATCATTTTTTGAATAGACATACCACAGCTGGTTATTATTTACCCATCTAATAAAATTTGAGTTATTTTTAGGTTTGGGGGCACATTATAAGAGATGTTATAAACATTTATAAATTTAAATGGTTAATAAATTTATTTTTAGCTTAGGAGTGGTACTGTATAGAAGTCATCTCTAGTCAGAATAATCTTCCATTTATGAACTGTTACTTGGGATGAAGTATTTTTTGTTGTTTGCTTCTGAATCTTACATTTTTAATCTAAGTAAAACTCTTAACACTGCTTTTAAGTGTTTTCATGCAGTTTGTGAATTGGATAAAGACACATAATAATCGACTAAAATGGAATTCTAGCATTCAAAAAGAAAATTCGACTGTCTATTGAATCTCATGGGCAGAATAAAACCAGGAAGACCTGGTTTTGATACCAACAATGCTCTACATACTACTAGACTGTGATTCCACATGAATCAATTTAGGTTTTTCTAGAAACTGAATGAGACTGTCCTGATGGATTAGAAGATAACAATCAGATTTAAATACCCCTTTACTTGGCTGACAATGGCAAACAGGCAATGCAGCTCAAGTCTGTGTCATGTGCTCTATAGTAGCACGTATGTAAAAAGCATGTCACTCTTTAGTCCTCTGGTGTTTTAGTTTCCTCAGTCTTCAGCCCAGAGAGGTTCTTTCTTTCCACAGCAGATGCATCAGCATACCCCTGCTTCATTTCACCAGTCTTTGGGAACGTATTTTCAAATATTTGCTGTAAGCTGCTAAGGGAAAATGAAGAAGGCACAGTGAGATTAGCAGTGACAGGAACCTGCAGTGCTCACTGGGGGCATGCTAGCTGCTCTGCACTGTAGCAGGAGGCTGTGGAAGGGGAGCACAAATTTAGAAACTATAGGTTCTTCATGCAGTGACAATGATGAAATGTGCTCACAAGGGGAGCCTCAATCCCAGGTACATTTGTCCTGTTCCTTTTCCTATTCTTCTTCTTCAACAGGACTCAGGTGTTAAGACCATAAGGAAGCAAGCCACTGTGGGTACTCTCGATGAGAACAGAGCGCCCACACAAAGAGCCATAATAAAACAGCAATAAAGTAAACAGTAGTCAGAACACTGAGATTCCACTCTTTAAACACTGATTCAAGTGTTCTATTACTTTTTTGTGTCTTTACTTAGAAAATCAGAGGCTGCATGTCTGCATGCTCAGGTCAGTCAACATTCATATGCTGAGCCTGATGCTCACCAATATGCCCAGAGTGCTAGCATATGCCAGGGATGATAATATGTTTTCCAAAGTAATAGCACATTAATATGATAAGTGTAATTTATGTGCATCAAAGCTGGTTAGCACTCTCACATCATGTGACTTAGATATGATCAGCCAGTACATGTGTTTAATGTCTTTAACCTCGTTATTTTTAACAATATCTTCATGAATCCACAGACACTAAAAAGAACAGTCATCAGGTTTACACACACACACACACACACACACACACACACACGGGAACTTTGTATGTCCTAATGGAAGTGTCTCTTAACGTATTTAGTAGCCACTGGTGGACTCGCTGTTGCCTTATTTATCATTTCATTACCTTCTTCACAATTATATCTTATCACTTAGTAATTCAGTACAGTATATGCCTAAACAATACTCATGACTTGATATGCCTTAGAATTTTTTTGCTTTTATGTGTGCAAAATGTCAGTGTATTTCTAACAGTGTGTCATGCTCTCAAAAGGAGAAAGCACGTCCATTGTTAACATATATTGTAATTTTTCCCTATTGTTATGTTAATAACCCCCTCTTTTGCTTGTTTTGGAAAGGAATTGAATTAGAAATTGTCAATGTCTGTGAAAAGAACAATGGCGGTTGTTCTCATCACTGTGAGCCTGCAATTGGTGGACCCCGTTGTTCCTGTAACTACGGACATCAGCTCGACACAGATGAGAAAACATGCATAGGTAATGTTTGGAAAATGCTTTCTTCATTCAGCGCTTCTCTCGATTCGTTTAGCACTTTGATGCTGTGTGCATCGCTACACTGTGAGCCACAGTCCTCAGCCTGAGAGGAGCGTGTGACTGTGTCTCTTCTGATTCACCGCAAAGATGTCATTATAGTTGGATGTTTACATTGAAATCAAGGAGATTAAAACACTTTTAACAAATAGTACAATTTTTTTTATTCTATTAATTTGTTCATATTACATCTCAATGGTTATCCTCTCCCTTGTATCCTCTCATTCCTCCCTCCCTTCCATTTTCCCCTTACTCCCCTCCCCTATGACTGTGACTGAGGGGGACTTCCTCCCCCTGTATATGCTCATAGGGTATCAAGACTTGATTAAAACACTTTTAATGAGATACATGAGCTATTAACTCTAGGTGAATAAAAAACTATTGTTCATTTCAGGAAAATGTTCTCAGTCTATCTAAACCAGTAAATTTGCATTCCAACAGTAGATACAACTGTGGGTCCCAAGGCTTCCTTATCCCAAGCAGAAACGAAGTCATATCTATTGTTTTTCAGTTTGGTAGTGATTTAGGAGAACGTTCAATTGTGCTATAACAGCTTTTACAAAACGAAAAGTTTACAACATGATCATTCCTTGGACATCCCAGGCCAAACCCATCCTTTTAAATTTAATTCTGTGTATTTGTGTATTTATGCATGGGGTATGTGTACATGTGAGTGCAGCTGGCCACTAAGTCCAGATGAGAGAGTCAATCCTCCTGACTAGAGTGTCTAGGGACTGTGAGCTGCCTGATATAGGTGCTTTGGTGAGCAGAGCAGTACATATGTGTTCTTAACCACTAAGCATCTTTCCTGCCCCTAAATCATTTTTTAATGAATGCCTTTGACAATATATTACTATAATGTACATTGTAGTTTTATTCATTTATTATTTATAATTAGCATCATTTATGTCATTTGCACCAATGAAAATAATCCCAAAAGAAGCTTCTCTCAGAAGCTGAATGGAGATCTCCCAGTGTTCTCTGGTAAGAAGCTGACGGGGAGTCAGTATGAAGCAGTCCTGGTATGCTTGGCTTCTGAACCACTCCAAGCCCCCACATTGTGGTGTGTCTTTATCCTACAATGGGAACACTGAGTTTACTTGTTTTCTTTAATGACGATGCATGCTTTCTCTCTTTAAAGTGATAGTACAAATACTTTAAGCCTCCTTGCTCACTGCACACGAGCCAACACAATGGGAAACAGTTGAAAGCACTAAGAGAGAGGTGACCTGATCCCCAGGTTCCATTACTTCGTTTTGAGCTTGGGCACTATGAGAGAATGAATCTCATGCATTTTGCACTATTCTGGTCTCACAAAAAACAATGTCGTTGCATATATTTCTTGATCCAATACTGCCTCCTACACTGGTATGAGTCTATGGTGGCCAACATATCACAACCAATGGCTTTCCTTGTATCTCTTGCAATGAAAACTATGCCACATTTTCTGTATCATTAACATGAGAAACTTATGAAAGGAATTTATGACTCTCCCTCCCTCCCTCTCCTCCTCCTTCCTTCCTTCCTCCCTCTTCATTTTGTTTTTAATATGAGAACTAAATAAAGAAAACTGAAAAGGTTAATTTATTTTGCTGGTTGGTTGGTTTTCCAGACAGGATTTTCCAGTGTAGTCATAGCTGTCCTAGAACTCACTGTATAGACAAGGCTGGGCCCCCAAACTCAGATCTGTCTGCCTCTACTTCCGTAGTGCTGGGATTAAAGGCACGAGTCACTACCACCTTCCTCTTTGTATTTTTTTTAACCTCAATATCTTTAGTCTTTGAAAAATAGAATTCAAGAGAGTTTCCTTATTTACAGCTAGAAAAAAATATACAGTGTCTGCTAAGGTCAGAATGAAGAAAATTGCATATTTGTGAGATTTCATAAGTCAACAATGCAGTGTTGGACTGCTTATGGTTCATCTTGTTACATGTTTTCAACAATAGAAAATGTGTAGTTCCGAAGACCAGAATTTCACTAGGGCAAAGGCAAAAGACTTACTTTGACCAAGAAAAGGTCACCCTCTCTTGTTACCTGTTGCTTTGTAAAACCAACCATGAATGACATCATATGTTGATATAAGGCATTTTTTTGAAGATGAGTATGTACAAAAGATGAAGACAGTCCAGGTAGCGCACCAGTGGTCAGCCCTCCCAAGAGCAAAAGCCTTCCCTGAAGCCTAGACGTATAGGGAAATGTCATTGAATGACAGTTGTAGAAAATGTAGTTGTTTTATCATCGGGGAATCAAAATCGGCTAGTTGCCAGAGAGTATTTTTTTAGTGATTGTGTACAGAAGATGGGGTCTTTCAATCCAATGCTTCAGGTGGTTAAGTGGTTCACTTCAGCACCGCAAGTCTTGTGGTTTTGATTAGGGCTGCCCGGGTGAATGGTACATTCCATCTCTGTAGATATGTTACCCTCAACACAGTAGCCGAAAAGCCATGACGTGTGACCCAAAAAGGGAAAGAGGCAAGTAATTATTTCATCAAGGACGTTAAAGAAATAGAGAAAGTTAGAATTCAGGCAGTATAAAAGCTGAAGTGACAGTGTGTTCTAGAAAAGGCTTGAGGTAAGTGTTTAGTCCGTAAAGTCCTTATCTGTAAGTATGAAAACCTGAATTCTAGTCCCCAGAGCCCACATAAACAGATGGGCCTGTGGTCCCAGAACTCAGAGGTAGAGAGAATAGGACACTTTTGGCTTGCTGGCCAGTTGATCTAGTGAATGAAAAACCCTTTTTAAAGCAAGGTAGAGAGGGCGTTGAGGAAATCCTATGATACATGTGCACTCCTCCACCACATAACATGGATGTGCACTCCTCCACCACATAACATGCATGTGCACCCCAATGACAGGTACGTGCATTCCCACACATACATGACATGCATGTACACCCACGCCACAAACATTACTTGTAGCACAGAAGCAGTAAGTTTTTTGTTGAGCTTTAGAACTGAAGTCAGTATGCAAGAGAAAGGTAAGAAATCTTCCTGGAGCAATGGAAATGACAAAATAATCCAAAATTAGCACAGAGTAAGAATCAGAACAAGGGACATAGTTTCAGACTATGCAATGCAGCTGTGTTCCTTGCTATCTAATGTTTGGAGGCTCTATTGGTAAGAAGGGTTTTTTTTTTTTTTAATCAAAAGGAAAAGAAAAATATCTGAAAACTTTTTAAAAAATCACCAAGACTAGTGTTTTAAATGAAATAAAACTGGTTTATCTTTTGGTTTTTTTTATCTTCGGCATTCACCTTGTTCACCAGAGAAAGGCTTAACGTGACAAAAACTAATATCTGTAATTTTCTGAGTGGAGCTCCTTGTGACATTTTGCAGGATAAAGAATGCATTGTGCCCAGACGCCCTTCATTTAGATAGTTTACGGTGACCCCTCACCTTGACTGACTGATTGCATTTCCTTTCCTTCCTGTCTCCTGTCTTCATTTCCTTGAGCCCAAGGACTCTTCCAAGGTTAATTGAGACACTGGCCTCTCTGTCCCTGTGGCTGCACATGTAGTACAGGGCAATAGGATTCTGTAAGCTCAGCAGTGACAGCCACTCAACCTAGCAGCTCAACACACAGAGGCTGGAACTGAGCCAGGGGCAGGAAGCTAACACCTTCCCAGTGTGATTCCCAGCTGCCCAAGGCAGAGGAAAACCGGGCGAGTGTCTAGCTTGCTTCTTTCACTATTATGCTTAGAATGACCCTTCAAATTTTGGGCCAACTATAATGCTGTTTGGCCAAAAGGTTTCAACTTGACAGCTACTAAGGCTTTTGGATTTTTCCTTGGGCCAGCTGTGTCTTAAGAACAAGCATGCATGATTATAGACTTCTAGAATGATCATGCTACATAAACAACTGCTCACTTGACAGGACAGTCCAGGGTAATGATCTTACAGCTCTAACAGAACCCCACAGGCCTCACTCATCCCACCCAATGCAGCATTGGCATGTTTAAGCAAATATTCTGGAATACTCCAGAATTTAGTGCACAGTATGCGATGGAAGTGTGCCTCCTTCCGTGTCACAGGCATACTGTCCCCCATGGCTCTCTCTAGTTGAGTGTGAGCAGAATGTTTTCTTGGGAACACTCCTTGACCTCGGTTGCTGAAGAGGCAGCACATTATGAAGTCTGGGGCTGTCCTCTTTCTGCAGCTGTCAAATGTTACTAAATGGAATTCTTTGGTTCTTCATTCTCAATTCTGTCTTTTTGTTCTTCAGCTTCTGTTTATTCAGTCAGATTGCTTTTGAAAGTGGAAAAATAGCAAAGATCTCTTTTCCTATGCTTATAAATGTGTTGGAAGACCATTTATGTTCCTTTAAGATAAATAACAGATGCGCTAAGAGCTTGCAAGAAACGTAAACCCAAAGCAGGCGTCATTGTTTTTGTGTGCTCATTTCTTCAGTGACTGTATTGTAGCCCAAGGAGGGGGACATAGTTAATCAAACAGTTTTAATTTAGAAGTGAGGCTTCTCAGGGCTTCTGCAGTTTGGTTGGATTCTCTTTTCTCCAGTAACACAAATGTCCTTTCCCCTGCAGACTTTGATGAATGCAAGAGTGGAGAAGCCTGCTGTGCCCAGCTCTGCATCAACTACTTAGGAGGCTACGAATGTGCCTGCCAGGAAGGCTTTTGGATCAGTCCTGACGGCTGTGGATGTGGAGGTAAATTCTTGAGATCTCTGGACACAATGTACAGACAACAGGGCAGGCGGTTGGAGACAGCATCTTTGCCACTAAGGAAATGTGGATTTCTGTGTGTTTGCACCATGTGCTATGGGCCTCGGTGGCTCTAACTTTGAAGAGACAGAGATCTTTGTTAATGAGATGAAGACAAAAATAGGACTAGGGAGTAAATTAGGGAAAGTTTAAAATAGAAACAAAGTTCTAGCAAAATTTTTGACCTAGATGACCACTGCACTAAAGGCAGCTAGGGTTAGTGTGGTGTTCATTTCTTCATGATGCTTTTCACATGCAAAGGAGAGATTTGGAAGCTAGACCATAATTACAGGGCTGGATGTGAAAGTCATGGTCAAGAGAAAACAAATGAGAATTATCTTGGCATAAATGAAAACAGGCAGCAGAATTCCCCTCACATCTTACATTAACAAAGACAAGGGCACGTTCAGATGTGTCATCTAAGAAATTTCTAAATTGGCCAGGCATGGTGGCACATGCCTTTAATCCCAGCACTCGGGAGGCAGAGGCAGGCGGTTGACGTGAGTTTGAGGCCAGCCTGGTCTACAAAGCAAGTCCAGGACAGCCAGGGCTACACAGAGAAACCCTGTCTCAGAAACACACACACACACACACACACACACACACACACAAAGAAATTTCTAAATTGTTGACATTTGTGCACTTCTAGGTGCATTCTAGCCTAGGCGGCATGGTTTTTAATAAAGGAGAGTCTTAAAATAGTGAGTACAACTTTTTAGTGGTATCCAAGCGCCCACATAAAAAGCCAAAGTAAAGACTCATCCCTGAGATTTGGGTCACAAACTTGCTCAGCTTGATGGATGAGGCTCAGAAAAGCCCTTGCCTTGTGTAATAAAGTGGTGGCAAGTGATTGAGAAAGACACGGATGTTGACTCTCAGCCTTCCTGCACATAAACACACAGAGGGATGGCCACATACATGCACATACCACACAGACACACAGACACACACACACACACACACACACACACACACACACACTGTAAATCCTTCGACCTTCTCATAGTTTCCTTCAAAAAGTCACATTAGAATGTACTGTCCAGTCTCCCAAGAATTTGTGTGCTATTGACAGATGGTTGTTTCTCCTGCTATTGGATTCTAGTTTTATTTCAGTTATTTTATGTTTCTTAAGAATGACTTTGTGCCATAGAATGTGGTCTATTTTGGAGAAGTTCTGTGTTAATTCTATACATGCTGAATAGAATATTCCATAGGTATCTGGTAAATTCATTTAATCTGGTAAGTTTAACCTGAAGTTTCTTTGTTCATCTTTAGTTTGAATAACCTATCTAAGGATATGATTAGGATACTAAAGTTAACAAAGGGACTTATGAAAAAAAAAAAACAAGGGGACTTATGTAATTTTAAAATTCAAATTAGTGTTTGTTTTATGACATTGAAAGCTGAAATGATTGGTGTGTGTGTGTGTGTGTGTGTGGCGTATGTGTATTGTTATATTTTCTTGATAATTTTTTTTCTTTTTACTAATATGTACTGACCTTTATCTACTTGGACTAATGTTGTTTTGAAGTCTATTTTATCATCTCTCAGAATTACTATGCTAACTTGTTTTTTTTTTTTTTTTTCCTTTCTATGCTTTGGCTCCCAGCCTGTGAGTGTCTATGCCTGTGATGTGTTGTTGTGTGACAAAGCTTTTCCTCAGGAGACACAGCACACATGTCTACTTACCCCGGACAGGAAGCCCAAGGAAGACTAAAATATGGATACCACCAAAGTCAAACTTAATGAACCATGGCTTTTACTGGAGTATGGGTGAAAGGTTATTTGCAGCAGCAGGAATGACTTAAAGACAGCTGCATCACCAGAGCTCTCCCCAATATGGGTGACAGCTCATAAAAGTTGGGAAATCTGGATGACACTGCACAGCTTGCAGGTAGCTTAACAGATTGAGGAGTATGTTTCCAAGTGACTCAGGCTTATGCCTCTTCTAGGCAGCTGGATAGCTTTCTGCTTCTTCTGGGCAGCTGATCTCATTTCAAAGCCTTCTTTGAAGCTCAGCTTCAGGCCTCAGAGAGAGACTTTCAGGTTTTATTGCTTACCCTGGCAGGGAGGGGCCTAGTGAGTCTGGTCAGTTTCAGGGACTAATCTTTTTGAGTTGTTTTCCTTTCTGCTTAAGCAGCTTCCTGTGAAGGATGGAATGTTTCAGTCTCAGCAGAAACTGTGGTACAGCAGGTATATTTCTTGGAGAAAACATACTTTGAACTTAATACAGTCAGTTGTTCTGCAACTCTTTATTTTTTAGTTGAAGCCACTTACAATTGTTTATTATGAGAGATGCTACCATTTACTGCTTTCGTGGTTTTTGTTGTTGTTAGTTAGATTGTTGCTTGTTCTTTTTTCTCTCTTTTATTACCACGGGGGGTTCGGTGGTTAGTGTGCCGAACTCGAAAGATTTATTCCTATCTATATTTGGTCATCTACTCCTCGTGTGAAATTTTTAATTCTTTGTTTTACCAATTGAAACTGTCTTCTTTCAGAAGCCATATAAATTCCTGGAGTCTGGAGACTGAGTAATGTGTAGTGAGTGTGTGTGTGTGTGTGTGTGTGTGTGTGTTTGTGTGTATGTGTGTGTGTGTGTTTGTATGTCTGTATGTATGTGCATATGTGTGTGTTTGTTGTATATGTTTGAATGTATGTCTGTATGTATGGATTTGTGTGCATGTGTGTATGTGTGTTTGTTTGAATATATGTCTGGTTTGTGTGTGTGTGTATGTGTGTGTGTGTTTATGTGTATGTGTGTTTATGTATGTGTGTGTTTCTCTGTGTGTGTGTGCGTGTACAAGTATGTGGGGTGCAATCAGTCATGCGGGTACATGTGGGGGACAAATTCTGATGTTAGTGACACTCTCAAGTGCTTCTTCTACATATTATTGAGGCAGGGCCTCTCATTGAACGTGGAGCTAACCATTTCTCCAGGTTAGGTTGGCAGCTGAGTGCCTAGGAAACAGCTGTCTGTCTGTACCACCAGCAGCTGAGCACTCAGGATACAGCTGTCTGTACCACCAGCACTGAAATGACAGAAATGTGGGGGGAGGCGAAAAGGGAGGGGCTCTTCAACAAATGCTGTGAAAATCAGATATTCATCTGTAGAATAAAAAATAAATAAATCCATATCTCTTTGCCTGTACAAAAATCAATTCAAGAGGGACTACAGATGTTAGTGAGACACATGAAACTTGAAATTACTAACAGAAACTATAGATAAAACACTTTGAGACAGAGCCGTAAGAAAGACATTTAGCTTCGGCAGACTTCAGTACCAAGGAAAAAATCCCAATAATTTACAAGTTTGATTACAAGAATTAAAAGTGCTTCTTCACACTAAAGGAAGCAATCACTAGAGCAAGAGACAGTCTAAGGAGCAGAAAAATGTCTTCGCCATCTACACATCACAGAGTGGTGCTAATAGCTATAGTACATAATAGATGCAAATTTTAAATACAAACAAACACATAAAAACCCCAACATATTCATTGGTCAATAGCTCAATGAAATTAGTTATTAGTTATCAGAAAAACAAATACAAACAGTCTACATATTTTTAAAAGAGTTCATTATGCTTAGCTATCTGAGAAATGCACACTAGAAATGCTTTAACTTTCTTCTCAGCTAAGTCATGTGGCTGTCATTAAAAAACAGTGGTGAGGACATGAGGAAGGAAAGTAGCTCGTGCATTGCTGACAAGAAGGTAAGCTTGCATGGCCTTCTAGAAGTTGTGGAGGAGGGCTCTCAAGACGCCGGAGTTAGAACTGCCATGTAGCAGAGCCCAGCCCTCTGTACAGACTGGAAGGATGAGGTACGCATGACACCTGGACACCTCATATCCTTATCCACTGCTGCCATACTCACACGAACCAGGACAGAGAACCGGCCTACATGTATGTCAGAGGAAGAATTGACAAGAAATGTGGTGCATATATACAACAGAATTGTATCCATTTCTAATGAAAGGAGAAATTGGGCCATTTTCAGAAAAAAAATGTATAAAACTAGGGGTCATTTCTATTAAGTGAAATAAACCAGATCCAGAAGAAAGAAAGTTGCCACGTTTAGTTTTCATGTGAATAAGCAAAATTTAAATCTATTCATGCCTTGACAGTAGAGAGGAGATAGCAACAGGAAGGGAGAGAGGGTAAGTGGGAGAGGCCAGAGAGTGGGACGGAAGCAGGGGCAAATTGGGCAGTAGGGGAACGTAAGAGTGAGAATAAAATAGAATAGCATGTGTGTATAAACACACCGAAGTAAAAACAATTGTTTGTATGCTAACTTAAAAATAATTAAAGACGAAAATTACCTTAAATATAGAATCAATTTGTTTATTTTGCAATTAATATTATTATTAAAACATTTCTTGAATCTGTACAAAGTTCATAATATTATTATCTACTTTTGTAGCAGGTCACATATATGACATTAATGTCACAGAGAAAATGGAGCTTTGTTGCTTCAAGAAACAAATCCTGAATTCTGGTGGTAGCCAGGCGTTTAACTACTACAAGCCAGGCCTTCAGTATGTCTCAAAGGAAAACACTGTGCTATCTTTATATACTAAACACAGTGGAGTATATTACCATTTACTATTTCCATCCAATTAACAGAGCCAACAAAAGCTGCATTTTATGCGCCGTCTGTTCCTAAGCAGAGTGAGCCAGGATATAATTGCATGGCACAAATGCACACACTTGCACACATCCACAGTGGTAAGGTATGCACCATCTGAGATGAAGCTGGGTTGTGGTTGCACTCTGGAACCTTCTGTGTGTCTAACACACTAACTGACTCTTTCTGAGTTTAGATTCGGTGATAAATCAGATAGTTACATTAACATAGACTAGTTAGTGTTCTTCTACCTCTAAGAGTCTCCACAGACCCTGCATGGAATTATGTAAAAAAAAAAAAAAAAAATAAGTGAGAAGTTAGTATATTTCTGCAGAATAAGGCACTGCTTGGAACCATTGAGTATAAGTTTTATGATCTTTATCCAACCTACATATAGAAGACATCAGAAATCCCTGGGTTATGTGGCCAGCCATCTGTAAATATGGAAAAGAATAAGAGAAAGTCACTAGGTAGCTGTGCAGGATAATGTAGGGCTGTACTTGCTCCTGTGTGGCAGGGCGATGCTTTGGCAAATGAAGGTCACATCATGCCACAAAGGGCAGATGTCATTTCACTCTGCCCTCCCTCTGTGTGCATGAGGGCTTGGATGTCAGTGTGGTCTGTGGCCAGCTGTGCGTCAACTCTGTGGGGACATGTGACTGTGCCTGTGAAGAAGGCTACAAAATTGGAAGTGATGGAAGAGCATGTCTGTCAGTAGCTAGGGTGTTGTGCTGAGTCTCTACCAAGTTCCTTCCACCTCCTGCCCCTCAATGTACTGAAGAGGAAAGTTTCACACCCTTCCCTGCCTCCTTTCTTCAGGTGTCTATCCTCTATCATCCATCTATCTATCTATCTATCTATCTATCTATCTATCTATCTATCTATCTATCTATCTATCTATCTATCTATCTATCGCTTATACCATTCTTTCCCTTTTTTCCTTCACTCCCACCCTTCCTTCCTTCCTCCCTCCCTCTTCCCCCTTCTCTCTCCCCCCTTTCTTCTTTTTTCTCACTCTCCTTCTTTCTTACCCCCTCTCTCTTCTTCATTCCTTCTTCTCTCCTCTCTTTCATTACCTCCTCCTCCTTCTGTTTCTTTCTCATTCCTTTTCTCTTTCCTGACTGCCTTTACCCTATTTTTCTTCCCCCTTCTTCCTAGCCTCATTTCATTTCCCTTGTGTCCTATCCACTGTGATTCAGCCCCATGCATCTGGCTGCTGGTCCAATAGGCCTCTGAAGACCCACTCAAACATCTTTGCCCCTCACTCATCCTTGCTTAGCTGTCTGGTTTAGACACCCAATGTCTGTCAATGATTGCTTGCTCTTTCCCCCTTCTATACACAGTGTTGAAACCCAGTTTTTTTCCATCTCTGGTCTTAGCTTTAGATGATGAGCAGTCAGAGGAAGAAGAAGTGGAACTGGGCATCTTGAGTTTTCCAGGCCTCCTGGTTCACAGCCCACCTCAGCCCTTCCCATATCTTGCTCCTTCTCTGGCTGCCTCATATGAAGATAAAGACAATGAAGATGAACACCAGGAAGCAGAAGGAGAGTTCCAAAGCCTGACAGCCTTGCAGAGAGTTGGTGCGTAAAGGATTTCCTTCATTCTTCTCTTCACTCATCATTAGATGACTCAGGCTTGTTCTCCAAGTAATTTCTTTATACAAGTAATTTCAATAACGTTATCAAATGTTTGGATGGGAAATTTCATAGGAAAATGGGACAAAGCCTTCACTTTTGTGATATTTCCTCTTAAATATGTCATCTCTTGACTTCTGTTTTTTATACAAGAAAGACATAATATGAAGGTGTTTGTAGAATGGGGAATATGGGGTAGTGTGTGTTGATGGCTCACTGAGTAAAGGGCCTACTACCAAGCCAGGCCTCTTGATTTCAAATCTAGAACCCACATGGGGGAAGAAGGTAACTCACTCCCACCAGCTGTCCCCATACCCTGCCATATGTGCCTTGGCATGTGACTACATATATATGCATGTACCTAAATCAATATAAAAATAAATACACTTAAAAAGAGGGGGAGACCTGCTGGCACTCAGAGAAAGGATAGCAGGCTACCAAGAAAAGACTTGATACCCTATGAGCATATAAAAGGGGAGGAAGTCCCCCTCAGTCACAGTCATAGGGGAGAGGAGTAAGGGGAAAATGGGAGGGAGGGAAGAATGGGAGGATACAAGGGATGGGATAACCATTGAGATGTAACAAGAATAAATTAATAAAAAAATAAACTATACACAATAAGAATAAAAAAAATAGAGACTAACAGTAACATATTCATATTATAGTTCATTTATAAGAATATCCATAAGTGCTTCTGAATGAAGGTAGGAATATTTAAATATTTCATTATAAAATGTCTGCTGTTTTGGCTATGGAAAATCAGAATACAATGTATTTTAGAACAACAAACATGGGCGGAAATCTTTCAACCAAGGTTGGGAAAGAGAGACATTTAGTTACATTTCTGCTGTCTACCTTTTAGTCATTTGCCAGCTCACGAGGTGTGCTGTGCAGTCCTAGAGAAGCCTGGTAAGAAGGCAAGGCAGGGGCAGAGCTCGGAACATGCACTAAGGGGAAGTCAGCACCACACAGAGTAGTGGGGGCCCCAGAAAGCAGCACACATAGAGTACTAGCTCCCCCAGCGCCCATACACACCACAAGATGAAAACAAGGATGGCATTAATGTCATCATATGGTTATTACAATAGAAAGCGGAGCTCAGGTGTAAACAACTAAGTAAAAGAAAATCTCTATATTTACTCAGATTAAGATAAGATCCATCAAGGAGAGAACAAAAGGTGAACCTATTGCACTTCTGTAAGAAATAGAATACTACACAGAGATAAAATAGATTTGTTTGGGTAGTGTAGAAGAATACTACAAATGTATTGACAAGAGAAACCTGGCTCCTGATGGGCTTACTCTACAATCCTACTTATAAAACATTCAGGAAAAAAAATATTTGTGGTGCCAGAAGTTGTGACAGTGTTTTATTTATGAGACTAATAGCACTGACATTGTAGGTGACAGGTAATGTGCTATACCTTGTCTGAAGGCTGCCAAAGGATATATTTGAGATATGTGCATCATTACACATGAGTGTTAAAGTCCAATAAAAAGTCACTTAAAAACATATCCATAGAAAGGATATCTAGGAAAGAAATCATTAACAGGCAACTCCCATTTGTCCCTCCTGTGTTCTAGGATCAGTCATAGGCCTGACTTATTTTATTTTATAGCCCTTTAAGGACAGGACAATAATCTAATATCATAACTAGCAGAAATAAAATCTGTTATATGCTGAGAGACTCTCTTTCTTAACGTTCTTTTCTGGATGTTTTGTGAATTATACCTGATCTGATTTTTTGAAATTAAGAATTTTGTTTTATTTGTGGTGACATATGTAACTAGCTGTTTGCTCATGACAGTCTGTTTAGATGGCACCTTTGGTCTGGACTGCAGCTTGAACTGTGGCGATTGCATGAATGGAGGTAGATGCCAAGAAGGGAAAAGTGGGTGCTTCTGTCCAGCTGGCTGGACTGGCAGCCTTTGCAATGAAAGCAATGCCCTAAGAACTGGTACAGACCAGCAAGCTCCTGTGGGTGAGTCTCGCTCAACAAAAGCACCCTAAACCATATGCATTAACCACCCAGTGGAAGACAGTAATATATTTATTATACATAAAGAATGCTGGTGTTTGCAAATTGAACATATAATACTAAGGGGAAATTTTGTATGCTCCTAACCCTGCTAACACACAAAACACAGAAATTAATGAAGGTTCCTAATAAGGCTTGTCTTATAAAAATCATACACTCGAATAACAACTCACAGGTGCCTGGCCAGCTAGTTCTAATGGAAACACTAGGAAGCATTTGTGTTACAAAATATGGTGAATTTGCATAAAATTTTAAAAATTGAAATTTTTTAACTGGGCTTGCTTCTGTTGTTTACCCCTCTTCCCCCTTTAAAAATTACATTAACATAGCCAATGATGATGATTTCATCTTTTTATATAAGTCTTTGAAGAGAAACTATCAAAAATTTAAATATGCCATCCAAATATCATTTCATTTGTGTTGTAAATGAAGACAGCTTTTAGGAGTTGAAACTTCCACGTGATAAAATAAAATACATTGAGTTTTTTTTTTTTTTCCTCGTTTTAACTTTCTCTTGTACTTAAAAATATGTCTCTCGATGATAATCCGGAAGATGGTAAAAGCATAATTTTTTTTTCCTTTAGCTCCCTGCATGTAAGAAAAAGGAGCAGAAATTCGTTCTACTACATGGTGTGGGCACAGGACCCGAGCTGACATGGCGACATCTGTTGGCCAGCAGGACTCCTTTGGGTCTTTAGGCTGTTCACCATGAATCACTGTAATCACATTCTCCACTGCCCTCCACCTTTTCAGCAGCCCACTTTCTGAACCTAACATGTATACTTAGCCACTGGGAACCTTCCAGAAGCAGGTTCTCATGAATCTCTTTTATTCCTTATATCTTTATCATTGTCTTTGCCCGATTGACTAGTTTTAGTAAGTCAAACCACTGGCTACTTCATATTCTGCACTTTTTACTTTAGTAGCTGTTGTACCACCCCGGTCTCTGAAGACCCATATTGTCCATCCATGAAGCATCACATGATTCTGCAGTCCTCTGCAAGAATTGCTCCTTCTGGAAGGTGTGAAGCACTCTCCCTGTCATATTGACATTCTTTCTCTGAGAGGGTTCTCTTTGATTAGGTTGAATTCATTCTTATTGATTGTAAGTTACTCTACATTAGAATGTCAGCCACATCAGTACAGAAAGAAGAAATCTTGGTGGAGACCCTCAGTTATATTGACCCATATGTTCATATACTTCATAGTACAAAATGTATATAATGTCATCATATGATCATTACAATATAAAGATTTGACTTATCATGCAAGTCCCTTGGTATATATGCACGGCCTGGACACATGGCCCTTAACATAGCAGTGTGAGAAATAAAACTAGACAATTATCTTCAGAGGAAAACATCACTGATACAAACCTCGCTCTGAGAGGTTAAGTGAGCCAGGTGATAAGAGGACAAGATATCCATGTCTTCAGACTTGGAAAACCTTGCAGATGTCCCGAGTGCCTCCCAGGGGCCTCTCTGGAAGAATCTGTTTCAGAAAGCATAGAACCTCCTTATGGAGTTGACTTCAAATGTGGCAAACAAGCCGCTGGGCAAAATGTCCTCTTTTCTGCCACAATGGGCAAGCTTAGATGCAGGTAGGCGACAGCTGAACTCTGCCAAATAGGGTAAGCAAGTCCTCAGTAGTTCCTGCCTCGCAAGTAGGTCTGTCAGAGATATTGGGCCAGAAGGCCGAAGATGATGCTCCAACATTATAGAGAGTGTTGGGTGACTGCTCGGGTAGTAAACTGTCTCAGTCGTTTTTTCATTTTGGAAGCTGCTAACCTTGCACTTGCAGTTCACTCTGGTATTTAAGTTTTATTCCTTCTCAAGTCTTTGATGGGATTGAAGACCAAATAGTTTAGTCTTACAATTAAGCTTAATTGGTTAAGGGTTAAGATGTTTTTAGATCAAGATAAGTATTTTAATAGAGATGGGATATGATAGATATTGATTTTCATTCAGAAATTTAGAGTCAACAAGATAGGAAAGATGCATTCTTCAAGTTTGACAAATGCAAATAGACAAATTGCTATGAATGTAACATTTATATAACTACTGGTTGTCTCATGGTTCTTCCTGCTGTATGTAGTTTATTTTGTTCATGTGTAGTAATATAAACATATGTTTTGAAATTAATTTTTAAAAAGAAAGAAAAAGCTAAAACATAAATATTAAAAAAAAAAACATGAAGACAGAACAATCCAAATTAGCTCACAGCTTTCAACTAATCCTTTGGTTAAAAGAGAGTAGGGGTATTCTCTAAAATCCACATAAATTACATACTTCAGAGATGATTGCCATTTTTATATGCAGCCAAAGAACTTAAAAATAAATTGGGTAAGAATCAGAAAAGTGATGCTCCCCACTGAATAGTCCCCAAAGACCATTCAGTATCTTTATTGGTCTACTATGAAATCATCTACTGAGACTTCACAGAAATGTGTTCAATAAATATTATGGAAGTGATTTAAGTATCACTGTGCATTATTTAATTTTCATAGCATTTTTGGAACCACATATCTTTCAAAGAAATTCCATGTTGAAATCACTGAACATGGGTTGATTATCTACTATCGAGGAAGAGAGGAGTGGCTCCCACCGGTGTCGAAACACTCGTGATACATTTCAAGTCTGCTAGTTCAAAGTTAGAACATGTTCCTGTTAACCATTTCTCCCCCTGTGATCTTATTCTTATTGCTATTCTATTTGTTAATGACATATCTTGGAAGTCCTGCTATATTCCATTTTGTGGGAAGGGGCCAGAGAACACCATCAATCTACTATATAGATGATATGCCATAACCCAGGTGCTATGGAAGACACTATAAGTTCTTTATCTATAAAAATGTTTCTTCTTATATTTTTGGTTGTGAGCCTAGCAACAACAACAAACAAAAACTGTTCCTTCTATAGATGCTGGAGAATTTCAAAGTTATGTTAGACATAAATTAACAATGTAGGATTTCACAATTGTTTATCCTCAATATCTTTCTTACTTTTGCTCTCTTTTTTCTGTTTTACTCACCCTTTCTAATAGCCTATGCCTTGAGGAAATAATGGACAAGCCGAGTTAGAAGAGTGCTTAGCTATCACTCACAAGGCTGTGAATTCAAATACCAACATTGCGTAAAACAAGCATGGTGGAGCATACCTGTAATCCCAGCACTTGAAAGGTAGAGGAAGAGGGATTAGAGATTTAAAGTCATTATGAGTTCAAGGTTAATATTGAGTACATTAGACTTTCTCTCAATGAAAAAGAACAGGAAGGAATAAAGAAAAGGAGAGAAAAGAAATAAAAGAAAGATAAATAAAGGCATTGAGAAAATAAAAGATGAACAGGAAGCTAAGTTTCATAAAATGATAGGAGGTTAGTGCAGGAGACATTATGTGGCAGTTTGAATAAAAATGGCCCCCATAGGTTTAAAGGGAGTAATACTATTAGGAGGTGTGGCCTTGATGGAGTAGGTGTGGCTTACCCAGAGGAAGTCATCACTAAGGGGTGGGATTTGAGATCTCAGAACTCAAGCTTGCCTACTAGTTCCCAATGCACTTCTCCTTATGGATCAAAATGGAGAGCTCTCAGCTCCTCCTCCAGTACCCTGTCTGCCTGCAGGCTGCCATGCTTCCCACCATGATGATAATGGACTAAACCTCTGAAACTATAAGCCAGTCCCAAGGTTTTCCTTTATAAGAGTTGCTGGGGTGTGGGCCTGTTTCTGTAGGCAGAGGAGACACTCCCTCCCAGTAAATTTCATGTACGTTATAGTTGAGTGTACTCCCTGCTGACATCAGCTCACCAGACACCCACCCACCCACATTAAAGGTGTCAAAATCTGGCTCTTTAAAGAAAAACATATCAAAGGTGCCCTGGAGACAAGCCCCAGGAAGTGTCCTGGGAGTGGCTCCTGCAATTCAGGTACCCTTGGTTTAAAAACCCAGAGGTTGGGGTGTTTGCGCATGCACTCCTAGTTTCTCCCTCCATAGCTTCCTGTCTTTGTCTTTTTTTTTCTTCTTCTTCTTTTTATCATTAAGTTTAGTGAATTAAAATCTAGTTCTTTATTTTAACCAAGTGCAGTTGGTCAGTTATCTGGCCTTTTAGAAGTCAGAGGCTCTCTTCCCCCACTGAAAGGGACATGAACTCCCATTGTCTCAACCCTGGCTAAGCTCTAGACCACCTTGCACTTCCTCAAGATGAGGGATCTAGCCGGAGAGCTCCCTACCTGTCCAGGAGGCCTTCCTCCTGACAAGTTCTCAGGACAGAGACTTCCTAAGCTAGCAACCAGAAGGCTGAAGAAAACTCTGAGACCAGATTCTCAGCCCAGCCTCCCAGAGAAAGGAACCCACACTGGGGTCATGGTGTCTTTTAACAGTGATGGAAACCATAAGACACATACATATAGCTTGAGGATAAAACTTATGGTAAAATATCAACTATAACAACTAATTAAATTATTTCAAGTTATATGTATTCATGTTAAAGAAAGTCACAATTCCTTCAGTGTACATTTCTGGATGCCAGATACTTCTAAAAGAATCGACAAACCAGGGAAAATTATCATTTGCTTAATTTCATCAAATTCTGAGAATGCCAAATGCCTTGGGAGTCCCTAAGAGAACTTAGCTGCATTCATTGCTGGTTTTAAAACATGACTTTTTTTCTGCACTTCTCCCCATTTTTTTTCAGAGTTAAAGATAAAGTTGGTTTCTCATTAATGGTGCTTAGTGCTATTCAGCAAATGGGTCTGGGTAGTGTTGAAACCACAGGGCTTAGATTTTAAGGAGTGAGATCAGTTACACATTTGAACCTTCTTAGCATTTCCTTGATTCATCATTATTTTAACCAGCTGTATCATCTGGACTTTCCCAGGGGAGATTAACCCACAGGAACTAGGATTATGCCACAGTTTTACCCTGGGCCTGCAAGGTGCTGAGAACTGAATTACTTGGAAGCCACATTGATAGAAAGACCATTTCTCCTTCTGACCTCTCCTTCTGGTTGCATCTGCGATGGATGGCATGTTGCTCTACATGTGCACCTTTCCTAATTCACTCACACTTTGTTCCACAGATGCCAGCAACAAGAAGTTACTGGGTGACTGCAATTGCCAGAACGGAGGTGTCTGTGATCCTCAGACTAGACAGTGCCAATGCCCTCCCGGTGTTTATGGGAAGATTTGTGAAGAAGGTAGGAATGTCCTGTCAGGAAGATGAGCCACAGCTAATTTGGGGGTTCACAGGGGTAGAGGTTAGAACAGAAATGACGAATTCAAAGACTGTGTCTCTATGGACAAAAATAAATTTACTTTGGCAGTAACAAGCATAATGGAACAAAACAAGGGAAGATTGGGGTGTGTTTGAAAGAGAATGAATCCATGGGCTCATAAACTGGAATGCTTTGTCCCTAGTTTGTGGATTGTTTGGGGAAACAGTTAGGAGGTGTGGCCTTGCTGGAGAAGGGGTGTCAATGGGGGTGTGCTGTGATGTTTCAAAAGTCCATGCCAGATCCAGTGAAATCCTCTCTCAGCCTCCATCTTAAGGATAAAATGTAAGGTCTCAGATACCGCTATAGTGTCTTGTCTGCCGGCCTCCCACAGTACTCCCTCTCACAGTGCTACTTCCCACCATCCTCCCTCCCACTGTGCTCCCTTCCCCACCATGCTCCCTCCCATCGTGCTCCCTTCCCCACTATGCTCCCTCCCACCATGCTCCCTCCCACCATGCTCTCTCCCACCATGCTCCCTCCCACCATGCTCCCTCCCACCATGCTCCCTCCCACAATGCTCCCTCCCACCATGCTCCCTCCCACCGTGCTCCCTCCCACCATACTCCCTCCCACCATGCTCTCTCCCACCATGCTCCCTCCCACCATGTCCCCCTCCCACAATGCTCCCTACCACAGTGGTCATAAGTTCACCATTGACACTGTAACCAAGCCCCCAGCTAGATGCCATTTTTATAAGTTGCTTTGGCCTTCTTCACATTGTATAACTGTAACTAAGTCACTTGATTGGTTGTGATATGAACGGGATGAATCCTCACGCAATAAAAAAAAATATTGTTTTCATCTCAAGCATGAATTGGGTTTGTGGATGTGGGTCCAGCAGTAGGACCCCAGGAGAGCTCACTTTCTCTGTAGACCAAAATGAGAAGCAGTTGGCTCAAGTGGCAAAAGTAAGTGAGAAATGAAAACAGAACAAGAAAGGAAGGAAGGGGAGAAATTATGGGTGAAGAGCTCACAAACCACCAGAGACAACTGTGTATGGATTTTTCATAAAAGCCAATGAAGAAGCCCTATTTCCTCCCTTAGTTTGACAGAGCTCAGTTGCTGAAGACAGAAAGAAAATTAACATGGTATTACCCTGAGTTTGCTAGAATTCTTTGGGAAATTCATTAGGCTGTCTCAGGCCATGGGAACATGAAAATCAAATGTACTTTCCTCTCTGGAGTGTAGGAAGGCTCCTGTTTACCATCCAATTTCTTATCCCTACAAGCAATGTGTGTTTGTTTGTAAAAAACATAATACACTAAAGGGTTGCAATGAGCTCTGGTGGGAAAGATGACCCTGTTATAGAAAAACAAAACCAAAGGGTTCTTGGCCTGTGTAAAGTGTGACCAGGTTCAAGACAAGCATAAATTACAAATGTTGATAGGTGTTACAGATTAAATACTGATGCCTGGTTGGAAGTAAGGCCATAGTATAATTCAGATTATGACAAGGCAAGATTTATGGAAAAGTAAAACAAGAGAGAAGAGATGAGACAATGTGGGGGAAGGGCATTCCTGAGCACGGTGGGAAGCCGTGCAGTGTGCCAAGAACCTCAGAGAGAGCAGCACAAGGTAGGTGGGGGCTGGTAGGGCAGCACGAGTTCTGTGTGCTAGGATAGCGGCTCAGGAGTCAAACTGGCGCTCTTAGTTTGTACCGTTGAGAAGTCGGAGTACAATTTCAAGGAGAGCATGCAAAATCATGTATGTACATTTACAAAAAGCAAAAGCAAAAGGACTCATTGGTCTTATCTAACCAGAGTGAAAACATTGTCTTCATATGTATACGCACGTGTGTGTGTGTGTGTGTGTGTGTGTGTTGATGATACATATGCAGGTCTGTGTGGACACCAGAAGTCAACATCCAGTGTCATTCTTTAGTATGCTTTGATTTTTAAGATGACATTTTTTTTTTTTTTAAGAAAAGGACTCACTATGTAGACCTAGCTGGCCAGGAGTTCATTATATAGACCAGGTTACCTTTGAACATACAAAAATCTGTGTCTGATCAGTGAACTCAAGGTTTCATTTTGTATCACTAACCCTTTTACTAAATAAATTATGCACTCAAACTTGGACATATTACACAATATATATATATGTGTGTGTGTGTGTGTGTGTGTGTGCGCATATATGTTTGTATGTATATGTATATATCAATGCATTTCATGTATCATATGTAATTATTAAATATACATTTAATAATTAAAAGCTAGAAAAGGTGAATGACTACAAAGAAATCTTACATACATAAGAAGGCAGCTGCGCATCGCAGCACTCATAGCAATTGAGACAGCATGCGCAAGACCTGCACAAGCTCCAGTCACATAGAATCCAAGCATGGAAAGACGAGGTAGGCATGATGTCCCGCCTCTAGCTGAGGAGCTATTGGAAATTGATAACTGCCGGCAGGATCATTCTCTTTTAAGAAAGCAGCCCCTAGTAGGTCTACCACAGTCCAGTCTAAGACCCTCCATTCAAGAATCCATCAGCATCACAAATTAGACCTGATGTGTTTGAAAGAAAAGAAAGGAGATGCAAAGTTGGGTGATGTGGAGAAGTGAAGTGGATTTGGAAAGAGCTGCAAGAAAACGTTTGACTATGATCAACATTTGTTGTAGGAAATTCTCAAACTACTATTAAAAGATATTGTCTCTCTCTCAAGACCCATTAGGGGTGGGTGCTCAGATCTTGAATTTTATAAACAAAGGTCATAGCAATTTTTGCATGTGAACTAACATATACTCCTTTTTCATACCCTGCAGGATGTCGGAAAGGGTTCTTTGGGAAGTACTGCAAAAGGAAATGTCACTGTGCCAACAATGGCCATTGCCACAGGGTATACGGTGGCTGCATGTGTGACCTACGGAGCTATGGAAGATTCTGCCATCTCAGTAAGTCACAGCCATGGTTGTTCCCTATTCTATGCGCAGTGGTTTAGAACAGTGTGGGGATACAGCAGTCAATGGTAGAAAGAAAATGATCCTAGTTCATCTACTCCTGTAGACAAAGATTTTATTCTTTTCTTTGGGCTCTGTAAATTACAAAATCTGTATTTTGATGATTACAATTAATCCAAACTTTAAATATTTCAATTTTATAATTTTAGTAGTTATCACGTAGAAATTGATAGAGTTAGTTTAAGTAAACCGCTGTCACTTTATAGGAACTAAGTCTGAAGAGCCTGGATCATATCTCCGTGTCCAGTACAAATCACTATGACCTTTAAAATCCAGAAGAGCTCTTCTGCTTGCGTTCTGACTGTATGTCCAAGAGGACATCAGAGTCTTTCAGTTCATCTGCAGCTTCCACAATTTCTCCCTGCAGTAACACTTATAGGCCTTCCTCCAAGCATGAAGCTAAGATCTGTGAACCTGAAGTGACCGCAGCCCTTCCTGCTCCTTGCCTATTGTCCCCCTCTCATCTTGCTACTGAGGGAGTGGGTCCTCTGAAGATTTCTCCTAAGGAACATTGGTGTCTTGGGTCTGATTAGCCTCCTAAGACAGAACACCATGAAATGCATAGGTTATAAAAAGAAATGCATTTAAGCCTAGAATCTGAGGAATCTACAGAGGTACTAAAGTGTAATGTGGCTTTGTGGCTCACAGATATTTCCAGTCACTGCATCCTTCTTTTGGTGGGGACAAGCAAATATATTCTTAGGTTTCATTATTAATGCACGAATATCATGTACAAAAGCCCTACCTCCTGACATAATGTTGCTAAAGTCTAACCTTCAGATAGCATTGTCCGAAGGAATTAAGATTTTATCATAACCATTTTAGGAAGATATTACCAGCGATACTGCAATCATATCAAAGTATCATGACCTTCTATAGTTTATACTTTACCTTTAGTTGGATGCTTATAGGACCTATATACTTAAGAAAAAGAATGTTGGGGGCTGGAGAGATGGCTCAGAAGTTAAGGGCAGTGGCTGCTCTTCCAGAGGTCCTGAGTTCAATTCCCAGCAACCTCATGGTAGCTCTTAACCATCTATAATGTGATCTGATGCCCTCTTTTGGCCTGCAGGTATATATGAAGGCAGAGCACTATATACATAATAATAAATAAATAAACCTTTTTAAAAGAGAAAAAGATAAAGAATGTCTCTGGAAAAAAACATAATAAATTGTGAACACACCAATAAGAGACCAACAAAATGCCTCATAGTAAACTGAGTTGGATCATGAGAAAATATCAGGTGTAGGAAAACAAGGAATGGTGAGAACCATTGATAGCTGAATGCTAGAAGTACAGCTGACATGTTCTAGAACATCATTTATCTCCTAAGACATTCCTAGAGAGGAAAACTAGGCTAGAAACAAAGATGGTATCATCTCTGTTGTTGGCCCTGAAATGTAGCAAGATAGAGCCAATATGAAGCAATAACTTGAATATTTTATATAACAGTATCAGATGTTTGGGCAAAATAAATCAGAACAACTGGTCAAAAAGTTCAGGAAGCTCACGTTATAGCAACAAAGTTGACATTCTTAGGATCTGAATACCAGGGTCCCATATTTAAATTCACTTACCCACTTGAAAGAGTAAAGACTTGATAGAAAGCCAGTAAACAAGTTTGTTATTTGTGATGGTGGTAGTGATGCTGGTTATGGCGGCTGTACCGGTGAAAGTGCTGATGGTGGTGATGGTGGTCGCAATGCTGGCTAACATTCTGAATGGCACCATGTTTAGGAAGGGTACACATAACCAAGTTCTTCTGGGTTCGCTTATGAATGTCACTTGACTTGACCTGAGGACCTCAAGTATTACAATTCATCATTATTTTTCTAGCTACACAAAGTACTACAAACTGAGTGCCTTAACATAGAAATCCATTGTCTGATAGTTCTGGAAATGAGCATACCATTTCAAGGTATGGGTAGTTGTCTGATCCCTCTAAAGATGTTATGGAAGGATGTGTTTCAGGCCTATTTCTGCATGTAGGTAGTTCTTTCTATGGCATCATATTGCCTTCTGCTACAAGCATATCTCTGGACAAAGCCCTCACTCTGTAAACCCATTTTGAGTTAGGAACTCATCTATCTCAATGCAGCTTTGTCTTAACAAAGTATACATTTAATGTATTCAGAAATAAAGTCACATTTCCAGGTCCTGAGGATTAGGACATCATCATATAGAGCTGTTGGATGTTTTATCTCAGTTCCTAACAAACTCTAAGGGTTTGTTACTTGATTACCCACATAGGCTCTTTTTTTTTCCTCCAAACTTGTTTCTAGGATCAACAGAACAAACTTGTTTCTAGGCCCTAGAACAGGAGAGACCACAAGCTTGGGGAGTCTGATGCTGTCTGTGGAATTTGGAGGTCCTACAAAAGATCAATTGTTATCAAACTTGGAACCATTTTTTAAGAGTTCACAGAGCCCTGTTGATTGTCTGGCTTTAGAGATTGCTCTCACTGTCCTTGGCAACTGGAGCTGGGATTTGTTTGGAGCCATCATAACCTCCACATTGAATGAACTCTGCTAGTGTCACTTGCGGTCCCCAGGGAAGCCCCCACAACTCACTGCATTTTCTGCATGTAGCATTCCACAGTGAAGACTGTCCAGGCACACCAAAGACTACTTTGAGCACAGGAGCCCAGAAAGCACATCTCGTTTGAGGAGTCTCTTGAATACTGATAGTGGGGAAACAAAGAAATTGTCAGAGAGATACGTTTTGGAACAGGAGTTGAGCTGTTCTACGGATTCCATAGAGAGAGTGGGGCAGAGGAAGCAGGGGAGGGTATGAAGTGTGGTATACTGTCCTAAACACAAGGGCAGGCTGTTTCCAAGTTCGAATTTCAGTTCTGATTGCATCATCTCTAAAACCCAGTGGCCTGGGCGAAATAAAGACAACAGGGCAAGCAGCTCTTACCACAGAAGCGGGCAAGATAATATCGCTGTCACAATGGAAGCTTTGTGTCATCTGTGAGATGTAAAATTATTTCCTATTACCATATAATGAGGGGGAGTGAGGACAATGGCCAACCTTCACATAAATGCTTGTCCATCATCTCTAGGCTGCAGCAGGAGGATGAGGGGCCTGGCAGCCAAAGCAGTCCTTGGAGAATATTAAGTCCAGGCAGCAACAGACCATGTTTGAGATGCAATCTCTCTCCCCCAGCATCACTGCGGCCTTTTAAGTAATTCAGGCTTCATTGTTCATGTCCACTTGCCAAAAGACAAATGAATTGCCTGATTTGAAAGACATCTGTCCCTCCTCCTTTCTCTCTCTCTCTCTCTCTCTCTCTCTCTCTCTCTCTCTCTCTCTCTCTCTCTCTCTCTCTCTCTCTCTCTCTCCTTTGTTGGCAGTCCTTACTCTCCTTATAACAAAGCCCCAAAAACCATCATGCCTATGCACAAACAATTTCAAGTGAACAACCATGGTTTTCAGATGACCAGTTTGCTTCCATCTGCTTACAGATTGTCCCGGGGGTGCGGGTGGGGGCTATGGGGCTGCCTGTTCTTTGGAATGTCACTGTGTGAAGGAGAACACCCTAGGAATGCAGTGCCAAAAATTGTAGTTGCACCTGCAAACCTGGTTACTAAGGCAACAGATGCCAGGAAGGTGCAATCCAATGATGGATTTTTGTGCTTCTCGAATAATAATGATCAGTCTTTGTTCAGCATTATTTGGTCATTAATTAGGAAATTCCCACAGTGTCCTTGGAGCTAGAGATGCTTTATTGTTCCCCTGTTTCAGGTACAGACACTGAGACTCACAGGGGTGATACAATTATTTAACCTTGTCTTTTTGGCCTCTGCTCTTACCTTGTCAGCCTGAGCCAGCCTGAGCAAAGAAAGAAGATCACGCAGCTTACAATTATATCTGGAAAGGATTTATGCCAGAAAACATGGACTCATCAACCAGGGACATGCTCTTTTCCAGAATGGAAAACTCTACTCTTTCTATCTAAAAATCAATCATCCAAACAAATTTATTAACAGGTCTTAGTATGGAAAGTTTAAATATGGGTACCAGCACCATCATTTTTCAAACATCTAGATGTCACATAATTTTTAGATAAATCTATAAACAGAAAGCTATGACTCCAATAATAAATAACATGTGTAGATATGTGTGTAGTTGTGTGTGAAACATGGGAAAATGGTGTTACAGCTTGTCAGTAGAGCCATCCCTGGCTTCTAGACTCCAGGAGTGCCTGTTCCCATTTTGGGCATCTGGTCACTTGTCACTGAATTCCACTCATGCCACTTTTTAAGAACACACTGTGAAGCCTTTCTGGAGTTCTTTTTGTTGCCCTACAGTGTTTCTCATCTTCTAATTTACCATGTTTGCCCATTACTGTTCTGTTTAATATTGATGGTCCATTCTCTTACTAGAATCCTGCGTCCATGCAGGCAGGACTTCTATGTTTTCCTTCTTCCTATATGCCCTCACTCCTGCAACAAAGGCACTAGTCAGTAAATCTTTTCTTAAATGAACACATAAACATGTATGGGGGAGTTAGTTTTTTATTACTTGCATATTTTTCATTAAGTGCTAGGTATTCTTATTAAAGAAAAAATTCACAGTATTTTTGGACCTTTAGTAAAAACTGCACACATGACAAATAGAATGATCAAAATTAATGTTAATTCGTCACTTCATCTACAACTAGAAGACGATCCAGGGTTTAGATGGGCAACACCGCGGTGTTTAGTCCACTCACAGAAGCAGTTGAGTGCTGACGCCAGCCAGCAGAATAGACCAATACCTGGATATGAGGTGTGAGCATTAAGAAACAAAATAGATATAGGAAAAGATATAACAAAAGAGATAAGAAAAAAAGCAAGTATTTGGGAGGACTAACAGTAGTATTCATCTATGTGAACCAGAGGATTCTTAAAACAGAAAAAAAAAATGCTACCAATTACTTTAGTTATCTATATACTTAGACTTCTTTCATCTTAAGGCCAACAAAGTACATCAAGCTCACATCCTGACCTGGAATTAATAATCAATTTTCTTAACTAATACAAGTATCTTGTCAAGTTCTCAAGGCTGTGTGTAAGGCAAGGTTGTAAGTCCTCTGGCCTGCTTCTGTTAAGGAATCCAAAAAAATGGCTCCTGATAGTGGGGAACTTGCCTTGGCTTCCCTTATGCAGTCATGTAGAGAAACACTTTTATCCTGTCCTGCAATGATAGACCTGTAGCATATGAATAAGCCAAGCCAGGCCACTCCAGTGGCTGAATTGTGACTTCCTAAGTAATGAGGAAAGGACCTTGAGAAAACACAAGTCCAATGTTAAGGGAATGTGCTTAATATGACACAAGAGTGGGTGGGTCCCCTGCCACCCTCTCCATTTCTGCCATGGATTTAAAGCCTTGAGTCAGCCTTCTACTCATGTTCCCAGGAGATGTCATGCTGTAGGTGTCAACACACAAGGGTATGATACCCATGTACACGCACTTGGGTAAATTTAATTTATTCTGACAACATTTCCTTAAAGCAGCTGCTGAGTATACTTTATTGGAAAATGCGTCTTAGTTCCCCACTGTGAGAGAAAATGAGTTGGAATCATATGTAAATCAGCAAAATACAGAGGTCATCGTTGTCTCCAGAAGACATACTGTTTTTACATTGGATAACCTCGTCAAATTCTGATACTTTTGTCTAACCACAAAATGAAATTGTGAGTAAGCCGAGAGCAAGTGAATGGATCACCATGACTGGCAACTGAAATCAAGGCAAAAAGAGCTCTTTTAAGAGCTGTGCATGAAGAAAATCAGGCCTGTGTTTCTGTCTCTGTCTAAAGCACTGGGGTGGGCCACAGCTTCAGAAAAGAACCCCCTCCCCATGCCATGAATGGTCAGTTAAGGATTGGGTCAATGGCACCGAAGAACAGAGCCCCAACCAATCAACACCAGCCTCAGTTAGCTGATCTAAGAACAGAAAAGCATCTTTCTTCCCGTAACCTGTGACATAGGGAGAAAATCCACTTGAAAGCTGCCTCAGTGTACTGGGTAAAAGTTTGTGTTCTATGTACTTTGAATCTCAGTTACAGGCATATTTTTAAATATGGAGAACCCAATGGTCCAGTGAGCCCCCTACGCCCATTTTGGGAAGTCTGTGCAACCCCTGTACCATCGCAAGAAAAACAAATCTTGCTTTACATAGATCCAAGGCAGGCAAATTTGAAGTTAGGAACCACCATGGGACTCTCAGACCATGATAAACGACTCAAACGGCTCTGGATGGCACAGCATCACATGGTGATGGAAGCACTGGACTCCAAAACTGAAAGATGTAGGATCACATTTCAACTTTGCTGCTTACAGCTTTATGATGCCGGGTCGGCCACATCACCTCTTCAAGTCTCATTTTAATAGAGGATAAAGTGTGATTGGCTGTTGTGTATGTGTATGCGTGTATGTGAGTGGAACTATTATTTAATTCTATGTCAGCTTGGTACAGAGGACACAGCTGTGGATCCAGTAAATCAGAAAATGTGGTAATTCTGCTATTGAGACTCTGCCCAGCAAAATAGATACACAGTGCACTGTAACTTTCTCCTGTTGCTGAGTGTTTAGGGGAAGTTTTGTTCTTTTCTCTCTGTTCAGAGGATACTTTCACCGAGGTTTCTAGTGGCAGGGGTTTGGAGAGTGGTCCACATTCTACCTGGAAAGAGTCCAAAGGCCAGGAGTGTCTGCTGCTTGTTCTTTTCCATCAGTAGTTCAAAGGAAATGCATCAGGACAGCATCAGTGTCTATTTAGCGTCCTTAGACATGTTACATGCCCATAAAGAACACAAGCCACAAGGCTCGTCCTTTACGACACTGTCCTAGAGGAAGAAGCAAGCCGGGGATGAGGAGAGTAGAAGTGAGGCAGACCCTTGGAGGCAACCTTCTGAGATTCTTTTTTACAAGTTACCCCTCATTTTCATGTTTGTTCAGTACAAGTGCTTCCAAAGGTATATCAAAATGGCTTCCATTGTTATTGCCTGGGAAAGAAATCCACACATTTTCAGCAAAAGGAAAAAAGAGGGGGGCTACTATATCCGTGTTTCCAAAGTGACAGACACAGCATCATGCTGATTGCTTCAGGGAATGCTTTTGGAAGTGCTATAAATCCTCAGAGGCTATCAAACACTTCTTTCTTTGCAGCAGCACACAACACACACACACACACACACACACACCAACACAATTTGCCAGCTCACTTAGGCAACAGTGAAAGTAAAATCTGGAATCATCTTTCTTTTTGTGTTTATTTTATAAGCCAGCCCTGATGGCCTCTGGGGACCAGAATGTCAGTTCTGCTTTGGACTCTGTGAAAATGGAGGTCACTGCAACAGAAAGTCTGGAAGCTGTGACTGTGTTCCCGCTTACACAGGAAAGTCCTGTGCCATGCATAAGTAATAAAACAGGATCGAATGAAGAATAAAGTCAACAAGTTGCTAGCTATATAAATGCTTTGTTTTCCTCGGCTCCTGCTCAGTATACTGCCAGAGGCTGTTGGATGACTAACTTGTTGAAACGCTTGCCCCAGTATTTGGTGCCTTTACATGATGACTTGTTGTTTTGCACTACTGCATGTCACTGCTCTGAGGGCTGTCACTCATATACCTATTTCAACAAGGAAGCCTTTTCGGGACAGACTGGCTTGGATGAGCATCAGCCAAGCTGTCTGTTCCTATGCACTGTGCCTCAAGATTGGCCCCAGCTCCACAGCACAGCAGTGTCAGCCTAGTATTCCAAGAAGTCTCCCAAATCAGCAAGGGTGGACCAACACCTAGTCTCAGAAGACACACATTATCATTATCTTTCTGTCATTCATGACACATTTCGAGGCAAGCCAGATTTGTTGGGGAAGAGAAAAGTGTTTCCATTTCCTATTTAGAAGAGCAGCAAAATGCCATTGCCAAAGACCTGCAAGTCAGGAGGTGCAGTTGCTGCCATTGTGAAAACCACTGTCACATACCACAACATTCCCCATTCTTCCAAAAGGTACTTTAAAAGGTCCCAGATTAGAATTACCACTTTTGCAGGAATAACAGCAGACTGAAGAGTGTTTTAAAAAAATGATTAGCTAAATTTGATGCTGTTTGAGAAAGTTGGTAGCCCAATGCCCGCCTTGTCCCCTGCAGTTGTTGGTGTTCTTGAAGCCACATGCTAATCCTACCTGTATTGTACTCTCTGCTGTGCCCACAGTGAAGTACAGTCGCCTGAGAGCTTCTGTAAAGTGATGGGCTGGACATTATTTTGCATAAGGTTAAGCATGAATCTGTTGTTCTTGACTGCCCATTGTTTCATGAATAGTCATGGTGACCTGAATTAGCATTCCAGGCTTAGACTTTCTGCAAGCCAACAAGTAAGCAGAAACAAGCTCCCTGAGGATGGTATTTAGACCAGGCTAATCATCTAATCATTTTGGGAATATACTGATGCCCTCTAGGATAGCCCTCAAACAAAAGTGACAGGACAAGGTCTTTGCTTGACAAGTTTCAGCTATAATGAGATAGTTTTTATTTCAGGACTGTCATCATAGCACTGTTGACAGTCATTTCCATGGTGCAGAAGTTTGCCAGAGGAACAGGCAAACACCTTAACATACTTTTTGCTTTAGGGAAAAGGTGAGGTGTGGGGCACGGACTTAAAGGTAAGGATTTACATATTCAAAATGTAGCTACTTCTTATTTGCTGTCTCCATAGTGAAATGGCATTTCTCCTTGCCTAACTCAACCTTCATGGAATAATTGTTAAGCATAGTGTAATAAAGTACACATTCTTATACTTGCCAGGTAATATAAATAGATAGTTGAAGAACTATAGAGAAAGCCAAGCTCTTCAGTCTTCCAAACACTAGCTTTAATAGTTGTCTAACAATTCTTTCATGCTAGGATTTCAACTGTAGAAAAGGCTTCATGATGCCCCTAAGAAGTGTCAGACAGTAAGCAATACTGACTTAAATTGTATTAAGTAGGTTATAATCCATGTGTTAAATTGAAGAGACAAACATCCCCTCACTCACAAGCACAGTGGGATTTTACACTGAGACCCACAAACACAAATTATATAGTCACTATAATCAGTAAGTGGATGGGCTAAGTGAGAGACTTCACGAGGATGCTTCACACACGTGGAACAAAGAGTGCATAGCATTGTTAAAGGCTTGAAGAAAAACACATGGCGTTTCTGTAAATATTCTGTCATGGTGCTTGTGGAATTTTAAAACCTTGTTACTTTGCCTAATGAGCTGTAAAACACTTATAGACTGCCGAGGTAAATGTTTCTGTAACAAGGATAGACTCAATCTTCATGTATTTGGGTCCATGTGTGTGGTATAATGTGTGAACGTGTGTTCATGTTCTGTGTGCTTTCACGTGGAGGGAGGCAGGTGTGTTGCCTAGTTACCCTCCACTGTATTTTCTGATGCAGGAGTTCTCACTGAACCCATTGCTTCAGCTCAGTTGGCTGACCAGTAACTTTCCAAGCACTGCTCCCACTACCATCATCACTAGAATTATATATATGTGCACCACCATCTGACCTCAGCCTATCAGCTCTCATCAGGGTAGCCTGAATCCCCTTCCTCTGTGTGCCCAAAACACTGCCCTCAAAGGGGAAGGATTCAAATGGGCACCAAAGTTCCTGTCAGAGGCAGTCCACCTCCCCCCACAAGGAGAATGAGCTGTTCGTCAGCTACATCTGAACAGGGGGTCTAGGTTCTCTGCCTGCATTGTCCTTACCTAGAGGTTCAGTTTTGTGAAGGCATCCCTGGGTCAAAATCCACCAGCCTTGATGGGCTTCCCGTGGAGCCTCCTGAACCATCTTGGCCCTTCCATGCCCCAAATCTTCCATACAACTCTCAGTGCTCCACCCTGATCCCACTGCAAGTTACAGTACCTGTACCAGTTCTCTGCTGGGTAGAGTCTCTCAGAGGACATCTATGTTGGGCAAATATCCACATATAAGTGAGTATATACCATGCATGTCTTTCAGAGTCTGGGTTACCTCATTCAGGATAATCTTTTCTAGTTTCATCCATTTGCCTGCAAATTTCAAGATTTCCTTATTTTAAATAGCTGAGTAAGTCCATTGTATAAATTTACTACAGTTTCTTTATCCATTCTTCAGGTCAGGGATATCTAGATTATTTCCAGATTCTAGCTCTTATGAATAAAGCTACTATGAACATAGTTGAGTAAATGTCCTTGTACGGTGGAGCATCTTTTGGGTATATTCCCAGGAGTGGTATAGCTGGGTCCTGAGGAAACACTATTCCCCATGTTCTGAGAAAGCACCAGATTGATTTCCAAAGTGGATGTGCAAGTTTGCATTCCCACTAGCAGTGGAGGAGTGTCCCTATTGCTCCACATCCTCATCAGCATGTCCTGTCACCTGAGATTTTGATCTTAGCCATTCTGATGGATGTAAGATGGAATCTCCAAGTTGTTTTGGTTTGCATTTCCATGATGACTAAGGACATTAAGCATTTCTTTAAGTGTTTCTCAACCATATGAGATTCCTCTGTTGAGAATTCTCTGTTTAGCTCTGTACTCCATTTTTTCAGTTGGATAATTTGGCGTGGTGATATTTAATTTCTTGAGTTCTTTATATATTTTGGATATTAGTCCCAAATGTTGGATGTAGGGTTGGTGAAGATCTTTTTGAAGTCCGGAGGCTGTCATTTTGTTCTGTTAATAGTGTCCTTTGCCTTACAGAAGCTTCTCAGTTTCATGAAGTTTCATTTATTATTGTTCATCTTAAAGTCTGAGCTATTGGTGTTTTTTGTTCAGGAAGTTGTCTCCTGTACTAATGAGTTCCAGGTTCTTCCCTACTTTTTCTTCTAACAGATTTAGTGTGTCTGATTTTATGTTCAGATCTTTAATCCACTTGGATTTTAGTTTTGTGCAGGATGATAAATATGGATTTATTTGCATTTTTTACATGGAGACATCCAGTTAGACCGGCATCATTTGTTGAAAATGTTATCTTTTTTTCATTGTATGGTTTTGGCTTCTTTGTCAAAAACAAAGTGTCCTTAGGTATGTAAGTTTATTTCTGGGTCTTTTATATGATTCCACTGATCAACCAGTCTATTTCTACACCAGTCTCATGCTGTTTTTATTACTGTTGCTCTACAGTATAGCTTGAGATCTGGGGTAGAGATTTCTCCTGAAGATCTTTTCTTGTACAGATTGTTTTAGCTATTCTGGTTTTTTTGCTTTTCCATATGAAGTTGAGACTTGATCTTTCAAGGTCTATAAGAATTGTCAAGGTATTTTTATAGATAGTGCATTAATTTTGTAGATTGTTTTTGGTATTATGACTATTTTTGCTATGTTCATTCTAATGATCCATGAGCATGGAAAATCTTTCTGTCTTTTGATATCTTCTTCAATTTATTCTTTAGAAATGAAGTTCTTTTCATGCAAGTCTTTCCCTTGCTTGATTAGAATTACACCAAAATACTTTATATTATTTGTAGCTATTATGAAGGGTGTAGTTTCCCTAATTTCTTTCTCAGCCCATTTGTCATTTGTATAGAGGAGAGCCACTGGTTTCTTTTTTAAATTAAGCTTGTATCCAGCCACTTTGCTGAAGGTGTTTATCATCCAGAGGAGTTCTTTGGTGGAATTTTGGAGGTGACTTATATATACCATCACATCATCTATAAATAGCAATACTTTGACTTCTTCCTTTCTGATGTGGATTCCCTTGATTTCCTTTTGTTGTTTTATTGCTCTAGCTAGAACTTCAAATACTATATTGAAGAGAATGGAGAAAGGGGCAGCCTTGTTCAGTCCCTAATTTTAGTGTAATTGCTTTGAGATTCTCTCCACTTAATTTGATGTTGGCTATAGGCTTGCTGTATATTGCCTTTACTATGTTTAGGTATGTGCTTTGTATCCCTTATCTCTCTAAGACTTTTAACTTGAATGGGTGTTGCCTTTTGTCAAATGCTTTTTGGCATCTAAGAAAATAATTATGTGTTTTTTTTTTCTTTCAGTTTGTTTATATGGTGGATTGCATTGATGAATTTCCATGTATTGAACCACCCATGCATTTCTGGGATGAAGATTAATTGCTCATGGTGGATGATATTTTGATGTGTTCTTGGATTCAGATTGCATGTATTTTATTGTGTATTTTTGCATTAATACTCATAACAAAACTTGGTCTGAAATTCTCTTTCCTTGTTGGGTATTTGTGTGGTTTAGGTATTAAGGTGACTGGCCTCATAGAATGAGTTTGGTAATGTTCCTTCCATTTCTCTTTTGTGGAATACTTTAAAGAGTATTGGTATTAGCTCTTCTTTGAATGTCTGGCAGATTTATGCACTCAAACCATCTGGCCTTGGGCTATTTTCCATTGGGAGACTTTTGATGACTGCTTCTATTTCCACAGGAGATATAAGATTACTTAATTTGTTACCTGATCTTGATTCAAATTTGGTAAGTGGACTCTATCATGAAAATGCCCATTGCATTTAGATTTCCAGTTGTATTCTGACCAGGCTTTTCAAGTTAGACCTAATGACTCTGGATTTCCTCAGTGTCTGTTGTTATATCACCCTTTTCATTTCTGATTTCGTTGATTTGGATAGCATCTCTTTTCCTTTTAGTTAGTTTGGATAAGGGTTTGTCTATCTTGTTGATTTTCTCAAAGAACCAGCTCTTGGTTTCATTAATTCTTTGAATTGTTCTCATTGTTTCTAATTTATTGATTTCAGCCCCGAGTTTGATTATTTCCAACTATATACTCCTCTTTTGTATTTCTTTTTCTCCTCATCCTTCCTCTTCTTCTTCTTCCTCTTCTTTCTCTTCTTCTTCTTCCTCTTCTTCTTCTTTTTCTTCTTCTTCTTCTTCTTCTTCTTCTTCTTCTTCTTCTTCTTCTTCTTCTTCTTCTTCTTCTTCTCAGGGGTGGGGGGGCTTCCAGGCATGCCACTAAGTTGCTTGTATGAGATGTTTCCAATCTCTTTATGAAGGCACTTAGTGCTATTAACTTTCCTCTTAGCACTGCTTTCATTGTGTCCCACATGTTTTGGATATGTTGTTCCTTCATTTTCATTGAAGTTTTGTAAATCCCTAATTTCTTACTTTAGTTCTTCCCTGACACAGTTGTCATTAAGTAGAGAGTTGGTCAGTTTCTGTTTGTATTTAGGCATTTCTTATTTCTGTTATTTCTGTTGTTGTTGAGGTCAAGCTTTACTCCATGGTGGCCTTATAGGATACAAGTTATTATTTCAGTCTTCTTGTATATGTTGAGGCTTGCTTTGTGACTGACTATATTGTCAATTTTGGGTAAGGTTCCATGAGGTGCTGAGAAGAAGGTATGATCTTTTGTGTCTGATAAAATGTTCTGCAGATATTTGTTAGATCCATTTGATTCATGACATGTTGTGTCATTATTTCTCTGTTTAGCCCCTGTTTTGTTGATCTATCATTTGGTGAGTGTGTGGTGTTGAAGTTTCCAACTATTAATGTGTGGGGATCAATGTGTGGTTTAAGCTTTATTAATATTTCTTTTACAAATGTGGATGCCCTTGTATTTGGGGAATAAAGCTTCAGAATTAAGATGCCATCTTGTTTGAATGTTCTTTTTTTCTTAAGATTTATTTATTTATTATGTATACAAATCTCGTTATAGATGGTTATGAGCCAACATGTGGTTGCTGGGAGTTGAACTCATGACCTTTGGAAGAACAGTCAGTGCTCTTAACCTCTGAGCCATCTCTCCAGCCCGAATGTTCTTTTCTTGAGTATGAAGTGCCTTCTTCATCTCTTTTGATGAATTTTAGTTGAAAGTATATTTTATTCAATATCAGAATGGCTACTCCGGCTTGCTTCTTGTGTTCCTTTGCTTGGAATAACTTCTTCCAGCCTTGTACTCTCAGGTAAAGTCTATCTTCATGGCTGAGGTGTGTTTCTTGTGTTCAGCAGAATGTTGTGTCATGTTTACACAACCATTCTGTTAGTCTGTGTTTTTTTATTGGAGTATTGAGACCATTGATGTTGAGAGAGATTAATGACCAGTGACGGTTAGAGCCTTTTATGTTGATATTGTTTTTGCTAGTGTATTTGTATGCTTGTCTAATTTTTGTTTTGCTAAAGTGAAGTTATCTAATTCCTGTGTTTTCCTGGGTGTTATTAGCCTCCTTAGGCTGAAGTTTTCCTACTAGTATTTTCTGTAGGATTGGACTTGTAGATAGGTAGTGTTTAAATTTGCTTTTGTGCTAGAATATCTTGTTTTCTCCATCTATGGTTATTGAAAGGTTTGCTGGATATAGAAGTGTGGACTGGCATCTGTGGTATCTTTGGGTTTGCAAGACATCTTCCCAGCCCCTTCTGGATTTTATAGTCTTTGCTGAAAAGTCATGTTTGATTCTGATAGGTTTGCCATTTTATATTACTTAGACTTTTTCATTGCACCTTTGAAAGTCTTCCTTTTTTCCAGTACATTTTATATTTTGATTATTACGTGACAGGAGAATTTTTTTTTCTGCTCTACTGTATTTGGTGCTCTATAGAGCTCTTGTATGTTTATAGACATCTCTTTATTCAAATTGTTGAAAATATTTTCTGGGCCTTTGAGCTGGGCACCTTCTCTTTCCTGAATTCCTATTATTCTTAGGTTTCATTTTTTCATGGTGTCCTTGATTTCTTGGATGCTTTGTGTCAGAAATTTTTTATATTTATCATTTGCATTGATGGCTGCATCAAATTCTTCCATTGTATCTTGTATACATGAGATTATTTCCTCCATCTCTTGTATTCTGTTCACAATGCTTACCTCTGTAATTCCTATTTTTTTTCCTCTGTGTTCTTTCTTCCCATGACTTCCTCAGTTTGTGCTTTTATTATTGTGTTCATTTTCATCTTCAGGTATTGAACTATTTTATTTATTGATTTCCTTCACCTGATTGCATTTTCTGAATGTTATCCAGTGATTTATTCCTTTCCTCTCTATAGGCCTTTGTCATGGTGTCGCTAATGGCCTCAATCTGTTTAACTGTATCTTCTTGTATTTTTTTTTTTTTTTTTTACATTTTAATCATTTTCTCCATTATCATTTTTACTAGAAAAGATTTAAGGTCATTTTCTTGTGTGTCTGTTGTGTTAGAGCGTACAGGGCTAGATGCTGGAGATGGTGATTGTGCCTGTGTAGATCCCAGAACGTTCCATAGATTAGCTAGATTACCTGAGGTCAAATTCATTTGTGTTCCACACAATGGGCTCTTCTCTGGGCTTAGAGACCCAGATACTGGTGTTTTGTGGCCCATAGTTTAGTCTGAGACACAGAGCACAGGTGCTATGTGCAGGCAGGCATGTGGCTAGATTCTGGAGACCAAGCCTACACTTGCATGGACCTAGGAACTTTTCATGGGTTGGATGGGTGACCTGAGGTCAGATTCACTTTTATTTCACACAGTGAGGTCTCCTCTGGTCTGGTCTGGAGGACTCAGGCACTGGTGTTTTGTGGCCCATAGTTCCATCTGATGTGGAACAAGCTGCTGTAAACTGTGCACCTGTGCCTGTGGTACCCTCTGAAACTTTTCTGTGGGTCAGCCAGGAGATCTGTGGCCAGATATACTTATGATCCATACCATGGTGTCTCAATGCAGATGGGAGACCCAGACACTGGTGTTTTGTGGCCCACAGATCAGCCTGGGACACTGAGAACTGTGTTTTGTGCCCCAGTGTGTGCCTAGACACTGAAAACTGCATGCATATGTGGACCCAGGGACCTTTCTGTTGATTAGCCAGGTGACCAGAGGCCAGATTCATCTGTGTTCCACACTATTTAGCCCCCTTTTACCTGGGAAACACCAGCACTGACTGCTGTTTTGTGCCTTTCAGTTGGTCCTTTGGTCACTGAGCAGTCATTGCTACCCCGCTGATCAGACACACTGTGTGATCGGCACTACCATCTTGGATCACCCCTTAAAATGCTATGTCTTATAAGATAAAACAAATTAGATTTATTTAGTACTGAAAGATGTCAGAGAGAAAAGAGGGAGAGATGTCACAAGGAATATGCTCATCCCAAATGCGTTTATGCTTTTGGATCATTGGATGAAGGTCCAGGAAAGCCATCCTGGCCACTGGCTTGATCCTCCATCAGTGAAAAGCTGGTAAACATTTATTAACTGGATGAATGAAATACAAGAGACTCATGTTGTAAAGCTTGCGGTGCTCCCACTGTGAGGATTGCAAACACCAGTGCGATGTCAAAAGGCTCTTAAAAATCTCCTGACATTTAGCAATTGGCTGATCCAAGGTAGTATCCTCGAGGTCAGCACCGCAATGAACATCACATAGTCCACACCCACAGGCTCATTCCCACTTTCACTTGCCTTCCAACAGTGCTTTTCAGGGCCTGTTTCTAAACAGACAACCAGTTTGCCCTTTTTGGTCAAAATAATCAACAAATAGTTTCTAGCAACAATTAATTTGTCATTTGTCTGGTCTACTTCTTTTTAAAACAAAAGAGGGCAAATGGTTGGTGAAGTAGGGATGTCTGGGTAGATTGGGAAGAACTTCTGGGCAGAGTTAGGATAGAGGTGTTAAAAACACATTGTGGAATTCTTAAGGAATTAATGGGAACACTTGAAAAAACAATTACTTGACTGAATTAATTCAAGATTCAAAAATGCAAACTAGAAAGTGTTGTTTTATGTATAAGCAGCCTCTTTAGGCTTTTATTCTAGAATTCATGTAGAATTCTTATTTAGAGTTATCTTTTGTTCCTTAGGAAAACAAACAAAAAACCTTCTGAGTTGTTTTCCAACGACTTCTGCCTCAACCCATCCCAACCAGGGCAGGCATTTTACTATACACCTTTATAAAAAAAAAATCTTTATATAAAGAAAGAAAGTATAGCTATTTAATTAAAAGGAAAAAAAGGAGTATGAAAGAAAACAAAACAGCCAGATGACGAAAAACATTTTAGAACAAATCAATGTCTTAAGAGTCAGCAAATGCAAAGATGTCAGATGCAACCAAATGCTTTTTCCTCCACAGCGATTGCAGATCTGATTTTTTAAAGTTGCTGTAAAATAAATTGTATTTAAATAATACATTTCTCATCCTTTCCTGCAGTGAGATGCGTTCCCCTTACAATCTGGTTCTCAGCAGGCGGCCCAGCCTGATGAAGTATCAGGAAAATGTCAGCTCCCACAGAGAAGTGTGACAGAGGCGACTCGGAAGCAGTGACAGGCCTTTCAAACAGCTATTGTGCAAATTCAGCTTTTAAAAGGGGATGGTGGTGGACAGTGGGTGGGTATGTCGTTACCTCTAGTTCATCTCCCAGTGGTCAGAAGGAGCAAAGGGGGTGAGGTACACCTGATGTAAATCCATGAAGTTCTGTGGTGGTGGTGTCTGGACTCATGTGGGCTAGATTTCATATGTGGTTTTATATGTATTCTGAAAAAGCTAGGATTCACAGTAGCTCCCATGTTTTTAAGTAAATTCCGTTTGAATGGGACCCCAGTCCCTCCCCTTACATAATCACCTTTATAATGTCTGTAAAGCAATGAAAAATTAGTCATCTTATTTTATAAGCCTCATGGACCTACGGATGCTGCGTGATGTGTAAACTCCAAGGTACCAAAGGTTCGTTGTATTCATTACTTTCCTGACTGTTGTGACAGGATGGGTAACAGCAGTAACCTAAAGGAGGAAGGATTTAGCTTGAGAGTCCCTCAAACTCTTCACAGTTCGGATGCTGTTCAGAAATTTAGAGTTCAAAGTCTCCTCAGACACGCAAATCACACTCTCAGCTGTGAGCAGCTGACGTCTAATTTTGGCAGCACTGAATAATAATGTTCCTGTTTAAAAGGAGAGTTATAGGGGTGTGGCAAGTTGGACCAAAACAAGTCTAAATGTCAGCTCCAACAGAGAAGTGTGACAGAGGCGACACAAGACTAACCTACAAGACTAAGTGGTCAAAGATTAAATCGTGCAGTCCCATGTTAGATAATGGGCACATGATGTCATGGAAGGAGTCCGGACAGGCTAGTCTGTCCCTATGCCATTGGCAGCACAGAGTTTTTGATTGCACTATTGTCCCTACCCCATGTTTCTAGCATTGAGCACCTTGGGGTCCCTACTGTACCTTGGGCTTTACTCTCATGTCATCATGGGCTTTACTCTCATGTCATCACATGCTATCCTTTTTGATGTTTGTTCTCATACAACTTATTACGTTTGTTTCACGTATAACGCACATACTTTAGTCATCCATCTCCCTCCTTCAAGCACCATGCATATCTGAACGCAGTGTCGTTCCTCCTTGCTCTTATTTCTAATATATATGTTTTCATGTGTGTGTGTGTGTGTCTGTGTGTGTTTCTGTGTGTGTGCGTGTCTGTGTCTGACTCTATGTGTTTGTGTATCTGTGCCTGACTATATGTGTTTGTGTGTCTGTGTGTCTGTGTGTATAGTATGAGTTTACCCAGGAAAGGATGTATATCATACAACTTTCTTGAACTTGATTCTCTTCTGCCACCTTATGGGATCCAGTGATACCGCTCAGTTGTTAGGCTTGTGTAAACTGCTTTTACCCTCTGAGCCATTTTGCTGGCCACCTTTCTTTCAATGGTTAGAATTCAAGGATTTCATCTTTCACCATAGGTAAACAAACCAAACCACGAGGCCCTTTCACTTCACAGTATTACAGCTCAATGATTTATAATTAGTTGTCTGCTTGTCGGTGATAAGTACTGCCATGCACTTCCACATCCCAGCTCTGGACATAGCAGGGATGCTCAAAAATGACTTTCTAGCTTCAATTAAACAACACTCTTGACAACTCCATAAAGAAGTTTGGGGTTGAAGTTTCATAGAAATAGTCAACTGAATGAAAGGAGACATAATAAACATAGAATTGATAGAACTAGGAGACAACCAGTGATTTGGAGTGACTAAACTCTACTAAATTATGAGGCTCCTTAGAAGCAAAAGGAGAGAGATGGATAGATTCCCAATACAGAACTCTCTACTCTAGTTCTAAAAGTAGTTTTTAAAACATTTAGACAACACTCTTAGATAGCAAAATTGTGTTTTTGGTTTATTGTCAAGTTTTTTCCTTTATTTCATTATATACTTAACAACTAGAAAACAAATATAACATGTCATTCAATATGTATATACTAAATCAGAACCCGGTGTTGTAAATCCAGGCTTCTGCAGTCAGTACCAATGTAATACTTAGTAGGTCTCAAACCTGGGCCAAAGGCTAATTGAGGTGGTAGGTTCTCCCAGAATTCCTCAGTCTGTACCTGTTACAGGGCATGGCTGCTATAGCCTACCTCACTCTTACCCTGAACTCCCCAGTCAGAACAAATGTCTGAGTTTGGTAGTGTTGCTAACCTCATGTCTTTAGTTTACTTTCTATCACCATGATAAACACGATGACTGAAGGCACACAGAGGAACGAAAGGGTTTGTTTCATCTCAGTGCTCCCAGATCACAACTGTCACTGAGGGACATCAGAAAAGGCCCTCAGCAGAGCAGAACCTGAGAGCAGGGACTTTTATTGGCTTGTTCCTACATGGCTTGCTCAGTCTCCTTTCTTACACAGTCCAGTATCACTTGCCTGGGAGTGACACCACCCAGGGTGGGCTGGGCCCTCTTTCACCAATCATCCATCAAAAAGTGCCCCATTGTCATAGCTACAGGCAAAATGATGGAGGAATGTTCTCCATTGGGGCTCCTTTTCCCCAGACTACTCTGTCTTCTTTTAAGTGGACAAAAATATATAACCAGGACACTTAACTTACGAATGAAGAAACCAAATTTAGGAAGATATAAGGAACATATCTAAAATTAAGTAATTTATAATTCCATACTAGATAATAAGTATAGTATCTACATGTTTATTCAACAAAATAGTGTTTACTACTGTATCCATATAGTGGTAATCAAGAAAAGATAAAGAAATTTTGTTTTGTGGAGAGGATTCCGTGAAAAATAACCTGTAAATAACAGAAGTTACAATTATTTTGTTTTGAGCCCCACGTTCGTGCATCGTAAAAAAGATTGATTGGCAAAGGGGAGTGTCATGCAGTTGTTACTTATCACAGCAGCCCATGCTCCATTTAGTGATGGATGGATAGTATTCTGGTTTGTCTGTCTGCCACATATTCCCCTGCTTTCCGCACCCTGAGCCGCTACCACACAATGCAGTGACAGTTCTCAGTGGAGCTCTGAGGTCAGCCAGTCCAAAGGCACTCTACCTCCTGCCAGATCCTCTGCACTCGCAGCTGACTGTAAATGCTGTTCTCCAGCCAGTGCGAAGAACAACCTGGACTGCCTCTACCTTCTGCAGATGCTTGGTGTTCACATACTCTTTGCTTTCACGGGGTTTCCCAATCTTAACTGTGTTTAAAATTCTGCCTATTGGTAAGTATAGCTGGCTAGCTGCCTCCACTAATCCATGCTTATTCCTGAATTGAGTATCTGGCAGAGCACAAAACAAATGCTTTTTTTTTTCCCCAACAAAGCAAGCCATCCAGAAGTTTTACTCTCTAATATGTACACCATTTGTAGGCAGCCAGACACAGAGATTATATTCTCAGTAGAGATCACGGACTATGCAGCTCCCAGTTTTTATTTACTTAAAAAAAAAAAACTATGTGTTTCTTTTTACTTACCTGGCATGCATTTATTCTTGCACTATAATGTCCTTCTATGAAAATATAAGGGCAATCTTGACATATAAAATTCTTTTTTTTAGTTTGTAATTTATCCCACTATATCTAAATATTCTTCCTTTTATTTTGCTTTTTACGAGCAAAACAATTAAATAATTCCTAAGACCATAGATTATGCTAGGGATTTTTTAAGTTCACTGAAGGTTAATGGCGTGTCATGTCATAATACCCATTAAGCTTTATTCTTCTCCTCCAATGAAACGTACTTTGCATATCACTTATTAAGTAAGTACTGTTTGGAATATTAAACAAGATAAGACACCATCTGCCCTCACGGAACTGATGCACAAAGTAATGAATAAGAAAGGCGTGTAAGTCCCTTCATTACATGTAAAAGAAGACATTATAATGAAAGCTCAATTGCAGCTATGACTCATCCTCCTTGGTTAGAACCCTGAAGACTCCCTGGAAGAGGTGGTATGCCAGCCAAGCTTTAAATGCTGGATATAGAAATTGTATGTTAGTCAGGTATGAACTGCATCTCAGCTAAGGCTTCTAATTAGCAAAGACCCAGTGGTGGGAAATGATATGTTTTTGTAGAAAGTAACTGGATTGGAGCTGGATGCGCCATTAATTTAGATCTTGGTTTTATATATTGGAATTGAAGAATTTTTACTCTCTCTCTCTCTCTCTCTCTCTCTCTCTCTCTCTCTCTCTCTCTCTCTCTCTCTCTCTCTCTTTCTCTGTCTTCTCTCTCTCTCTTCCTTCTGTCTCTGTCTCTCTCTCTCTCTCTCTCTCTCTCTCTCTCTCTCTCTCTCTCTCTCTCTCTTTCTCTCTCTCTCTCTGTGTATGTACACTAGGGTGGGTATGTGTTGGACATATCTCTTCAAGTGCGCATATTCACATGCTCATGGAGGACAGAGGTCAACATTGGGTATGTTTCTTAGTTGCTCAACATCTTATTTCTTGTGACAAGTTTTCTCATTGAACCTGGAGCTCAACAAAAGACTAAACTTTCTGGGAAATAAATTCCATAAACCTGCCTGTCTCTCCCCCACAATGCTACTGAAGTTACAGACACTTGCAGTACCCTGCCTGATTTTTGCAATGGGGACTGGGGATATGAACTGAGATCCTCATGCTTGCGGGAACTTTAGTGGCTGAGCCATTGTTCCTCCAGTTGAGAGAGTTTCTTTGAAGGCTGCTTTAAAAACAAACTTGACTGTTGTGTAGCACAGTATTTTGTATATCCCTGTCCCTGTTGATTCATACCCCTATGGTCCTGAATGTGGATCCAGAGAGATAGAAATTCTTGTATTGTCATCATTAATTTTTATTGCATATAATCATTACTATTACCATAATAAAATTTTGAAAATTAACTTGAAAGAATGGCTCTGCCTTATCAAACAAGCTTTTAAAGTAAACTAAAGCATATTCTCTTGTATGTGCCAACTCAAGCTCAACTATGGAGAAGAGAGAAATGTTGCACTTCCTCTCTTTATAGTCACTCTCCTCTTGAAAGAAAACCACAATAGAGTAGGCACCAATCCAGTAGGAAACATACTCCTTTACTCTGAAGTTGCTGGAAGGGTCACCCTGTAGTCGTTTGTCTGCAAACACAGATCTGATTCGAGCTTACAAATCAGCCAGTCTTCTGAAGGCACACATTGAGCTCTGAGAAGGTTTGCCTGAGGGCTCCTACAGCTGGAAACCAGAGGAGGAAGGCAGATCCTCACCCAAGCTCCATAGGTACAGGGAGTGCCTGCAGCTCCAATCCAGACCTGCAGAGTCTTATCCTGGGTTTTGCATTGAGGCTTCCTGGCTCATTAGACAAGTACTTAGTTTGACCTATTACTTTTATGTATAAACTGTAATCAATAAAGGACCTCCTGTCACATATTCAGGGTCTAATGAATATTAACTAAGTTAATATATGTTATACCTTTGGAAAGGCACCTTACATAGTATGTACTCAATAATTATAAACACTAAAGCAGATACTCAAGAGCTAAAAATGACAGAGCTAGATTGACATATTGAATTAAGGTCTGTTATGTAAACTTGGACCCATGAAAGATTTCACTTTGTGTATTGCTGCCTAACAGAGACATTTTAGCCATTTCAATAGTCCTACGAAGAGAGCGGTATTGCAATTATCACTTTCCGCCAGGGAAACGTAGGTACAGAAAGGTAAAAGAATTTGCCCTGGATTATGGAGCAAAAAATAGTTAAGACTGAGGTATGAATAGTTTAATGCCAATGACCAACCTTGACCAGTGTGAAGTTCTGTCAGAGAGATGAGGTTTTCCTGAATAGATGTTGAGAATGAAAATGAAATATTATGAAGAAAGTGGAGATGATGACACTATGGATAAAATACTGAGTGTGCATGCATGTGTGCGCATGTGTGTGCATACGTGCATGTGTGTGCATACGTGCATGTGTGTGCGTGTGTGTGTGTGTGTGTGTGTGTGTGTGTGTGTTTTATTTGGATGTATAGTTTGAGTTATACTGGGCAGGAAATGCATGAACAAGAATTTGTTGTAAAATCAGATTCTTGGAATTCAAAAAAAAAATAAGAAGTATGTATAGATAATGTTTAGATAATAGATGTTTACAAATTCTGGCTATTATAAGTAGGTCAGAAATGACCATGGATGACTAAGTATCTCTGCAGTAAGATGTGGAGTTTGGGGGCGGGGTGTGTGCCTGAGAGTGCTATATCTGGATCTTGCAGCACATAGATCTTCAGCTTTCTGAGGAACCTCCACACTGATTTCCACAGGGGCTGCACCAGTTTGCATTCGCACTAGCAGTCAATAAGGGGTCTTCCTTCTCTGCATGCTTGCCAGCATGGGCTGTCATTTGTTTTATTGATTTTGGCCATTATGACCGGAGTAAGAAGAAATCTCAAAGCAATTGTAGTTTGAGTTTCTTCAGTAGCTAAGGATGTTTAACATTTTGAAAAGTTTGTCTCAGCCATTTGTATCTTAGTTTTACAAACTCTAATTCTATATCCGTTTTTAATTAGGTTTTTTATTTTCTTGGTGTTCAGGGTTTTCTTTCCAGTTTTTAAATATATATTCTTGCTATGAATCTTCTATCAGAGGGATAATTGGTAAAGACTTTTCCCATCCCATAGACTGCTGCTTTCTTTGAATGATGGTGTCTCTGGCTGTGCAGGGCCTTTTTTATTTATTGTGGTACCATTTATTTATTAATGCCTGTGCTATCAGTGTCCTTCCCAGAAAGTCTTTTCCTGTCCAATGACTTCAACCTATTCCCTACTTTCTGTTATACCAAGGTCAGGGTCTCTGGATGTATTTTGCCATCCTTGATTCACTTGAAGCTCTCTGTATTGTGAAATGTGTGATCAGTATAGACCAATTTTTCTTCTTCTACATGCAGCTATTCAGTTTGACCAGCACTGTTTCCTGAAGACGCTATCTTTTCTCCAGTGTGTAATTTTGCTTCTTCATCAAAAAATCGGGTATCTGTAGGTGTGTGTAGAATTATGTCTTGATTTTCAATTCCATTTTGTTGATCAGTGTGTCTTCTTTTATGGAAACGCAATTCTGTTTTAATTATTATAGCACTGTAATGTAACATGAAATGTGGAATGCGCTGTTTCCAGCAGTTATTTTATTATTCTGGATTATTTTTTATAATCTATTCGTGTGTGTATGTGCCTACATGCATGTGTATGTGTGTGTTTCCATACGAAGTTAGAAATTACTTAGTCAATTTCTGTGAAGAATTGTGTTGGAATGTTGATGGGAAACATTTACACCATAGAACTTTATTCAACAGCAAAAAAAAAAAAAAAAAAGGAAAGAAAAAAAAAAAAGAAAAATTCTGGAAATAGATGGAACTAGAAACAATCATTCTGAGTGAGGTAAACCCATACCCCATAAGAAAAATATTGAATGTTTCCTTTCATATGTGGATGTTAGCTTTAAGCTGTAGATACGTGTGTTTTGATCCAAATAACCACAGAGGGTGTGTAGCAAGTCAGGGGCTAGGAGGGATGAGGCAATGTTCCAAGGAACAGATAAAGCAAAAAACTAGAATAGGAGTATTAAATGAGGAAGAGGATGAGAGGGCAAGATGAAGGAGAAAACACAAAAAGTGTTATGAAAAGCCATATGAAAACCTACTGCTCTAGAAGCATTCTAAAATATATATATACATAAAAAACAATTTAAATGTAGTCACCATATAATGGCATAGCCTGTGTCTCAGCTTGCATCTTATACCATCCAATAAAACCTCCAGTGTCAGGAATGGGGACCACAGGGACCCCCCACCAAATAATCACAGGCTATTGCCAAGTCTATTAGCAACTCTCCATAATTTGATGGTAAAACCCCCATTGCTGAAGACATTACTCATTTATATCATCAAATACAGAGAAAGTGAGTTGGTGCTCAACTAGGTGCTTCACCCCAGGAAGATACTTTGCATACTATGAAAAAAGAAAGTAATCACCAATTTCACACATTTACAAACTCTATAATATACAATAGAGATCTGCTTGCAAGATATACTGGTATATTAGTGGCACAGAATTATAGGAGCAACCAGCTAATGTTTTTGATTTTAAAAATTATGTTTTATAAACATATACACTTATATTATTACACATGAGTAAAATAAACTACATACAGTAGGAAGAACCACGAGACAATCAGGAATTATATAAATGTTACATTCATAGTGATTTGGCCATTTGTATTTGGCAAACTTGTTGGGTCTACATTTCTGAATGGAGATTAATATCTATCATATCTCATCTCTATTAACTTAAAACGTCTATCTTGATCTAAAAATATCTTAACCTCTAACCTACTAAGATTAATTGAAAGACTAACCTATCTGGTCAAACTATCTGGTCTTCAAAGCCATCAGAGACTTGAGAAGGGATAAATCCGAAATACTTGAGTGAACCCAGAGTGCAGGTTAACAGCTTCCAAAATGAAAAAATGACTGAGACAGTTTACTGCCTGAACAGTCACCCAACACTCTCTATAACATTGGAGCATCATCTTCAGCCTTCTGGCCCAACATATCTGACAGACCTATTTGCGAGGCAGGAACTATTGAGGACTTGTTTAGCCTGTCTTGGCAGAGTTTGGCTGTCGACTCCACCTGCATCTAAACTTGCTCATTTTTAGGCAGAATTCTGTCTTTGGCAGAAATGAGGACATTTTTCCAGTGGCTTGTTTGCCACATTTGAAGCCAATTCCATAAGGAAGTTCTTTGATGCTCATGTTCTTTGAGGCAGGCTGGGTGCTGCCAGGAGTTAACTTGTCTTGTCAAAGAATCTTGAGACTAATTAAAACATCTGTAAATGCCATATTCTGTAGGGCTCTGAGGTTTTTGAAGGACTTATTTAATCATTTTCCCTCATATATCTATAGAAACATATCTATTAGACCTAGAATATATATTTTGTGATAAAATTAGACTAGTTTTTGACATGAGCGTGATTTGCATCAATATACAAAATTCAATACCACTGAATTAAAAAATAACTTTATTTGTGAGTAACAATTAGGGCCTTGAGATGAGGAGTAGATTCAATAATACACTTTTTGTTCTATCCTCCCTCTATATTCTATAACGCTTTTCTTTCTTTTCAGCTCCTATCTCCTTACCTATAAAAGAAAGGTAAAGGAAAAGAGATACATCCCTGAGTCAAACCCAGTTTCCTCTCTGTAAAAGACCAATAATACTTATAACCAACTTCCAATGATAATGAGCATATGTAGACCAAGAGAATAAACAGAAACCTATCCTGAGATGGAACCTAAAAATATAACAGTGTGAAAGTGGCCAAGAAGCCAAGATTAGAATGCATATGGACCTAGAGATAACCTACTACTATCATTCTGCTAAAGGAACATAGCAATAAAATTACTCCCAATGGCATATTACTATACTCACAAGGAGGGTATCACTTAACCCTTTGAGAGAAGCTTCTTGAAATAGATGGTAACTAACAAAGCGATCTACACTGGGCTAAGAGTGAGAGTCTTTGGAGCACTCAGCCCTAGTGGGATGTCTTCATCAAACACCTTCTCTCCAGGCTAGTGATCTATGTGAAAGAGCAGGCAGAAAGACTTTAGGCGCCAGAAATGGTGGATAACCCTGGCAAAACAACACACAACGTGACTGATATACATATGAATTTACGGACTCTAAGAGCACGCATAAAATGTGCACAAGTTCGAACCAGAAAAAAATATTCGAGAGTAAGAAAGGGAAGTGGACACAAAGTCCCACCTCTAAGAGGTATTTGCAGTTGAAGCCTGCTATGAAGAAGACAAGCTGTTGTCCCAATTGAGTGTCATTGTCACTGGATACAATGCTCCAGGGCAGAATGCACACGTCGTTTGTACGCTCCTCTCTCTCTCTCTCTCTGTGTGTGTGTGTGTGTGTGTGTGTGTGTCTTGTCTGTTTGAATTATTATATTTTGGGGTTGGTTTCTTTTGCTGTTTTTTGTTGTGATTGGTTTTGTTTTTAGAGAAACAGTTTACATGAGAGGGGAAGGGTGTAGGATCTGGAGGGAGTTGGGGAAGGGGAACATAGGATCATAATACATTGCACGAAACAAAAGTTTTAGATACAATTTCACAGAAAGAACTTCGGATAGGAGAACCACTAACATGAAAACGGACTCGGCAAAATGTCAAATCAGTAAGAACCTACTGGGGAAACTAAATGGTAGGAACAGAATCCAACAAGAGCCAGCGACTGGCCAGAAAGGAAAACCAGTGAAAAGGACTCAGTTTGATGTGGAGGTGAGGGAAAGTATGACAAACTTTTAGAGCTAAATGTGGCCTGCAGATGTGTTGTGAATGGTTGGCAAATGTTTTTAAAACTCAGCAATTCAACATTTTAAAAATCAAAATACACATGACTACTCGACTCACGTTCTTGCGTGGGAATACATCACTGCTTTTATTTTTATTTTTATTTTTAATTTATTTATTTATTCTTGTTACATCTCAATGTTTATCCCATCCCTTGTATCCTCCCATTCCTCCCCCTCCCCATTTTCCCATTATTCCCCTCCCCTATGACTGTTCCTGAGGGGGATTACCTCCCCCTGTATATTCTCATAGGGTATCAAGTCTCTTCTTGGCTACCAGCTTTTATGAGCTCCAAATTTCTCAGGTGTGGCGGGCACTTTCCAGTTGCTTTACAGCGTGCAGTTCTCCGAGGACTCATTTGGTCAGACTTGCCTGCTCTCTCTTTGGCAGAACTGCATGGTCTCAGCAACCTCTATTGGTAGCTCCTTGTTTACAAAGTGAGGAAGAAATAGAAATGTTCAGAGACATGCTTTTAAAAAAAGAATGTCTTTCAAGAAGGAAAAAAAAAAAAAAAAAGGTAATTGTACTCTCATATGCTATTTACAGAAAGAAAAGGAGACCTGGAGGATAGAAATGCAGTGTATAAGGGTGCCGATAAAATGCAGGTCGGGACTAAAGAATAATCCAAATAGTGAAATCATTAAAGCAGCACTTACAGACTGGCACCTCAGAAAATGTGATGATAACGAATGACTAACACATCGCTTCCCCTCTGCTGGCAGAAGGCTTACAATCTTCTTTGCATGTGCAGGATGCGTTATACCCCCTGGCCGTTGGCTGGTGCCATTTCTCTAGGACCAGTTGTTAAAGTCTCAGTCCTTTGTGCTCAAGAAGCTGAGGTCCAAGCTTCCATAGGGAGGAAGACGCACAAGCCATGAAAGTTACTGAAATGAAATCAAGTATCTGGAAATTTGCTTTGGCATAACATGAAAAATTATATTGAAATGTGTTGATAGGTAGTTCTAGAAGTTATTGTTTTTAAATGCAATAAATGTCTCCTTATGAATTTTAGTTTGACTGTGCTCCCAACACATACCATGTTTTATTATATTTTTTTAAAGTCATACAGTTTCTAAATTACAAAGCCTCTTAAAATTTAGACACGTCTGGTGCTCGAGAGATTGCACAACAGTTAAGAGCACTTGCTGCTCTTGTAAAAGGCGTGAGTTCATTCCCAGCATCCATATCAGGCAGCACACAGCCAACCAGCTCTAACTCCAGCTCCAGGGGACCTGGTGCTGTCTTCTAGTCTCCACGGTCACCTGCAGTCACGCATGCATGTATTCACACATAGGCCCGCACATATGCGCAAGATCAAAAACGAAAATAAATCTTTGAACAATGTAGGAGCGTCTTAAACCTGATAGCATAACCATGCACAGCCATGTCTGTAATTTTCTAACACAGTCTATTGTCTAAGAATGCATTTCAGAAAAGTATTACAAATAATTTCTCTCTCTTGGGCACAGAGAGAGCTAGAATGTGAAAGAAAAATCAGAATAAATATATGTATTTAATCAATTTCAAACAGTTTGAAGTAGCTCAATTTTAAATGCCTGATTGATCATCATCATTTTGCAGTTGGAATAAATAACTGTTGTTGGCTTTGGAGATGGTAGTGAAACTGAGCCTGAGCTATCTGTATTTGCTTCTCTCTGTTGCTATAAAAAAATGATTACCCAAAAAGCTGGAAAAATTTCTCCTGCTATTTTAAGTTGCCATGGATCTAACTTACTGTGTTTTCGTGCTGTCATTGATCAACTGTCTGAACAGCAAGAGGCAAAGGAATGTGGCTGCAGTCCAGTTAGTGTGCCTCACCTCAGCACTGCAGCAAGGAGCTCAGGCTTCCTACACTCTGCCTTGGTGAGAAGAGCCACATAATCACAAGTTCTGGAAATTTCCCTTGTCACTCTTCCATGCTAGAGGCAATGGCTCCATGACATCCTTGAAGCTGCCTAGGTATTTCATTAAAATATTAATGTTTGTTAGCAACAAAATTAGAGTGTATTTTATTGCTTTTTATTTCTATGGTTTAAGTACATTTAAGAGAATATTAATGGTACCATTAACATGTCAGCCTGTTCATAAACAGAATATATAGAATACATATTTTACAAATAATGTCTATTGTAAAGAATGATAAAATATTAGATAAAACAATCTATATATTTATAATGATGCATAAATCTAAAATATAAAAATATATGATGACATGCAAATGATATGACATAATAATATATATCTATAGTATATAGATATATTATATATAATCTATATATCTCAAATTATATATTACTTATGTAGCTATAATCAATACATTTTTTATTCTTATTAGAATGAGATGTTAACACTTTGATTATTACAAAATATTACAATATCAAATATCTTGGTTAAACTTGGAAGCTTTCCTAAGAAAAATATCAACATCAATGTTATAGTCTGACCGAAGACTAAAGAATTCCATTTACATTTAATCATCTACATTGCTTTTACATCAAACTTGAATTATTAAATAATGTACACTCTTACATTTCACTGTCTTGAAATTTATGCATATTTTCTCTTCTTTACTAGAAATATTGAGTTAAAAGTAAGATAAAGCTTCCTAAAACACACAACTGTTGTGTATGCCACAATGGATAGGTTCAGGAGTGCCACCCACACCCTCTGTACAGTGGAATATTCCCACACACTTAATATTCAAAGACATTATCTACTTGACAAGATAGTAAAATATCCCACTCATCTGTCCAAGGATAATTTTTCAAATTTTAACAATTTTATTAGTCCTTGGCAAGGCCTTTAAAACTTTGCAAAGAACATTAATAAGTCATTAGTGGTTAATTATATGTCAGCCTTGAGGTCAAGGCATTCAAGTGGTTTTAAAAAATATTTTATTAATTTATTCATATTACATCTCAATTGTTATCCCATCCCTTGTATCCTCCCATTCCTCCCTCCTTCCCATTTTCCCCCTACTCCCCTCTCCTATGACTGTGACTGAGGGGGAACTCCTCTCCCTGTATATGCTCATAGGGTATCAAGTCTCTTCTTGGTAGCCTGCTATCCTTCCTCTGAGTGTCACTAGGCCTCCCCTTCTAGGGGACATGGTCAAATATGGGGCAACAGAGTTCATGTGAAAATCAGTCCCCACTCTCCACTCAGCTGTGGAGAATGTCCTGTCCATTAGCTAGATCTGGGTAGGGGTTCGAAGTTTACTGCCCATATTGTCCTTGGCTGGTGCCATAGTTTGAGCAGGACCCCTGGGCCCAGATTTGCCTGTCATAATGTTCTTCTTGTAGTTTTCTGGGACCCTCTGGATCCTTCTATTTCCCCATTCTCCCATGTTTCTCTCACCTAAAGTCCCAATAGGATGTCCATCTTACACCCATCAGAATGGCTAAGATCAAAAATTCAAGTGACACCACATGCTGGCAAGGATGTGGAGAAAGAGGAACATTCTTTCATTGCTGGTGAGAGTGCAAACTGGTACAAACACTTTGGAAATCTATCTGGTGCTTTCTCAGAAAAATGGGAATAGGGCTTCCTCAAGATCCAGCTGTTCCACTCCTTGGAATATACCCAGAAAATGCTCTACCACACAACAGGGACATATGCTCGACCATGTTCATAGCAGCCTTATTCATAATAGCCAGAACATGGAAACAGCCTAAGTGTCCCTCAGTAGAAGAACGGATAAAGAAACTGTGGTACATTTACACTATGGAAGACTACTCAGCTATTAAAAACAAGGCAATCCTGAGATTTGTAGACAAATAGATGGATGGGACTAGAAATGATCATAATGAGTGAGTTAACCCAGAAGCAGAAAGAATCAAATGGCATATACTCACTTATATCTGGCCCAAGGGGCATGTCCCATGAAAGTCTTCACTTATCGAGTGGTTTTTAGTCGTTGGAATTAACATGCATCGTTTTCGAAAAGAGGCTGTAGTACCAGCTCCTCCCCCTCCCTCACAGATCCTACGCTCTCATTTGTGAAAACACAAGCGTGGAAACACAAACCCACTTTCTCTCACAAGTAAGTGAGAAGGCCATGCTGATGTGCATGTGGAAAAGAAGAAGGGCTTGCTGCTTACGGGGTGTGTGTGTCCTCAGGGGAGACAGCTAACTTCCTAGCCTGTGTAACTTCACTTGATAACTGAGGACCAACCACAAAAGGCAACAGCTATGAAATCTCCAAGATGTAAAACCTGTCTTTTCTCCTTGTTGACTCTCACCATAAAATTAATTTAAGCAGAGGGGCTTGGACCCGTAAGATACATTTTTTTAAAAGTAGCTAAGTAGGGGATGGATAAACGACAGTCAGTAAAATGTATATTGTGCAAGCATGAGCACTAAAATTCCCCACATAGCATTTTGGGTGTGTTACCCCAGCACTGGGGAGGTGGAGACCCAAGGAACCATGGGGCTTGCTGGCTTGCTGTCTGACCTACTTGGCCAGTTGAAGTTCAGTGAGAGAGCCCCACTCTCGCTAAAACTAAAGCGGAGAGTGACTGGGAAAATACCCAGTCCCACTTCTGCCTTTTCACATGTATGGGTGTGATAGATAATGTGGTGATTTTGAAGGTCCCATGATCTCTAATTTCTAAGAAAAAGGTAGCCCAGCAAATTATGCCATGTTACTTCGCATGATTATGCAGATTCTTATAGTCCTTTCCACTCCCATATTTCCTAGTTTTGCAAAGGAATTTTTTGCTGTTGCTATAGACACCTGTAAGTCAGCCCCTAAGGGTTTATTGGTTTCCTTTCATCATTTGAAAAAAAAGTTGCTTTGGGGAAAATGATAAGTCCTGGGAATTTAGAATTTGAGTCAGGACTCTGCCAGTCCATATCGCCTGTTTTCTTTGGCCCTGGAGCTCACGCAGCACATGATTTGGTTTCCAAGGGAAGCTTCCATAATCTGTATGCAAAGTACTGTTTTTACAGAGCTCTGAATGTCAGATCCAAATGTAATGCTGCCTGTTGCCTCAAGTGTGAAATTCATTCTCATTTCAATTGTATGTTTCTCTGCAACTCGGGATGCTGGTATTTGAGTCCTGGGCTATGGAGGGTGTGTGTGTGTGTGTGTGTGTGTGTGTGTGTGTGTGTGTGTGTGTGTGTGTGTGTGTGTGTGTGTGTGGTAGCAGCAAAGAGCTCTAATCTTTGTGAGTCCTTTTCACTTTCCTGACAAATCTGAGACGGGATGCTGCCTTGAACAAAGCCATCAACCTATAAGACACAAGGGATTATATTTATTTTCATGTCTTTATGATATTTTACCCATGTTCCAACGTACAGGTTTTCCAATATGCTAGGCGCATATATGTTTTCAGAAAGTCCATTATATGGTTTCTTTTTTCATTTAAATTCAAATACGAGAGATTAGATGACAGGATATTTTTCAGATCCCTTTGTTGGTGTAAGGTCTTCTCAGAAATTCAAGATCAATATTTAAGAAGAAAGAATTTTCGGATGTTTGTCTTGGTTGATTTTCCTCATGAGAGCCATGGTCACAGTTGGTACCTGCCTGGTGATTTCAAGAGCCTTGTCATTTTGGGGAATGTATTTTATTTTCAGCTTTTGAGGTTGATCTCAGTTCAAAGTATCCATTGAGGATGAAAAGCTTGGTTGGGTTTGCCTATTCATGAAATACACTTTTCATCTGGATCCCACACCCACATCACTGTTAATCTTCCTACTGCTTTTGGCTGCTGGTCCTTTGTACTAGTTCTTCTAATACTGATTGTCAATGGCAAGAAACTAGCATCTCTGTGGTTAGAAACAGACCACTCATTTAGTTAAAGTATTGTAATGGATATCTACATTTCTAAAGCCAGTCTTTACAAATGCAGAACTATATCTGATGTGAGATAGCAAAATGTGGTAGTGATGACTCTATCCTAGGATCAAGAAACGAATGTGATTAGTAACCTTTCCATAGGCAAGTAGTTCAACAATAATGTTAAACAAGACTGTGTGGCTGCCAATATGACATAGAGCCCCCAAATGTAATTGCACAAAGCAAATAACTATGTTGTTTCTCAAGAGGCCTTAGCTAGAGTAGGCAGCTGAGCTGATCTAGGCTTATATTAGCTTCGCTCTTTCTTATGTCTGTCGTCACCTTGAAGGTCATCTGTAGCTGGCAAGAAAAGGGTTAGCTAGTGTCAGAACTGGCACATCCCTGCTTGTGCTGCAGTCAACTGGCCAACAAAAGTTGACATCCAGCCCAGACACCATGAAGGGGGAAATAAGCTGAAGTGCTTCAGTAGAATGACTAAAGCTTACTCTGTAAAGGGGAGGAGAAAAGAGATGGGTAGAGGATCTGGCCCAGCTTTGTGTCCAGTCTACCCCTTCCCAAGTCATTATGGGCTGCACTGGGACCCTCGAACCTCCACTCCCATATGCTAGATGATGCCAACTCCCCATGGTAAGCTCCTTAAGTCAAAACGATATGTGAGATTACAAATGTTCTGCTCTGTGATCTTGCTGGACAATTTCATATTGATGTTGTTCTCTCGTTATGACATTTCTATATGTGGACCACTAAAAGTCTAGTTACTCCATTAAATGGATTTGTAAAATAGCATGTCCTGATTTTTTTCTCCTTTCTCTCATAAATATGTAGGTGGTTTTGTCTCTCTCTATATATGTGTACAAATATATATATATATATATGAATACATGTGTTCATAAGTATATATGCATATGTATGGGTATTATGTTTAATCATTTCTGTCTGCCAGAGTTCCAATGCTTTTGTTACTCTTTAGAACTCTGGTGTTCCACTTTGTTGTTATTGTTGCTTCATTCCTCTGAAAATGGGTGCTCAGAGGAGAGATGTTACCTTTTTCATTGGCACCAACTAGCTATTCTATACAAGAGAAGTTTATGCATCCTTGCATGCGGTGGTTCTGATAGAAAAATCCATGGGCTCAGCAATAGGGGGTTACAAAATATGGCCCATAATTTAACACCTGGAGTGGCTGAGTTGATAATTCTCCATCAGCTGCAGAGCTGCCGTTTCCATTAAGACTTTAATGAGCACCAGCAAGCCTTACTAAAGTGCGGAGCTCGGAGGTACCACATCCCCTGCCCAGCAAGCTGTGGAATGATTGCAGAGACATCACTGAGCATGAAGAGCTGGGACCTGCCCATCCTTACTTTATAAATCTAGATGCAAAATTCACTTTGGGGCTTGTATTAAAATGAAACAAGACAGGAAAAATAAACCATTTGGTAAAGTCAACGACATGCCTGTTTCTGCAGCTACCTGTGGTTTATTACTGTTGTGTGTTATTTCCTGCAGTACTTATACCAGAGATCATGAATGGCCCTTAAAGACAAGCTGATGCCTCATGAGTAGTTTCAGAAAAATACACTTTATAAATAATTCTGCCTATATATCTTATGTCTTCAGGACTCCTTTCTGTTGCCTTAGTTTGTTGTGAGTATATTTGCATGAAAACAGGCTATTTGTCTATGTGCCCTTCGAGAATTATTTTTTTTTCCTGTTTGTGAGCCAGAGCCACACATTCTGAGTTAGTCATGCCCACAGTGAAGACAAGATATGTGAATTGTAGTCAAGAACATTACCTAGCACCTCATGAGGCTCAAACAAACCGGTGCAATCTTGTCAAAATCTGCAGTCTCATTATTCTTAAAGTGTGTTTCTTATTGTCTAAGGATTCCAAGCCAACTATTTGGATTGCAAAGTAATGGTGTAGGTACAGGAGGGTGCTCACAGCATTATCCACCAGGTGCATATTGTACACAGATAAAACATGACTCCTTACAACAGATGTTGTATGTTAGAATCAGTGAGGTACAAGGCCCTCTTTGTTTCATATCATTTTATCTTCCATGGATATTAGCATGAGTGTTTGCAGTCAAGCTCTATTTGCTGTTTACCCCACCTTAAAAAGTTGCCCCTAAATTTTGGGTTTTATTTCAATTTTGGTTTGCCTGAGGTATGCGTAGTTTTAGTGCCATGCTCTGTGGCCGTGTGGGTGCTATCCTTGTAAGCGTGCATATTTCTATCCTTTCATCATTGCTACTGAGGCAGAATCTCTAGGCAGACAGTCGTGTGCTTGCATTTTAATCCAATCCCCTAGGTATTTGTCATCCACATTAACATTTGGAAACACTGCAAAGCTTATTCTCAGGTTTGAAGTTGGTATTTGGGAGATGACACATGCAGACCTCATTAACCCAATTCTCCAAGAATTGTCTCCATATGTAAGGATGTGTAAGGATGCATTATTTTGCACTTGATTATGACAAAGGACAGCGTAAGAAATGACAATACATATGTGACCTTGTCCTTTTAATAAATTCTGAAACTATAGTTCACTTGTTCCTTGGGCCGTGTATAAACACATGGCACACTTCCTTCCTACCGAACTCAACTGCTTGTTGAATCACAGTACTCGGTAGAAAATGAACGAATCCTGAATGTGTAGAGTGACCAATTTTCAGAATGAAAACCCCCATATAGTTGACATTCAGAGAAGGAGCTAGGACATTCCAGATGTTGTAGGAGGTCTTCACACTTCATTCAAGGGGTACATATGCCATGACTTTGAGCGTTGTGACACAGGGCATAATGAGATTTTTCCCCCCTACACACATCAGGCAGATTCATCTGCAGAGTGACCTGCTCTTTATGTTAGCATATGTGCAAGTTAGCATTTTGATTCAGTAATCCTGAATTGAAAAGTCCTTTCAGTACAGTAAATCACAAAGAAATTAGTTGAGTGTGGTGGGCATGCCTGAAATCCTGCACTCACGGAGGCAGAAGCAGGCGGATCTCTGAGTCCAGCTTAGTCTACAAAGTGGGTCCAGGACATCCAAGGCTACCCAGAGAAATTCTGTATTAAAAAAAAATGAAAACAAACAAACAAACAAACAAACAAAAACCAACCAAAAAAAAAAACCAAACAAACAAACAAAAAAACAAAAAACACACACACACACACAGAAAACCACAAACCAACCAAAAAAAAAAGATTGACTTTCTCTCAAACAGTTTATAAGGATGAAGGGGTCATACCTCACAGTCTCTGTTGGGAATCGGTTAAAGATCTTTGCTTCGTGAAATGTGCCACCCAACACCATAGCTTTGGGCAGGGGGCATTAGTTCACAATGAAACCCAGGGCCTCTCATAATTTGGCAGCTAGCTACTACAGCACCTCCTGGAGTACCTTATATATAAATAGCACTGCTTGCAACATTCATTTTTATACATTTCATAAGTGTGCTGTGCACGTCTGTTAGGTGTATGCCTAACTGTAAAATTCCTGCTTCATATGCCTTACAGACATTTACAACTATTAAGATGCCAAGAAATGGCTTTCCACAGTATTTAAGAAACTTACACTCTTATTAGCAATTCTTCTGTAGTCCCAAGCTTGATATTTTGTGTAATCTTCTTCTTAGTCATTCCAGGGATGTGAGTATTTATAAGCATATCCCATTGGATTTCCAGTTTTCCTTATGGCTTAGTTAGCTTTCTATTGCTGTGGTAAAACACCATGACCAAAAGTGAGTTGGGGAAGACAGGGTTTATTTCATCTTAACATTGCTGACTGCAATCAATGACTGAGTGAAGCTGGCAGTGTCTCAAAGAAGGAACCTGAAACAGAGACCATAGAGTAGTTCTGGTTACTGGTTTGCATCTCGGGTCTTGTCCAACCTGGACCACCTACATTAGGGATGGCCCTGCTCTTAGTGACTAATCAAGTCACCAAACCAAGAAAATGCTCTGAAGGCCAGTCAGCTGGAGGCAGGTTTCCCATTGAGGCTTCCTTTTCTCAAACGACATTAGTTTGTGTCAAGTTGACAATAATTAAATAAGTACGCAGAACAACATTTCTCTGTTTATTAATAGTGTTTACTTTGTCTTGTTTGGATTATTTTGTTTGTAACTATGTTGCATTGAACTCATTTTAAGAAAGGTTGTCTGACTTTTATTATTAGCCTTTAGTTGTTTTTTTTTTTTTCTGTGTCCCAGCTATGGTACCCTGTAGGATGTTCATGTTATATATAATTTCCATACCATCATGATAAACATTTTCACTGGGTTAATAATGTTATTTGATGAGCACAAGTTAGCAGTTATAGTGTGGTGTGATGTTTCAATTTTTGTTTTTATTTTGTGTTTAAATTTTTAATCTCAGTTAAGAATCTTGCATTACATTGTTTCTCTAGATGTTTCATTGCCTCTTCTCTACATATACGTTTATAAACTACCTAACAATGTATACAGAAGATAGGAAGCTTTCTCTAAGCTACCTAACAATATATGCTGAAGATAACAAGTTTTCATAAGAGGAGCTATAATAGGAAGTCAAATGTTGATTTACAATTAAAAAAACCAATAGATGTAATGCACCACATTACTAGGGAAAATAGGACAAAATTATATGTTCATATTAATAGATGCATAAGAGGTGATAAAACCCAATGTTCATTATAATAACACTATACATTTTAAAACACATATACTCTTTTTTGCAATCTAAGAAAAGACCTTGAACTGATATTTACGTATGAACCTCTCAATATGTAAGATGCATTTTTAAAAAGTTGTTGGAGGGGGAAATAATATGGTTCTTACAACTACTCTCTAGGCATACCTTGAGCAACACCATCCTCTGTGATAAAATGAGATCAGGAGCACAGGACAAGGATTCTGCTCCTTCCATCTATTGTCCTGGACGTCCCTTCGGTCCTGTAAATCAAGAATAAGGATTATTGGAAAGACTGCCACGCCTTATTAATGACTAAGAGATTTAAGAGGTTCAACAACTTATTAGACTAATACATAATTTTGTAAGGTCATAGGATATTCTGTTAGTAAATAGAAAAAACATCAGAGCCCAAAGAGAGCTAATTTTTAAAGATGCTACTCACAGTCAGTTAGGAAATACTAAATATCAAGAGATATACTACGGGACAAAGGCAATTACTCGGTCAGTAAAGTGCTTGCCGTATGAGCATGAGGCCCTGAGTTCAGATCCTTAACAGTCATTAGGTGTTCTGTGCAGCAGGCAGGCTGTTTGCAATACCACTGCTATAAAGCAGACAGAAAAGGATTCCTGGCCTGGGTCTTGCTGGCCATCTGTCTGGCTACGTTTGCAAGTTTCATGTTCAGTGAGAGATCACAACCTGACTGCAGTGAGTGGTCACACAGAAAAAGAAGGAGATCTTGACCCTTATATGGGCACCACACTTGTGACAAACACTTCGTTGAATTACTCAAAATAAATATGCATTCTAAATAATTAGCATGCTTTTCTCATTTAGGGAGTTATATTTTATTAGTGAAATTGTTTTTGTATTTTTATCCAGAAGCTTACCTCTGCAGCATGTCTGATTACAGTAATTTTCTTTAATCTAAGGTTTGTGGCATTGTTTTGTTTTTGCCTGTATTGGGTGGCAATTGTTCTTTCAGCCTTGCCTTAATGATTCTATTTTGTGGTTCTCTCCTCTTTGTGTAAGATATTTTGAATCATTCTTTGAAATAGGCAGTGTATAAATAATGGATAAATCAATCAATGAGGCAAGTTAAGCTTCACTTGAAAATTTGTGCTTGACTGAATTGTCAAAAGGAATTATAGCCCATAGAGCAATCCCAGTAATTACACTCTGATGGAATTACAACTGTCCGACATCATTTTGCTAATATATATTGCAGGTATAAATATTACATAGGCTGTTCTTTAAATGTTAACATATGTGTCAGTATTTAAAGTAAGTAGCATTCAGAGAGAGATAGAATCTACTTCTCATAAATTTTATGCGATGTTTATTCAGACAATGTGTAGTCTCTTCTTTAAGGAAAATATTCTAAGTATTGAAGTGTCTTGCTCATATGAAAGGACTATGTAGAAAAGATACTGATTTGCAGGTGGAAAGGTTAAAGGCAGAAGAGAAGTATACACTCCGTTAGTGATACTGGGCCTTGGCTTTAGAGTTCTTAGCTCTATCTACATCAAAATCCCAGTTCTGACAGTAATGACTGTGTTACTGTAAACCACTTATCTATGGTTTTCTTAGAACTCCATTGCTTTGGGCTGGAGAGATGGCTCAGGGGTCAAGAACACTGGCTGCTTTTCCAGAGGTTGTGAGTTCAATTCACAATACACACATGGTAGCTCACAACCATTTGTAACTCCAGTTTCAAGGATGTAATGCCCTCATCTGCTTCTGCAGGCACCAGGTATGCACATGGTGCACAGAATCCATGCAAGCAAAAAAGCATGCATATAGAATTTTAAAGTAATTAAAAGACCTCAATTCATATAAAAAATATCCACCTCACACAGATTGAATAAATGATGCATATATTTCTCCAGTGAGTTTTTTTAAATACATTTTGATACCCATTTGGTGATTATTTTTTTGATACATGGCATTTGGACACCTTTATGCAGCCCTGGTGATACAGGGGCAAACGAGCAATTCGGAATACTGTGTGATGGGAGCCTGGGGAATTATAAGCCCTGCGACGGTGGAGGCTGCTTCACTACTGCTATACACTCCAGCGCTTGCAGGCTCTCAGAGTTCCAGCTGCACCTAACACGCATGCCAATCGTGTCCAACACACCACCCACACCACCGCAGTAGCCACCTTCGCATAACAACGCCACAATGGTGTTTAATCCACTTAGGAGAAGATGGGCTTCAGCCTTGGGTCTTACCTTTTACTAGGTGAGAACATTTGCTTCAACAGACCCCAGGGAGTATTTTGCCAGGTGGACTCAGAATGCTCAGAGGGAACCTTTGATGCAAGCGGAAAAATTCAGCAGGGCAAAACCTGAACCAGATGTCTGCACAGCTGTGGGGAATCTGCTCATATCCACGGGTATGAAGGGTGCGTTTTAAGTCTCTCGTTTTGGTTGAGCCTGGGTCCTGGCATATTTGGGTCCTGCCTTCCTGAGAAAAAGTATACCTTGTCAGCAAAGTGAACCTGACCGTGCCGCACTCACTTACTTGCGTCTGTTGCATTTGGTTTTACTTGACTGTTTCCAAAGTGCTGGCAACCAGACACCCAATGTCAAGATGTAAATAACAGATACTGTCAGAATTTTACCCTCCAGGCAACCCATCCATTTTGGGTAAACTTCTCATAGCACTGAGTGTTCTATGACAGGGCAGGAATAGAAATAGACAGATATTTTTCTCTAATGGCATCCCACGTTTCCAAGAATTTTGTGCCACAGATATTAAAATGATATGAATTGTTTGTGGGGTGGAGATCAGTAGTCACCCAGTGAGTCTGAATACACATAGAGTTATCATCCATCTTAATATTTCAGTTCCGATGGGAAGACTTAGAGGAAACCACGTAGCAAGCCCATCATTGTTCAATTTCTTTGGTTGTAAGAAAAGTGGAGACATGCAAATGCTTGAGTTAAACATGCTAGAAAAGGGTATTCCTCAATGTGACACAGCGCTGGAGTGAAGTGTCCCACGCAGGGACTCGCTAAGCTGAAGGGTGAGTTGGGTTAGAGTGAATTTGCTCCACCACTTGTGCACATAACGATGTGTTGTCTGTTCTTGGGGAGTTGTTTTCACATTATGAAACAGGAGGCGGGATATGCACTCCCCAACAGTGCAAGCACATTGAAGGCCTTGACTGGCTTTTCAAAGGTGACTATGGCTCTTCATGTATGCTTTATGGGCCAATTATTGTTATCAGAATCCAAGACGCATAGCTTTCAGAAATCATCTCTTAATTTGTCTTAGCTTCGGAAACCATAGCCTAACACTCTGAGACTGTCACTGCCGTGATTACACTGCCACCATGTGGTTTAAACAGCGCTTTCAATTAAGGCATGGCCTAATGAAAATAGAAGTCCTGTGACTTCAGTTGTTTGGGTGCTCATTTATCTCGTGTTACCATTCCTATGGATGGATACATGTGTACAGTTAGGAAGCAGTAATGCCCAGGGGGAGGGGCTGGTAACTAATTCTGCATAATTCTTCAGGGCTCCAGCTGCTACCCAGGGAAGAGAAGCTGCTGCCTTGACATTGCCAGCATAGTGTAGCTGCTTCCCAGAGGAACCGCAGAACTTCACAATAAGTCTCTTTAAGCAGACCTGCCCAAATCAGAAGCATCCCCCAAGGATTCACTAGAAATGCACACAATCAGTTCTGCAGCAGGTCCTCAGTGAAATCTCCTGGAGAAAGAGACCAGAAATCCAGATTTTAAAAGTTCTTGAGGATGGGACAAATGGCTCAGTAGGTGACATGCTTGCCTTGAAAACAGGATCTACTTTCTAGCCCCAGAACCAGTGTGAAAGAGCCAGGTATGGCTGTGCGTGCTAATTACTACAGTACCAAGGAGGTAAAGAAAAACTGGTTGTCCGGAGCTTACAGCAAAGCAAAGCTGATTTCCTTGGTGAGTACCAGCCAGGGAGAGACCCTAACTCAGACAAGAAGGTGGGTGTGTCTGTGGGCAACACTGGAGATCGTCTATTGGCCTTATCCTACATGTGCATGCACCTGCACCTACAGACACACTCTCTCTCTCTCTCTCTCTCTCTCTCTCTCTCTCTCTCTCTCTCTCTCTCTCTCTCTCTCTCTCTCCTTCCCTCCCTCCCTCCTTCCCTCTCCTTCCCTCCCTCCCTCCCTCCTTCCCTCTCCTTCCCTCCCTCCCTCCCTCCTTCTCCCTCTCTCTCCCTTTTTCTCTTTCTCTTCCTCTCTCTCTCTCTCCCTCTCTCTTTCTCTCTCCTTTTTAAAAATTTATTTATTAACTTTAAATGACAATTGTCGCCCTCTCCTTCCTCTCCTCACAGTCGCCCCTCGCTCCCTCTTCTCCTTTCCCCCTCCCCTATTCCTCAGAAAAAGGGGCACCCCCTTCCAAACCACTCTAGTTCATCAACTCACATTAGGACTGAGCATGGCTTGGTGAGGCAACCCCACCAGTGGAGAGTGATCAAAAGCAGGCAACACACTCCACGACAGCCCCTGCTCTCCTCACTAGGAGACCCACATGAAGCCTGAGCTGCTCCTCTGCTACAACATCTGTGTAGTGGGACTAGGTCCCGTCTATTCATGGTCCTTCGTTGGTGCTTCAGTCTCCTCCAACCTCCTTTGGGCACTGGTTAGTTGACTGTGTTGGGCATCTTGTGGAGCTCCTGTCACCTCCAGGCCCTTCTATCCATCGCCTCAGTTTTCCACAAGACTCCCTATGCTTTGCCGAATGTTTGGCTGTGAGTCTCCAAATCAGTTTGGATCTGCTACTGGGGTGTGCCCTCTCAGGACAGCTATGCTAGACTCCGGTCTGTGAGTATAGCAGAGTATGGTTAATAGAGGTTGGCTCTCTCCCATGGATCTCAGGTTGGACAAAGCATTGGTTGCGCATTCTCTTAATCTTTATCCATGCACATTTTGTAGGCAAGGTAAAGTTTGTGTCTAAGTTTTGTAGGTGGGTTCATGTTTCCCTCCCACCATTAGGAGTCTTGTTTAGTTAGAGAGTGTGCTCTTCTATCTCCATGAACCCTGTTACTAGGAATATCAGTTAGAGTCACCCCCATATCTCGCCAGAAGCCTAACCTGTCCTGTGTCTTCAGTTTGTCACAAAGATGTCTCTGCCCATGGCTTTGGGTTTTCTCTTCTCTGCAGGGCCTCTGTCCTCTTGCTTCTGCTGTCCCCAGGGCTGATCTCCACCCTCATTACTCTGTGTTCCCTCTCCTGCCGTGTTCCCTCTCTTCAACCTCTTCGAAACTCCGTATATTCTATTTCTGCTTCTGAGTGAGATTTAATCAACCTCCCTTGGATCATCCTTTGTTACTTATCTTATTTGGGTCTGTGATTGTAGTATGCATATAAGTACTAACTAAAATCCCCATATAAGTGAGTACATACCATGTGTGTCTTTCTGGGTCTGGGTTACCTCACTCAACATGATCTTTTCTACTTCCATCGATTTGCCTGCAGATTTTATGATTTCCTTTTTTTTTTTTTTTTTTAAACAGATAAGTAGTATTCCATTGTGTAAATGTACCACAATTTCTTTATCCGTTCTTTGGTTGAGCGACATCTAGGTTGTTTCCAGATTCTGGCTATTACACATAAAGCTGTTATAAACATAGTTGAGTAAGCGTCACTGTTGTATGATGGGGCATCTTTTGAGTATGTACCCAGGAATGGGATAGCTAGGTCTTGAGGTAGAACTATTCCCAACTTCCTAAGAAAGTTCCGGATTGATTTCCAAAATGGTAGTACAAGTTTGCACTCCCATCAGCAGTGGAGAACCATGCCCCTTTCTCCACCACACACCCTTTTTATGAAGGTCTTCCTGAGCAGGAAGCAGGGCATGTGAACACGTGCCCACTGCCACCATTGACATTGACATGGCAGTCCTGACCTCTCTAACTCTACCTGGTGTTGGGAATGCTGGAGCACGGGACAGTTATGAGTGGATACTGTATAATCAGAGCATTGCTTAGACACTGAGATCACAGCTTCACTACGGGAACCTAAAAATATAGAAGACTTCAGAGGCTCTAAGGCTGTCAGGAAAAGTGGGATGGTGTAAATGGGCAGACCTGCAGAACTACATCTTAACTCAATGGTGGCATATAGCAAAAGTGCCTAGTAGCAGGCCATCTGATGTGCCCAAACCAAAGAGCCAATACCTAGAAGTTTAGAATGGAACATTTTACTTATGGTGTGGGTTCAATTTCAAGCATGTGTTTAATTAAAGGAATGGAAGCTAATAGACATTTAAGTCTGGGTCACTGAATTTGAATTTCATTTTTCCTCCTGGTGGACAGCTAGTAAAAGACCTGTGTAACAATGCAGCATCCATTATTGATGCAAGGCTTCTGCAGAAGCAACTTGTGTTAACATATTTTCATGTCTCTGTGTGAATACCCATTCGCAAAGCTTAGAAAACAGCTTCATCTCACGGGGAGAAATTATTTTCATCACCTATGAACTGGCTTTAAATGCAGCTGGAGTGGCTAATCGAAAAGCACATCCCTAACGTGTCATACAGGAGAAAGGAGAGGTTCCATCTGTCTCATGTGGTGTGGCAGCATCTCAGGGAGGAAAGGTGTGGTTTTGGTCACAGTTTGAGGACATGGCCCACCATGGTGGGAAGGCATGGGTGGCAGGACTGAGAGGTAGCTGGCCATATGGCATCTGCAGACAAGAAGCAGGGGAGGATGAATGCTGTTGCACAGCTCTGTTTATCCTTCTTATGTGTGGGACCCCAGATCATGGAATGCTGGCAGGCAGCTAATGGGAAGTGGGCCTTTCCACCTCACAGCACGTTTGCAGGTTTGCCCACTAGATGACTGCATGTGAAATATAATTTCATATTTTTTTGATAATGCATTCCATCTTTTATTTCTTGTTTCTTTTTAAACATATTTAATTAATCTATTCATATTACACCTAAATTGTTATCCCATCCCTTGTATCCTCCCATTCCTCCCTCCCTCCCATTTTCCCCTTACTCCCCTCCCCTATGACTGTGACTGAGGGGGACTTCCTCCCCCTGTATATGCTCATAGGGTATCAAGTCTCTTCTTGGTAGCCTGCTATCCTTCCTCTGAGTGCCACCAGGCCTCCCCATCCAGGGGACGTGGTCAAATATGGGGTACCAGAGTTTGTGTGAAAGCCAGTCCCCACTCTCCACTTAATTGTGAAGAATGTCCTGTCCCTTGGCTAGATCTGGGTAGGGGTTCAATGTTTACTGCCCGTATTGTCCTTGGCTGGTGCCATAGTTTGAGCAGGACCGTGGGCCCAGATCTGCCCATCATAATGTTCTTCTTATAGGTTTCTAGGACCCTCTGGATCCTTCTATTTCCCCATTCTCCCAAAAACACAACATGCACAGGATTAAAAAAAAAAAACCCTAAGGCTATAAACAGACTCCTTATTATGTTGCTTAAATTCCTAGTGACATATAAAATGTTAAATACAAAAGAACTCATTCTAAGTATGAAGGTATAAGACACAAGCATAACTTTAAGGTACATATTTGTAGCAAAACTTACCTTTAATTTTGTATCCCTGGCTATGAGAAGATTACTTAATAAATAGCCATGTATTGACTGAATTAGTATCCTGCAGGTAAATTCTCTGTGCTAAGCCTGTTTGAGGGCTGGACCCTCAGGATTCTGGCTGCATTCAGGATTCAAAAGGGAGCTGCCTCCCCGCATTCATGTGGGTTAGCTGGCAGGACTTTGAGAACAAATCAACTGTGGCTTCATTCTTAGTTTTCTCTGTGGCTTCTTTCATTTTTCTTGTATGTTTTAGGGAGGTGCTCTGCCACTGAGCCGCACTCCAGATCTCTTTATATATTTGCCGAGTTTTTATATCATCCTACAAAGTAACATTTTCAATGACATTTCTACATATCCTTAGTTTTGTATTTTGTCTGCGCCTCACCCCACTCTTGCTGTCACCCATTTCCTTGGTCCCCCTCCTGACTCAAACCATTCCACATTTAGTGTCTTCTTCCCATGTCTAATAGCAGGTGTTCTATTGCTGCTACAGCCCTTCTCTCTTGGGTGTCCTTTTATCTCCTCTGTACATACTCACTCCCACTTAAATGAAAACAGGTGAATAAGAAGCTATGATCAATATATGAGCAAGGCCATTCTGTGTTTTTCTTTCTGTGCTACTCCTGGGCACATTTCCAAAAGAGCCTATATATTTCTGAAGAGATACTTGCTCGCCCATGTTTAGCACTGCTCTACTTGTAACAGATAACACATGGAACCAGCCCAAATGTCCATAAGCTGATAAGTGTGTATGATGTCAATGTTACTGGGAATTTTATTGAGACAATAAAGAAAATTGAAATTTCACGAAAATTGATGAAACTGGACATTTTATTATATTAATTATAATATTATATGACACAACCCAGTATCTTCATGGCTTCCTTCCAAATGAATAAAACACACCAGCCTGCACAGGTGACAGTATCTTTGAGATGTGATGAGAGAGACACAAAGGACTTATGCTCCTCTGCTCATGCAGAGCTGAGTATTGTTCTGGCCACCAGGGGGCCCGTGTGTCCATGTTCTTTCAATTCTCTGTGCTGCTGAGTTTGAGGAAGCTTGGGACAGGCCACCAAATGTAATGGAAGGCCCCAAATCCAGTATCCTATCCCAGTTCTTGCCATTGTGCTTGTGGCTCTGCATGAGGATATTTGATTCTTTTTCTTAATGCCCCTGCATTTCAGGATCATTTTATTAAAATGTATAATAGGATTGCTTTGGATTAACACAGCAGGATTCCCTCCTCTGACAGCACTGAGAGGGGGAGGCATCTTGGTGGAGAAACTTACAAGTGGCTGCTCACCAAGAAGAAGCCAGACGCAAGAAGACCAAAGGATGCAACTGCACTCAGTGGCATCCCATAACTAACTGCACTCAGTGGCATCCCATAACTAACTGCACTCAGTGGCATCCCATAACTAACTGCACTCAGTGGCGTCCCATAACTAACTGCACTCAGTGGCATCCCATATTGGCCTCCTTCTGTTGGTGGAACCCTATCTCAAAAGTGAACACTGAGCAAAAAGGCTGGAGATGGTCCTACATTGGTCCTACCCTTGCCTAATGTTCACAGGATTCTACAGAGAGGGAGAGAGCAGGGAGGTGGGGAGGGGAAGGGAGGGGGATTCATGGCGTTCACTTAGTGTAAAAATAGTACTTGAGGTCCACAGAGAAATAAAGGGGAGAAATCTGTCCCAAGGGACCTAAAAAGGCTGCATGAAAGAGCTAATATTTAAACTGAGCCTCCTAAGATTAATATCCACTTACCTGGTAAAGGAAAAGATGATTAGCTGGGGAGATCTGGAGATGCTGCTACCATGGTCCCTCTTTATTCAAGGAAAATAAGCTCTGAGATATTCAGCTGAAAGTTTAGATACTACTCAACCCTATGTGTCACGTAAATACCTAGAGAGCTACTGATATTCCTACAAGTATATACCCATGATAAAGCTTACGTCATATGTGTGTGCAATGGAAAATTAGCAATAATTGCTAAGAACAGCTTAGAGCACTTATATACTGTATTAAAGCTTATTTAATATATACTACTTTTTATTTCTAGTATGTTTCATTTAAAATATCCGACAAAGGCTGGCAAGACCACAGAAAGAAAAACTTTGGATAATGCTATGCTAGTGTGGTCTATTATTTATGACTAGAGTGTATGTCAGCCCATTTATTTGAAGCCTGGAATGAACTCAATGAACTATTATTCAAATTGAAGAGTAAATGATAAATAAACTGGTAAATGTATAATGAAACAGCTCTTTTATCCTTTAAAGGTTTAGAACATTTTTTAAGATGGCTAACATCTAATGTAGACAAAGCCAGGTAAGTGAGAGGCTGTCGGCTTAGGCAGCACAGCTTTTAGGTGAAGTTCATAGAGTGCCTCCTGATCAAGTCTGTCCAGGGCCATTCTAATCTCATCTTGTGGATGCTTACTATGAAAGAGACATGCTCACATTATAAAGAAAAGAATTCATGCTGCGAGCCAGGAATTTTCTAGATCATTTCCATCCTAAGTAAAGCATTTATTGAAAAATTGGAATGTTTCGAAAGTAGAAACAAAGTATTTCATGACCAGTCAGAATATATATATATATATATATATTTGCAGTGTTTTGCCCTGTTTCAAATAACAAATGAAGCTGCTGGCATTCTGGAATGTATGATTTAACCTCTTCACTGTTTATATACTTAATGTTCCACAGATTTAGATTGTATCTAAAAATGTTGCTATCTACCTGATAATCTAGTGTTTGGGAACCACAGAATGGTTCTGTCTCCACAAAGATTGAGAGCCCTATCTGCAAACAGCAACTGAAATGGATTGTTGCTGGGGCCATGTCACGTGAAACAAGATAAAGCCTATGAAAACAGCGCTTTAGGAAAGTCATGGCTGAACTCTCAGAACCTAGATTACTTAATGCAAACATTGTGTGTGACTTTGGAGATCTGGGGCAGCTTTCCTCACAGTCAATGAACGGCACGTCTGTTTACTCAAAGCTAATGTGGAAACAGTTCCGAGGTACAACTTTCAATTATTTGTATCTGGGGCAAAAATCACTGAATTTAACCCAAATTTAGAGCTGTGTCAGGAGACAGGTGAAGCAGTTGACTTGACCATGAGGGTATGCTACAGCGTGAGGAAACCAGGAGTGTGGTACAGTGAAGAGCTGACGTTACATCCGGGGTACAAGATGCACTGATTCACGTGCCCATAATCGTTGGGTAACAAACAGCTTCAATTTGTGATTTGCAACTGACAGTTTGGGTTTTGCTCGATGTTGCTGTTTTGTACTGATGAGTACTGGCTGTGCCCATTCTTTATGTGTTAAAAAGTCGAGTTGTGCGAATGGACAGCACATTAGATTTTCGTTCTCTCGAAAGAAGGCATTTAGGCTGTTTCTCATATCAGCACGGCATTTCGACACTCACCTTTCTACACATATCCTTGCACAAACAAGGCAAGGTTTTCTTATAGTGTGCACAAGTGAGCCCAGTTCTTAGGTGACTTGTTGAGGTCCATCAGCTTTGTTAAATGACAATAAATTACTCCCCAACATAGGCAAGCCAATTATTTGAGCATTATAAATGTATTACTTTGTTGTATCAATTTGTGTCAGGTTATAAAGGAAAATATTTTTACTTTTCTGATCAATGTAAAGTTTTCTATCTTTTAATAGTCTCTGTCTTCCATTATACTTCCATAAATAACTGGTTAATATTCTGCGCCACTTTCTATATGCCAAGAATTAATCTTGGAGAGGAGCCCCATATTATTACTGCGTATGTTCTACCTAGAATAGACATACCATAAACAAGAAGCATACTAAGTCCATTTACGTCCTAGGAGGAGGCAATTGCCATTGGAAATGGATAAAGTAAAAGAAAATATAGAGGATAATAGGTGATATGAGGCAGGCGTGGTGGACACCGCACTTCCCTTAGAAAGCAGCCCATGTAAGGTAGACGTGACCGAGAAGGTAAGCGCAGAGCCACAATGAAAGATTAACACCCTCTGGATCCTTTTATTTTGCTGTTCTCCCATGCGTCTCTCATTTAGAGTCCCCAATATGATAGGCAGATTTGGGCCCAGGGGTCCTGCTCAAACTAAGGCACCAGCCAAGGACAATACAGGAGGTAAACTTTAAACCCCTTCCCAGATCTAGCCAATGGTCAGAATATTCTCCACAGTTGAGTGGAGAGTGGGATACGACTTTCTCACATACTCTGGTGCCTCATATTTGACCATGTCCCCTGGAGGGGGAGACCTTGTGGCACTCAGAGGAAGGACAGCAGGTAGCCAAGAAGAGACTTGATACCCTATGAGCATATACAGGGGGAGGTAATCCCCCTCAGGAACTGTCAGAGGGGAGGGGGATAATGGGAAAATGGGGGGGGGGAGGAATGGGAGGATACAAGGGATGGGATAAACATTGAGATGTAACAAGAATAAATTAATAATAAAAAAAAAAGATAAAAAAAAAAAAAAAAGAAAGAAAGATTAACAACAAGAGGCCCACACCAACAGTAGCGAGAGAACAAAGAAGTGTGTGTGGCGGGCGGTGAAGTCAGAAGAGTTGAGGGTGGTCCTGTACTGCGGACCTGGGGGGATCTGTGAAACAGGCTTTCCCTGAGCGGGAGGGGTGGGAGTACTGAAGGGAACTGAGCAGAGGATGGGCACAAAGTTACAACGCGACTGCTACCAGTGGCTGCCTGTGAGTATGTGCACATGTGTGTACACGTGTGTGTGTGTGTGTGTGTGTGTGTGTGTGTGTGTGTGTGTGTGTGTGTGTTTGGAGGCTCCTTGGCAGTGACCAGCTGGGCTAAGTCTGTCTTTTGAGAACTCTGAGTATAACATTTAGAAGGCTGGGAAGTAGTGCCTGGGTGAGTGGTCAGGCCCTTAAATACGCAGCATGAGCTCTGGTAGTGTGCTGCCCACATTTCCTTTGCACACTGCTGCCCTCCCACCTGGATTCTTCATCCCTTAGCTGACACACTAGCCACTCAAAACTAAGGAGGCTCCTTTTGCCAGTTCGCCGCCAGGGCCTGGCTCAGTTGTTGTGTGAGCTTTGTCTTTGATGCCCGGTGACACGATGAGTGGTAAGTCTTGTCGTCTTCATTTCGCAGAAGTCGGATAGAAACCAGATCTCTCCTGGTCCCTGGGTATTTCATTACACTCTGGTGCCTGCCATGTGTGGGGAGGCTGTCGGTGAAGATTGAAACAACGTGCTTAAACAAGATGCTGCTGAGCCCTGCAGAAGGCCATGTGGAGAATTCTTAAAGTAGCAACTATTTGAATGTTGATGACTCTCCGAAGCGCCTGGCCTTCTTCATATTTGAAGCTGGCATTTGAAGAGAGCTACTGTCCCTCTTCTCCTGTTTGGTTTGATAATTTACACAAAATGTAGGAGATGAATTATGGGTCTCCAAGATACCCTATTTTAAGAAAATGTGAATTTTAATTCAATACTGCATACTAACGTAGTTAAGTTGCCACCCAAACCCACGAGAAATGGATGGTTCCTCATATTCTAAGAAATTCAAATTTTAGGAAGGGAAGTAATTTCTACCACAATTCATTTTTAATCATAAAAATGTGTATCTGTGTGTGTGTGTGTGTGTGTGTGTGTGACATATATGTGTTTGTGTATGTATGAATACTCACATGTGTCCATGGGGGTGTATGTGGTCAAGTGGAGGCCTGAAGTTGATATTAGAAACTCCCTCGACTACCTGGAATCTATTCACTAAGGCAACAACTCTCGCTTGAACGCAAAACCGTCCACACAGCTACCCCAGGTAGGCAGCTTGCTCTGGGCGATCACCTACCTCTTCCTTCTGAGACCTGGGATGATAGGTGAGCTCTTATATCCACCTGCCATTTATACAAGCCATCTCTCCAGCTTCCCAAAGGGCTTTTAAAGAGAACTCCACATGCAGGCAGGCTTGGTCCCTGCAGACACTTGTGTTTGCATCTGCACCTGATGGTAATACACATGGTCCGAGTCCCTCGGTCCATGGAAAGCTAAGGTAAACATCTAAATCTCAAAATTCAGGACTGTTCAAAAACTGCCTTAGTTCAAGGATAACCCTTACTTTTTTTTTTTTTTTTTTTTTTTTTTGCAACCACATAAAGGCCAAATTATAGAAATTGTCTTTTTTCCTGGGCCTTGACAACCATGGTAATTGTGTTTTGCTTTTGGGAATAGTTCATTTGAAATAAACTGAAAATAGACAGGTCAAGGTAAATTATTTCAATGACCAATTCTAGCAAATTCGGCAAATGGATTCTAGCAAATCAATAGGTGTATCACTGTGTGCAAACATCTATATCTCTGTGTCTGTAATAGGGACCCAAGCAATCTGCTCTGAGCCAGGCCTACCTTTTTTTTTTTTAATTTCACCCCTGTTGCACGAACCAAGTGAGTCTAGAGATTCCAGCATTATGAGTGTGTGACCATGTCCAGTCGAAATAACATTGCCTTGTTGACGATCATTCACTGTAACAAAACAAGGCAGTGCTGGTGAGATAATTTTGCTAAAAAACATGCTTATCTACTCCTACAGATTCATCTACTAGAAAATGCAAGAGAATAAAAAGAGCATCCCAGACCCTCAGGCAGACACAGCTGACGAAAGATATAACAGTCTCTACTACTGGCCTGGAAAAGTATTTTAATTGTCTCTACTCCCTTGGCTAATGTTCTTAAATCTCTCCTTCTTGCACTTGGAAGTTTAACTGGAAATACCAGGAGCCGTTCTTTTCAATCACAAAACGTCTGCACAGGAATAGACAAAGCAGAGTTACTGTGTACATTTGTTCAGTAGATTTTATTTTGCCCCTGTAAAAGTACAGGAGTTCTTTCATTCAAGAAAATGAAGGGTTAACTTCCAAGTTCATATACACAGCCTTATCCCTTGTAGCTCCCTCCCCCGCCCTTTCACCATGAAAATATGCTCATGTGAAGTGAATTCTGAAACCGAATCTGCTGAACACGCTCTGCATTTGGTACTAGATTTGTATGGCGACATTCAAACTTCTGCCATGGCCATTGCAATGTAAATAGGAAATTCTAAATGTGATTTGAATTGCCCTTTGGGGAGTTTTGCAATGAGAGACGGTACATTTCCAAGGTAGCCAATAGTTAATAGAGAGCAAGCCTCAGCTGTGGGCTTGGAGACTGTTCTGCATCAGAGAGCAAGTTGACAGGAAGCACTGCACGCCTTCAGTTGGACGGAGGGGACTTGGCGGCTGACATGGCCATATATAGTTCTGAAATATTTTCTCTTGGAAATGTTTTAGATCAGACCATGAACACCAGCGCCCTCAGTACTCAGGGAAACGACTCAGCTTTGTAGTGACAAAGGCCTGCGTGCGTTCAGGTTTAGAGACTGGTATGACCAACCCTGCTTGCCTGTTAGCAAGCAGCTTCCTGTAGCCAACACTTCTGGACTAGAAAGTGGGCTCTCATAGTAAAGAAAGCAGTAGGTGTTGAAAATATGTCCGTGGATTCAAAATTTCAAGATATTCCCAGGATTTCTAACATAAGAAATATAGTTGTTGTGGCTGAATTGTGCATACCTTGCAATGCTACTTAATATAACATTTGAGTTGGTTTTATCCATGTATAAATGGATGAAGAAGTTGAGGCTTCCCTCCCCCCGCCCCCCAACTTGGGCTTCCGCTGTTTTAGGGGAAGGCGATTGCTAAAGTTGTCCACTAGAGGGCAGTGGCTCCCTCATTCATTGTGTGTTTGGACCAAGGTTTTGAAAAAAAAAAAAAAAGAAAGAAAAGTAATACTGTTCTTTCCCCCTCAAGCCCCGTTTTTAATATATCATATGGGCACACATATATTGCAAAAATTATTATAAGAAAAATAATGAAAAATATTTTAAATGATAGCTCCAGAATTGTTTTTTTTTTTCCCTTCCAAGCTGCCCCAGGCACAGTTAGTGATAAAGAGAATAGCATCACAACCCCCTCAACACACACACACCCATGCAAGCATAGAACACTTCCACACGAATGAGTCTATACCAAATGCTGCTCTGTGTATTGCTTATGGATTCCCTCATTAAATTGTGCTGTTGCATGTCTCTGAAATGTTCTGCTTAATAAATATGCTACAGGTGATGTTCAGGACTTGCTCAGTACTTTTCTATTCTGTACAGAATGACAGTGACTAGTTTTATAGATTTCTTGTGCTATTTTTGTAAATTAAATGTCCTAGACGCAGGATCGAAAGTCTTGTTAGCTAAAATTTATTATATTAGCTACAATTTATTAGTAGCTATAGTCATTATTATAAATCATGCCCATGCTCCAAACAGGCGGTCTCACCAGTTTATTCTCAGACTAGTTGTGTGAGGTTGGACCTCTGAGGCCTGACCTAGACAAGCTCGGGACCTGGGTTTCATTGTTACTGGTTCCCAAAGTCTCCAGGTCTACAAAATTAACAGCTGCTATTCTCAATAATCTTGTTAACTTGCAAAATATTTTGTTTTACAAATTTTATGAGAATATGCAGGTAGGATTACCAAAAACACTTCATTAGGCAAATGAACTTGATTTCCGCAAGCCAGTGATAACACACCCGTATGTTTACTTAAGGAAACACTCACTATGTTCGTTCACACCCTCACAGCATCTGAATGTTTATGATTATTGTAAAAACCACAAAGCAAGATGGCGAGACAACACTCTAGGCTCTGGATGAGACAACCCTGTGGTTTTATCTTTGATCCTTAGTTTAACGTCCTTCAAGAGACATCTTGTTGCTTCAAATCTGAATCTTTCTCACCTTGGCCAGCCTGTTTCTCCCTTTCTCCAAGGAGACTGTCACAATTTACCCATCCTTTTCCTTCCGTTCTAAAAGGTAGCACCAGCCTTTTGTTTTGAATTTTTCAGCAGCAGTAACAACAAAAAATATTCACAATACAAATATCAAGTATTTTTTTCCCTAATGAAGGGTTTTATTACTGCGTTAAATATCCAACTATATGTACAGGTGTCAAATAACGGGATGAAAGTTGGTAAGGTTGCAAGAGCTTCATTTATTTTTCTTTAGAGAAAACCTGCCTCTTTGCTGAGAGCCATATATATCCCACACAACCCCAAATTATCCATCAGCATGTCCATGTTGAAAACTGTGAAGCAGGCAAGACTTATTACCAGAGACCCCTGCACCCCAATATGGCTGCCATTCTGGGTCCTGTGGTCTCTTTCTTTCTGCCCATCACCTGCTGTGTTTAGCTTTACACAGGAGTCCGCACAGAGAGGAAGATGCTCTCAGCTCCCTTATGATGAGTACTCATGAAGAGGGTTATTGAGAGACTCAAAGGGAAACTTAGGAAAGGTGCCTTTGCACTTTTTATGAGCTGAGCCTTTGCAGGTGGCCTCATAGCTGGACTCATGTGGAAAGGCTGGCCAGTGGCTTAGCAACACACAGGTGTAGACAAAGGATGGAAAGAGTATTGCTGTTTCCTTTAATATGACATCTGACTTCCTTCCCTGTGGGCGCTTTAGTGGCATTCTTCTGGTTTTGCATGGCAAATACTTCAAGCTTTAGAGAGAATGTTTTAGCCCCTACTCCAGCTCTTATGGGTAGAGGGAGGCTTAGCTCATCTCTCACTGAAGTATCCCCTTCATCTGTTGCTCCCCAACCCAAGCCGATGAAGATCTGTGCAACTTGGGTGCATTCATATTTTAGGTTGTCTTTTTGTGAGTTCCAGTTTTTTGTTAAAATGTGTGTGTGTGACGAAGAATGAGAAGAGACAGTGTTGTTATTCAGTACCAGTGTCTGGATTAAGGCAAAGGGTGCTGTTCCAAAGGAGCATGCACAGGGCCTCAGGGCCATGATGACTGGTGATTGGTGGAAAATAGGTTATGTATACAGGACAAACTCCTGGGTTTGCCAGTTGTATGGCAAAATAATTTAATAAAAAATGCACTTACACAAAGCAGAAAGTAAAGAGATTTGTGTAGATAAATTTGCACTTTGCACTTAGGCTTGCTTTGTGCCATAATTTTTAGTGTTGAAAATACGACTTAGGATTATAAAAATCTTCTTATAATTTCTTGTTAGTTGTATAAAAGGACCTTTGAACCTAATGCTTTAAGATCATAGAGTAGAGACTTAAAGAATAGCTTCAATGCTAAAGTTCTTGAGCGAATGTAAAGACCTAGCTCAGATACCAGAACCCAGGTAAGAGCCAAGCAAGTTCCATGCCTGTTACTCCAGTGCTGGGGTGCAAACACATGCAGATTCTTGGGGCATGTGGCCCTCTAGGTCAGCTGCAATGACCAGCTCAAGACTCAGTGAAAGACCCTGTCTCAAAAATAAAGTAGAGAGAAGCAGGAAGGGAGCCTCTGGGTCTCCACGTGTGCATACAAAGGCGAGTGCCCGCCCCAAGCCCCACATGCAAATATGGGACATGCAAAGCACATTCTTTAACTATTGTGTAGTCTTCATAACAGAGATTGTCCAAGAAGTTCTTCATGTTCTATGTCAAAGAGACAGGAAATTGTTTCGGAGGGGGTCAGATGCCTTTAAACTTGTAACCTAAACAGGTAAAAGGTTTCCTGGTGTTTGAAAAGCTTTTGCTCAGAAGCCTAAAGTTAGAGTTGATTCATTTGCTAGACATTAGAACACAATAGAGAAAGAAGAGGGTGAGGAGGAAGAGAGAAGAGGAGAAGAGAGGGTGGAGGTGTTATTTTTGCAGCCTATTAGATGGATCTCTGTGTGTTGAGCCTGCTGGCCAAGTAAATGCATGGTGTTCCAGTGCCCTCCTGGCTGGGTTGAAGCCAGCAGAGACTTTGAGGGTGGAGGGAGTGGACTGTGACCGTGCTTTATATTTATACACATGGATGTTTACATTTGCAGTTCTCCAATTTTTCACCCATCACCCCCACTTTTACATTTCAGTAGATGTTACAGTTTTAGTAGCATAGTCTCAAAAGTTGTTCCCCCCCCGCCCTACACACACCCGGGGGTCATCTTGCAAAGGTACCTACTTAAAAAACATTTCTCCCACTGTTGTGTGGAGAAAGAGGCCATACATTTCTAATCTTTGAAAGTGTTCCAAGCTTTGGTCAACCGCAAAACTTAGAAGATCGAAATTCAGGACCAAGTAAGATAGGCAGAATAATCCGACAAAATATTGACATTTTCATTTCATTCAGCATCTTGACAAGGTAGTGGATGGAAACATATCCTTCTTTTGATCCCAAGTGTGGGAGTGAAACAGACTTGTGAGAGAGCGCATGATATTTGTCCACTGGAAACAGAGTTGTGAGAGGGCACGTGACTTTCATTCACTAGAAAGGGAGCTGCGTCCTACGGGAACATGGTCTTAGTCAGTTGCAAAATGTCCAGTATAGGTCATGGGAGAATATAAATGGTCCAAATAACAAGATCAATCACTTTTGCATCGCTTCACATGCTTCGTGTTGCTTGCCTGCTCATCATTCCCAATCAGAAACACGGAGTAGACTTAGAAGAGGCCGCTGTGTTTGCTGTTGCTCCTGCTGCTGCGTGTTCCTGTTGTGTTTGCTCCCAGAATCCTGACAAACAAGAGTGGAGATGAGTCTCAAAAGGTCTACTTCCGCTGTCCCTATTAACTTCCTTTTTCTCCTATCCAGGGTAGGTGGATTGGAAAGGAGGTGTAGGCATTAAAGAATCCTAAATAAAATGGGTTTAGAAAAGGCAAAGCCTACTACATATGGATTTGTCCACATCACAGGGTGGTGCATATTGCTTGTTTCCTTGGGTATACATGCACACTGTTTGGATCCTTAAAGGCATGTGGATGCTACTTCCTGTTAAGTTCTATTCTCCAGAGCCCCCACTCCCAAAAAGTTTGTATGTGCCACACTTATAATCTTTGGATTCACAATAACTTTCAGGGTAGCAGAGTATTAAAAGAAGAAATATTCATAGCATTTCTGGGATATGACATCTTTTGTTAGGAGCAAATGACCACAAAACACTCTGGGAAGGACTCTCCCAATAGTTTGTTTGTCCTTTTTTTGTGTAGAAAAGTGACATTTTTTTCTTTCTAGAACAATTTCCAAAACTAATTTGACTTGCAAAACCAATATTTTTATGGAGACATCAAGAGCAGCACGATTGAGGACAAGGAGCTCAACCCTTCCCAGGCTTGAAGCAGGAAAGAGCACATGTGAATATAACTGAAAACCATCAGAATGGAAGCTGTCTCCGAATGGTGCTCACAGCTCTTAAACTCTGAACTTTGATTTTTATTTTTTTCATTTCCAAACTGGATTTCTTAGGATTAAAAAAAAAATACATATTACATTTCTAACTCTCTTTCTAATACATACTTAGAGAAATAGCAGAGTCAGTGCCACACACCAAGAACAGCCTGTTACTTTGTAAACTTTGGAGACTTTCTTACTCCCCTTCAACTGTAGAGCCACGCTTTGAACTCAGCTCAGCCACATTTAGTAAAATTGCAGTCTGTCTCACAACACCAGATGTAACGTGCCCTTAAATTCTTATTCTTCTTTGGCCCAAATGTGTGCTTCTTTTCCGAGCAAGTTCTTTTCCTGTGTCTTCCATGTAGTAGCCCTTTAATATTCTCCTTTATTTTTTTTTTCCTTTTTAAATCTTGCAGGGCAACCTGTTGAAAAATAACTCACTGGTTTGGGTGCAGCAAAGGGATTAAGATATTATTCACAGGCCTTTTTTTTTTTTTTTTTTTTTTTTTCCTTTTCACTTATAATCTTGAAACTTTGCTTCTCAGAGCTACATAGTGAGCTCCCAGACAGGAGCTGCTTATTCATCAAACCCTGTTAAAACATGACAAAGCTGCTCCCTACATATTTTATTAAACTCAATTAAGTAATGGAGTCTTTTTGCAATCAAGCTCCCCTTCATCTTCCAAAGGAAGCTCAAGGCACTTTGGCGTTCACAAGATGCCGCATGTTCATTTCTTCGCGGTGCTGAATGTAGTTTGATTTATGTCCTGCCCTAGTTAAGATGCCCAGGTCCTCAGCCCTTTTGCCTCTGAGTTAGAAGCTGAGGTCAAGTTAACAATACTAATCTGTCTCCCTGTTTGCAAACAATGAGTCACCACTTGGATGGGAAGACTGCATAGTAAGCTTTGACTTGGCAGCTTGGGTCAGAGGTTGCCAGCAGAATGTACGAAAGTGGCCTGTGTCTGGGACTTCTGGTCACAGATGTCAAGGATTCCCTGACGAGGCCACCAATATTGGTGTGAATAATTGGTGAGATGCGGGTGTGGCTGAGACTTGGTATTCCCGTGCCCAGTTTAGACTGGATTGGTTTGATCTAGACTTAATAATATTAAAAGCTTTTCTAGTCATTCCCAGGGCACAAATGAAAATGCTTTCCAATTATTGAAGAAGAATGTGACTTATTCAGGACACTATGTAAGAAGAGAGTGACAAAATGAAGCAGCTCTTGGACCAAGTGAGCTGCGACTAGGAAGGGATGGCACTTCAAGGGGAAACACAATATTTTATTACTTATTAAATTAGACTTTGTTCTGGAGAGTGGTCAGTTCAACTTGCTGGACTTAAAAAAAGCAATTTATAAAAGTTAGAGGCCAGGTTTTTTTTTTTCAAGTATTTTGTTCCAATTCCTTAGGAATGTAGACCAAATAGTGATTGAAAGAAAGAAAACCCAAAGATTTTCCCAAATAACCTTAGTGCCTGTCACAAAGTTAGCACGGACCTAGTATTTACAAATTGCTCACATGTGCCAGTAGTGAATGCTTTTGAGTGACTATTTATGTAATATTTTAAAAGAAAAGGACATTCACTTTTACTAGCCACAGAATAGAAATTACAATTCCTTACTTTGAATCGACAAAAAACCTACTATCTTTCTTATGAGTTTTTTACTTAATTGCATCAAAAATTAAACTTTACCAACTTTGATGATGGTGATGGTGATGATGGTGATGATGGTGATGATGATGATGATGATGTGTGTGTGTGTGTGTGTGTGTGTGTGTGTGTGTGTGTGTGTGTAAAGGTTGTACTGGCATGCATGCAAAGGCCACAGATTGACATTTGAATTCCTCTTCTCTACCTTAGATTTTGATTCAAGAGCTCTCATTGTACAACAGACCTACCATTTCAGCTTGACTCACTAGCTTGGGAGATCTACTTAGCGCCATCCCTCTGCATTGACAGTCCTAGTGCACACTACTACAGACAACTTTTTGTTGTTTGTAGCAGGGCTCCTCATATTTGTGGAGGAAGCACTTTGTCCCCTAGCCATCTTGTATTTCCTAATTGTAATCTATTCATATTTTTTCATGGTTGCTGCTTATTTATCTGAAGTTACAAAAGGGGTGTGCTCAGCTTTGCTAACAAACACATACTCTTGATGTAAGAATAAAGACTAGTCAACATAGGATTGATTCTGTGATCCAAGGACAGGTGTGTCAGGGGGCTGTGGGTTGGGACATTGTGACATGATTAAAAATTACTTCTTTATTTCTCTCTCATGCTGAGAAAAATGATAGAGAATCCCATGAAAAGTAAATGGAGAACTTGATTGCTCACATTAACTGTTTGATTAAATCAATGCTAAAATATTCTCTGTGATTGATCAACTGGATGGCAGCACTAAGAGCTCTCCACTGAACCTAAGGGTCTTGTCATTCTTCAAAGTCACCTAAGACATTTGTGCCCTTGATCTGTGGTCCTGATATATAACAGCATGAAATTTTACATGCTAGATACTTAACGTACAATTGTCTGCAAAGACGTTTACTGGCATGGTCCACATGAACACCAGCTCTACAGATGACAGCACTCTGTCAGCAAAGATCACCGAGAAGGCCCTGATTTCAATGTACCTGTCAATCAACCCAGCTTTAGGAGCACTAAATCTCACATATGACAATTTTTTAAATCAAAAACTTTTTTCTCCTACGATGCCTTCTCTTTCTAGATTTGACCACCATAGTCAACATTTGGTTAATGTACTTATGCTAATTTGTAGAAAGAGAAAAAGCATCCTTGGGCAAAGAAAAAAAGATGTATGGTTGTCACTGAGATTAAAAAAAAAAGTTATGTTAGAATATCATTAACTGACTTTAGTGTGAATTTGCAGGAGTAATTTTAAAAGATCATTAAATGTGAATAGCCAAAATTAGCACATGTTCATTATTAGAAAATTTCAAATTTCCAATACTTGGGGTAGTAAATTTGGAAAAATGAAATGATTGCTATAAGTTGTATTGTTCTTACTCTCTGCAGTCCATAACTGCATACTCTATGCAGTCTTGGATATCCACTTTAGGGTATGCTAGTCCACTTGAGAAGAAACAGACACACATTTAAGGATTTGGGGCTTTGAGGTTTCTTCCCTGCCACATGCAGATCCCATTCTAGGTCATGGCCTGTTCATCTCACTGAGCATCACACTCCCACCTGTCTGGGATCTCTAAGTGGAAGAACTTGCGATTCACGTTTTCGCCTGGGGAGAACTATTTGTATAATGCACAAACTGCACAAGGCTGTGCTTTTCCTACTACAAGTCCTGTCCTTTAATCCAACAGCTCCCAAGGAAAGCCATGGTTACCAGTTAGTGTCTCAGACTTAGTGTCTGTTTTATAGAGCAGCAGAAAAGTGTAAGATCGAATCTGATATTCACTTACTATGGTTTTAAATATCATACAGTCATTTTATTACACTATTCTAGAATGTATCCAATTCCAATTATTAGAAAAACTTCACTGGTCATTTTCATAATAAAAATTGAAATATGAAACTTTAATGCAGAATCTGATATGGGCTTCCAGGAGGTGACTTTTCCCAAGTAGCACATGCAAGAATAAATAATTTGAAAAACTCAGACCAGGTGTCTCCATTGAGATGTCCGGCTTCTGTGAAGAGAGAGGAGAATATGAACTTCAGCTTCCTCCAACTAAAGCCCAGTAATCAGGATGATGTGTCTGCACTTGCCCAGTTGTACAGTTAGCTTCTAGGAATCAGGCTGACTTCATGACTCTGAGCGCTCACTTGGGGACATGACTGCACATTACTTCCTTAGATTCTCCTGAAAATAAAAACGATGCTTGCTCCCATGGGGTGGATTTAGTTTTGTATTTTAATTATCATGTATTATATTAAGTGGAAGAGAGCAGGTACAGGGCTTAGAACAAGTGGCTCGCATATCACAGACAGTCAGAAAATGCCAACATTTCCATGTGCTCAGCCTCTTATGCATTGTGCCCCATGTTTCTGTGTTTTGAGCATTTACAGAAGGTCAACCTTCTAATCACAATGTTTTTAAATTAATATTTTTTATGTATAGTGTGTATGTATATGTATGTGCAAGTATGTGCCAGAAGAGAGTGTCAGATCCCTCAGAATTATAACTGATTTCCAGGGTCCTGGGATATGAACTCTGATTTTCATGGTTGCTCAGCAAGCACTATTAATTGCTGAGCTATCTCTCTGGTCCACAAACCACAATACTTCAACTGTATTTCTCATTGTTATATTTTACTAAAAAAAAAAAAAAAGAAACAAAGAAAAAGAAAGAAAAACCAAAACCAAATGGAAACCCTAAAAACAGTTCAATGGAGAAGATGAAAAAATCAGCTATGACTAATTAAGCCTCGTTTTTTCTGAAGAGATACTTGCCTTCTGCAAGTATTTTTATATCCCTAAGTGTTGAATTAAACGTGAATGCTGGGTGGTTGTGATTCTTTCTTTGCCTTTTGTCTGGAGTGAAGAAGAAGAAGGAAGAGGAGGAGGAGGAGGAGGAGGAGGAGGAGGAGGAGGAAGAAGAAGAAGAAGAAGAAGAAGAAGAAGAAGAAGAAGAAGAAGAAGAAGAAGAAGAAGAAGAAGAAGAAGAAAGAAGAAATAAACTGGTTGCTTTGCTAGGTTTTCATTTTTTAGCACCAGCCACACATCTGAAAAGATGGCAGCCTTAAGTTCTACAAAGTAGAGAGCCACAGTGGAGGATGACCCGAAGAGGTATCATGCTAGCATTGGTACTCAGGGTGTCCATTGCAGAAGAGGACTTATCTCTGAATCTGGAGACAGGAGACACTGTAAATAATACTCTTGTGAGGTTGGTACCCTGGATGAGCCTGTTCCAGTGTAGCAAGTTGAAAAGGAATGGACTGGAAGCAGCTTGCTTTCTGGACTTTTGTCAAATATATTGCTTTAGGAGTGCCTTTGTTCTGATCCATGGCCTTAAACTGCTCCCAAATCCTGAGCATAAGCCATAAGATGCTCTTTCAATGATTCTATCCTGTTTTGGACTTTTGCCTTCTGTTCTCCAACAGGCTAGGAAAGCTGGATGTTTCTTATCTAACATGTAAGAGTGTAGCTGCCCCAGAACTGCTCACTTTCTGTCCATCTCGGGCCCCTGCCTTAAAGTCTATGGGCCCCCCCTTTCCCCACTTCTTCGATATTCCCCTAAATTACTGGCATGTGGGATATTTTTTTGAAAGCAAGATGATATGCAGTGAACACAAACAGCACAAATAAACAAATAAATAGGTAAATACAAAAGAACCTATGGAGCGTGCCCTTTGGTCACGTGGAGAATCTGTCACCCATGAGATTCTAGTTTACCTTATAAAAATATCTCAATGTAGGTCCTCTCTCTTCGCTCTCAGACAGCTAGCCCAGAATCTTTGTATCTCTTGCCTGGATGCCTATAACCCCACACCAGGCTCTCTCCATTCGTTTCTGCATGCAGATTGTCATCAAGCTAAGATTAAGTGTCCAACATGTTGGCATGAACCTCCCACTTAGAAAGGCTGCTTCAACCCTTCAACTTGTCCGCAATCCCCATCTTCCAGCCAAGAAGGAAAACGTAACTATTGCTTTGAATAAAAATCTTCTTATGCACATTGTTCCTTCTGACTCAGTCTTCTGCCCACCCCGGTGCCCACATGACGATTATTATTATATGGTTGGATGGCTTAGCTCTTTATGACAGGTTTTATCAGTTATAGGTCAGATTTTAATGTTTGAGCTTTACCTATTGGTCTATGGAGCATGTAAAAAGAGGCACATGCCTTCAATATCTGCACTTGGGTGGCAGAGGCAGGTGGATCATTGTGAGGTCAAGGCCAGCCTGGTCTACAAAGTGAGTCTAGAACAGCCAAGGCTACACAGAGAAATCCTGTCTTGAAACTGGGACAGAGGGGAAGGCATCCTATTGGGACTCTAAATGAGAGAAGCATGGGAGAATAGCAAAATAAAAGGATACAGATGGTCCTAGAAATCTACAAGTAGAACAATATGATAGGCAGATTTGGGCCCAGGGGTCCCGCTCAAACTAAGGCACCAGCCAAGGTCAATACAGGAGGTAAACTTTAAACCCCTTCCCAGATCTAGCCAATGGTCAGAATATTCTCCACAGTTGAGTGGAGAGTGTGATACGACTTTCTCACGTACTCTGGTGCCTCACATTTGACCATGTCCCCTGGAGGGGGAGACCTGGTGGCACTCAGAGGAAGGACAGCAAGTAGCCAAGAAGAGACTTGATACCCTATGAGAATATACAGGGGGGCGTAATCCCCCTCAGGAACAGTCATAGGGGAGGGGAATAATGGAAAAATGGGGGGGGGAGGAATGGGAGGATACAAGGAATGGGATAAACATTGAGATGTAACAAGAATAAATTAATAAAAAAAAAAGAAAAATCAAAAAACAAAAAAAGAAAACAACCCCCCCAAAAAAATTAGCCACTAATCATATTCAATTTTATATCATCAATAAGCATAGGACTTAATCCATACTAACTAATAAACAATTTTGATAAGAATTACAATGTGCAGATAGCCTGCGTGCTACAGTGCCACTCTGTCTCTATGTGGGAGCAGCCAGGCATGGAGTTACACTTGTACCTTTGAACATGAAAACGATGAGTGGTCTTTCCTCCTCATCTTCCTTCTTTCCTTCAAACACTGTCCTGTGTTCTCGGTTCCTGTGCAGTGCCAAAGACATCCAGAATAGTGAATGTGTCCTTCCCCCAGGAAATGTTCTCAATCATAATGTGAAAGGAAAGCATAATCTAATTATGCAATTTGGGTACCAAGAGTTTTTTTTTTTTTTTCTAACCAGGAACTCTACCCTGTTGGTTTATAAGTTGGAGAGATACCCTCTCCCTCTGAAGTCTAGATGCTGAAATAACCTTTGATGGCGGCTGGTCACCTCCTTACTGTGTCATCGCACCTTAGAACAGACAAAAATTATTGTGGAATAATCTTCAGTGTTGCCATGAAAGTCAGAGAACGCTACCTGATGTGGAGAATAAAAAGGCCACTGTTTTGTAGGTTTCTGGCTCTAGAATCTAGTTTCTACCCTCAACTCAATGATTTTGAGTCTCTCAAGGGAATTTGGATCCTACCTTTTAACAGAAAGCAGTCCCACTATTCTGAGATCTGAGCCACTTCTATCCCCAATATTTCACAATATAGAAAATCTGCAGTCCTTTGTGATCCTACGACAGAGTCTGTGAGGTTCCAAACCAGATTAAGCCACAAAGACTCTTGGCCCACTTCATCCTCTCTCTTGAATGGGCTGTGAGAACTAAGAACATTGTTTGAAGAAACAATCAGCTCAGTAGATGACATCATAGGTCTTCCTGAGAGAGAGGAAGGAGATGTGGGATGCAGATAAGCACCCCTCCCGAGTAGTCCCTGTGTGCTCAAGGACTGCTGCTGCTCCCAGCAGCAACACCAACGCTACACTTGCTTCTCGAACTTTAAGAGGGACCCAGTTGTTCAGATGTCCTGACTCCCATATATTTATTCTCCGAATGAGGCAAAAAGGTCTGGGTGAGATCATGCATCAACCTATGAAAAATGAACAATTAAAACAATGAAGTTGTCAGTTCTTTTACCAGATTGCAAATCAATAACCTTCCTGTCAGGCTGGCTGCTCCGCTGCACCATTAGTTTAATACAAAGACATTCCGAGGGACTGTATGTGACAGCTGATCCATCACCTGCTGGTCCTGGGCTTCTGATAGAGACCTGCGCAGAAGATGCTGCCATGAGGCACAGGGGTCAGTCTCGATCTGTGAAAACCAATGTTTAAGGCAAAATCTGAATGTTTGAAAACTGGCACGGGGAGGATTCTTCCTTCTACAATTTAAATCATCTCTTTCTGTCTCTGTCTCTCTCTATGTGTGTTTCTCTGTCTGTCTCTTTCTTTCTATCTATCTATCTATCTATCTATCTATCTATCTATCTATCTATCTCTCTGGGTGTGTGTGTGTGTCTGTCTGTCTCTCTGTCTCTGTCTCTGTCTCTGTCTCTGTCTCTGTCTCTGTCTCTCTCTCTCTCTCGTGTGTGTGTGTGTGTGTGTGTGTGTGTGTGTGTGTGTGTGCTTTTTTAGCTTGTTTGTGACACAAATATAATACAAGGCCAAAAACGTTTGACAGTTACTGTGAAGGGACTGAGGCTAAAGTGAACTGGTATGTTGGGCAGGTCTTCCACCAGCTACTGTCTGTCATGATGAATGCTAAACATGATGGCTGAGGAAACGCAAGGCCAGCACACTGCGTTCCCCTACACGTCTTGTTTCCGTATGTCATCTTAGACAGCATTTGCCAGTCTAAGTAAAATAACTGAATAAGGACAAACTCTTTAAAGTTGATGTCACATTTGGCTTTCAATTTTAGGAGAAAATTATAGACTAGCCTGTTAGAAATCATAGACAAGGGAGTTCTTTCATGTTAAGACCCTATGGCAATAGTAAGAAGAGCACTGCAGCACAGCCAGGGCAGGAAGGGCTTATGAAATCATGTGGCTTACTAAAATCATCTCTCTAATTGATTTTGTTCCAATTTGAATCTTATCAAAGTTGACCTCTGAATTTTTAATGAAAATCTGGGATACTGCCAAAATCAGCGCAAGACAAAACCAGTACTTCTCCCTCACAATGGTTTGTGTATTTAATTTACCCAGATTATAGCTTCACAATCAAAATAATTGGTTATCACTAATTCAAAAAGCCATTGTCCATTCATTTGTAAAACTGCTTCCACCGGTCAATTCAAAGAACAAAATGTCACTACCATCCTTAGGGAGGCCACACAATGGAGGTTTTGTAGTTATTCTGTCATCCAGAATGATGTCAGATGCAAGATGATTCAACTCCATTGGTTCAAATGTGACTGGCCAGTAGGTCCAGAGGCCCTTGTGGCTGATAAAACATGAAAAAGAACATTTTAGTGTAAAGATGTTTTGGGCTGATAGCCACAGTTAGGCCATTTGTTGTCAGGGTACCTTCGGAGTTTAGAGATGTTGAGCTATGTCTTAATTTCTCTGAAACCCTGAGGGAGTTAGAGGTGGGGCTGGGTGGCAGGGCTTATCCTGAGAACACGATGGGTTGTTCCTGGTTTCAATACTCATTTACCACATTGTCCAGTCACATGAATTACTGTGTGCATTATAGTATTAAATGGTTTTAAAGGAGACCATATGGAACCCCAGGATGGGAAAGCAGTTTACTGCCTGGAAATTATCCTGGGACCCTGTCAGTCTTTCATCTGAATTTCTGCCCTCGGAGTCTTTTTCTCACAACTCTTCTCCTTGTTCTTTCTTTAATTATCTGCTGCGATTCCAAGCTGCCTCCACTAGTCTCTGTCTGGGTCCTGACCTTCTCTGAACAATCCCAAATCACTCTCAATGTGACCTAAATGGTCTTTTGGGTACATTTATTAATACATCATCTTTAAATTATTAGTCATAGCTTTTCCATATATTTTGACATCATATGATACAAGCATTCATTTTTGAAGGAGGTTGCGTATTAACCTGTTATCAGGACTTGACCCTACATAATAACATGACTCCTAAGGAGTAAGTTCAAAGTTACAGGCAGCATTAAGGAGTGCAGAGACTCTAATAGTGATCCCTCAAGGAGGCCCATATCCTCATTCTTGGAACATGTGATTGTCTGAGTTTATAGGAAGAAAGGAAATTTGTAGCTGTCATGATGTTGGGCATCTAAAGTTTTGGGTTATCTGAGTGGGCTTAGTGAAATCATAAAACTATAATAAGGTCAGAGATTCAAGAAGCTAAGCTCTTAGCTGAAGATGGAGATACAAAACACAAGCGGAGGGTTGTCAGTGGCTTCTGGAAACTATGAACTCTTTTGCTTCAAGAAAGAACTTGGCCTTGAGTTTGCCTTCTGGCTTTCATAAAGACGTGACAGTAAATCTCTGTCACTTTGAGTCAGTAATTTATAAATGCAACTGCGTTATAACCTCTATAGGTCAATACTCCTTAAGAATTCTTCCCAGCCACTCTTGTATCCACAGCTCCCCTACGTAAACTACTCTCCGCCTTTTCTCTGCCCTCCTTCCCTTGATCTACAAACACTGTCTCCGATGTCTTCGCAGCTCACTGGAGCTCTGCAGTCCCCGCTCCATACCTGACAACTCTAACAGGGCCCTAGTGTCACTCCACTTGTCACACCTGCACCTTCACAACAGCTGGAGTTTGGTGTTTGTTTAGATGGTTCTGTGGTCACCTTTAGCATCTCACTACGAGGCTCGATGATGACACAAATCTGACTTTGCCTACTTTTGTGAATCTGGTACCTAGTGGTATTCATAAGCAGTTTCTTGGTGGGTTGAGAATCTTGAGAATTCTGCAGGTCACGGGTGGTGGAAATACATATAAATAGTCTTCAAATATTAGATAATTTCCCTAATAGTTGTGATATATTTTCTACACAGTTTACAGTTACATAAAACTTTTAATTAAATTTCTTTTAAGTTCAAGTACTTTAAAATATTTTTATTCTTAAAATTTTCATATATATCTCTATCTATGTATCTATCTCTCTCTCTCTCTATGTATCTATCTCTCATGTTCATTATTTCTTGTTATTCTTTTCCTTCTCCTGCATTCCTCCTACTCATATCACTCCTTCTCCTTCTCCTTCTTGATGGCCCACCAAGTCTAGTTAGTGCTACCTGTGCACACACTAGTATGTGGGAAATCTGCCATCCTCAAAAAGTATTATGGTCCCCTCCCAGCAGAGTCATTTGCCAACAGCTCTTCAAAATGGTAGGGGGCCTGGAAAACATCTCCCCCACCCCCATCCATATCAGCTCTAGCTGGCTTGATTGTGTATGTCTTGTGCAGGTGACCACAATTACCGTGGGTTCAATAGTGCAATGGCTATGCCACATCCATAAATCTGCATTTCATAGCACTCCTCCTCACCCTCTGGCTCTTACATTCATTCTATGTCTCCTCCGCAATGTTCCCTAAACTTTGGTAGGGGTTGTAAAGGTGGATGAAAGCTGTTCACTCAGTCTTTCATTCTAGTAATTTGGTCATTTGTGTGTATCTCCATTGATTGTTTTCAGAAAGAATACCTTCTGGCCAAGACTGAGAGAAGTCAAGGTCAATGGGTATAAGCATAAATATTTAGGAGGCAATTTGTCATTATGATCATTTTGTAAAATAACAGCACTAAGGTCTACTCTACCTAGCCCATGACCTCTACAGCCATACACCTTTCATCAGAAGTTTCATATGAGTTGTGAAATCTCCTCTGTGAAGCATGCCTCAAATATATCAGAAAACAACTAATTACTCTATAACCAGTGTGTCACTGTTGTACTAATGAGCATATCTGGTCTGGACAGGCCAGTACTGTAAAATGCAGACTCTAAAACAGGGTATCAAAAGAAAGGAAAGAGATTTTGTGAATGCCTTATGAAAGTCTTCTCTGCTTCTTCATCCTTTGCAGTCCTTCTTATAATAACACATGGCAAAGATTCTATTGCTCTTTCTGTGGGAAGGAAATCTGGTTTTCGAACTTCATGTACTTTGAGGTCACAGATAGTGCAGTGACAGTGGTGTGTTCCCTTGGTCTAGATTCACAAAGTCCCCCTGGACTGCAAGTATACCAGGTACTTTCACACAGCACAAGTTTTTGATGGCTCATTCAAATCACACCAGCTCAAATTTCTCAGTGCCATTAGGCTCCACGCCTCAAAATGGAAAGTAGGCAAATAGGTTACGCTGCTGTAATTTATTGCCCAGATCCTATTATGTTGAGAATCAACCCTTCAACCTCTCCATGTAGTTAATCACAAGTGTGCTGTGGACATGTTTTCTATGGGAAGACCAAACTTTTTCATCATGTAACTATCACCGCAGATGTGGATTTAAGAAGCTAGGAAGAATGTGTAATCAATTCAACTTTGACTTTGTAAAACTTCTGTAAGACTCTAATGAAGACAGATTATTTCATTAGTTGATTGTCAGCCTTCTGTGTAGAGACCCCTCCTTAAGGAGTTCATATCATGTCACAGTAGGGTGGAAAGAATATCTTCGGTTTACTGACTATGTGGTGGAAAAAGCAGGAAGGTCACCTACAGATACCCCCAGCTGTGGTTGGGTCTTCTCCGTAGATATTAATCAACCAAGTTAATACACTCTGCTGACAGTAGAGTCAAATGTATCTTGTTGAGTACCTGGCAGATTCAGGATAAATGCTTCATGACCAGATATCTGAGCAACCAGCATTTCTAAATCAAAGAACATTTATACCCACAACAGAGTTATGTTAAAGGCTAGTGTAGGCACTGCTGGTCTACAGGACCTAATGGTCAACTTGTCTGCTTTTTTTTTCCACTGAAATTGTTTGATTTGCCATATGTCCATAACCACGAAATTGAAACTGTCTACTTGATTCCGTGTTCTGTGTTGAAAAATACCCATATCTTTTTTCTTTCTTCTTTTTAAATGCCTTGATGTGATTTCAAATTTGGATGGAGGGATTTCACTGTTGAGACTACATAAAGAAAGAGCAGAACACGGCTGAGTGGCTGACAAGTAACACAAACACAGTACCTGCTAATGTGTGCAGAGAGAAACCGCCTTGAGACTTTAAAACAGCTACCCCAGAAATAATATCTTTATCCAGATACAAGGTCCCATATGAATTATACTATTATTTTAACTGATTTTCCCTGACATCACACTATGATTTTTTTCCATGACAAGAAAATTGCAGCCAACCCTTGACAGTCAATCACAAATTGACTGAACAAAACAAAATCAAACAGTGAAGTAATCCCCAAGCAAATTTAATGAAACCTAAGTCCCGAAGGGCTGTGCACTTCTGTAGGCAACAGTCTTATTTAATAAGTTGCCCCTGCTTTCACGTTTAGGGCCATATTTACACAGACAAATTTAATTCACTTGGGTTTACATTTCCTCTTTCCCTAAGTCTGCCCACTGGGCACATGTGGGAAAGACTGTAACCAGGTATGTCAGTGTTCAGCAAAGAGGGGAGACAGTCATCCAGTCACCGGGAGATGTACCTGTCTGCCTGGCTACCATGGAAACCTGTACGAAAGGATGATTGACTGAGGAGATATACCAAAAGGCTGGTCTTTTGTTAAGAATAAAAGGGAAAAGTGGACATAAGCCTCAACTTCATAACAAAATTTGGGGATTTGTTTTAACTTGAGTTGTGGAAAGTATTATCATCTAGTCTCTCTCTGCTGCCCATCATCACCGCCACCCTTTCTCCATTTCTCTCTTAGTCTTTTCTGTTCAAAAATTTCCCCAAACTCTTCAAAAATATCCTATATGGAAAGAAACAAAGGAAAAAAGATAGGTGCTTATCATTGTGCATCAGCAGAGAACACGTGACAACATACTTATCATTGTGCATCAGCAGAGAACATGTGACAACATACTTATCATTGTGCATTAGCAGAGAACATGTGACAACATACTTATCATTGTACATCAGCAGAGAACATGTGACAACATACTTATTGTGCATCAGCAGAGAACATGTGACAACATATTTATCATTGTGCATCAGCAGAGAACATGTGACAACATACTTATCATTGTGCATCAGCAGAGAACATGTGACAACATATTTATCATTGTACATCAGCAGAGAACACATGACAACATACTTATCATTGTACATCAGCAGAGAACACGTGACAACATACTTATCATTGTGCATCAGCAGAGAACACGTGACAACATACTTATCATTGTGCATCAGCAGAGAACACGTGACAACATACTTATCATTGTGCATCAGCAGAGAACACGTGACAACATACTTATCATTGTGCATCAGCAGAACACGTGACAACATACTTATCATTGTGCATCAGCAGAGAACATGTGACAACATACTTATCATTGTGCATCAGCAGAGAACACGTGACAACATACTTATCATTGTACATCAGCAGAGAACATGTGACAACATACTTATCATTGTGCATCAGCAGAGAACACGTGACAACATACTTATCATTGTACATCAGCAGAGAACACGTGACAACATACTTATCATTGTACATCAGCAGAACACGTGACAACATACTTATCATTGTGCATCAGCAGAGAACACGTGACAACATACTTATCATTGTGCATCAGCAGAGAACACGTGACAACATTATTCATTGTGCATCAGCAGAGAACACGTGACAACATACTTATCATTGTGCATCAGCAGAGAGCACGTGACAACATACTTATCATTGTGCATCAGCAGAGAACACGTGACAACATACTTATCATTGTGCATCAGCAGAGAACATGTGACAACATACTTATTGTGCATCAGCAGAGAACATGTGACAACATACTTATCATTGTACATCAGCAGAGAACACGTGACAACATACTTATCATTGTGCATCAACAGAGAACATGTGACAACATGCTTATCATTGTACATCAGCAGAGAACACGTGACAACATACTTAAAGTGATTCCAATGTAAGCTGACCCCATGCCTGCTTTGAAACAACAAATTCAGCACATTGTTATTCTGTAATGAAAACAATGGCTTGCTTAAATGACAAAATGCCAGTTACTCCCAGTCCTGTAATAAGGCAACACTGTCCTGAGACCCAGAACTTTATATTGATTTGCTGGAACATTTAACACTGAAAATGGTTTATAGAAGAAAGAGCACACTAAAAAAAAGTCCCAAGGAGCATGTGAAATGTTCAGTCAACTGTTTAATTTTTAAGCTTGTAATTACTTATAATGTACATTTTATAGGTGTAATAATAAAATTATTTAGCCTCAGTTTCATTTGTTTCCCCAAGACAGTCATTGGTGATTTCTTCCTCCAGTCAATCCAGTTATTTCCCCTAAAAACATGGATTTCTGATCACGCTAATTTTCTAACAGCCATAGACACTATATTCTGAATATCAATAATACATTTTAAACATTGAAAACTAAAACCACAATTAAACATGTATGGAAAGTGTTTCAATCGACACTTTTAAGATCTACGAATACTACAGGGATTCCAGTTGAACATGGATAACTGAACTAGAAAAGCAATCAGTTTCTCTTAGTTTGTGGCTGTGGTCGTTCTCAAGTGTCTTGTCCTAGAAAGGCACACACATTTCAGAAGAATGTCCTTCCTGGTCTCAAAGATGTTTTAGCTCAAGAAAATTATATCAGATTACCAATAACTTGGTTGTATTTTAATTTCTGAAGGCGAGCTACCTTGGCTTAAGGGAGGTAGCCTCACCTTGTAAAAATGAGGCTGGCTTAGCCAGGAGCAGCTCCCTGGCTGTCACGCTGGCCTAACTCCAAGCAACACGTGCTTGGATATGGCTGTGAGGGTTCCTTGGCAGCATCCACTGTAATTACAAGACTATGAAGAAAGATTCGAGAAAATAACCATAAAAGGTGTAGCTGGCTCCAAAGCCAAACTTCAGCAGCCAAGAACAACTGGGCTTTCATGTTCTCCAGCTCAGAGTGGAGAATCAAACTTTACTTTCAGCAGAGGTCAGAGGAAGCAGACAAAGTCATATGGAACATCTCACTGCTTTTTCCTAACGCAGAGGCGAGGAAGCCTTGCCTGAGCTTGTGGGTCTCACATAGGAAAAGAGCAGAAAGTGCCATAGGATGTGAGGGAGCTCACGGTCCTATGGTTTCATGACCAATGAGAGGTCTCACAGCATTGTAGACCTGGGAAACCTTACACTTCCCTGCCTTGCAGGGCCTGCCGTTTAGAATCACCCTTACTTGAGTTGTCGGGAACCAGTGAGTTTTGTGAAAGGTCTTCCATGCTTTGGGAAATGTGGTCCGAGCAGCACTGCCAGGCCAGGAGGATGTGGAGGCATTCACAGAAACTTGTCGTTGATGACTTTGCCCATGGCCATAAACATTCATTGTGAGAAGATTTACTTTCTGCCTTTTCAGAATAAAGCCAAATTGTGTCACAATGCCTTGCCCATATGTGTGTAACCTTTTCAAATACTAGGCCAATGGACTGGGGAAAAAACAGATTAATACTATTCATTTGCTTGGGAACTAATGTGCCTGGAGATACAGTGGCAGCCTTGTTTGTCTACGTGAAATGCCATTCACATGCTCACAGTGAGCAGTAGCAGAGGGGCCTGCCACAGTGCCTTCCATATTTAAACAAAGCACAATGGTAAATTCCAAATCAAGTTTTTTTTTTTTTTTAATTAGAGTGAAAGAGAAAGGAGAGACGATTGTTTGAGAATAGGGAGGAAATGGTCATTTTGTAATGGAATATAACCTAACACCTTTAGCTGCGGAGATAATATTTTCAGAAAGGATGTTTTTGGTGGGGGTCTTTTAGTTTTAGTGACTCTTTGTTTTGTTTTTGTTTTGTGTTTTTTGAGAAATCACAGCAAGACTGATGCTGTGACAAGTTTATTGCAAGCAATGAGACTTTGTATACCCTTAACGTATCACAATACATTCGTGGTTGCCCGGATCAACACAATGGTACTTGCCAGAGTACAATGTTGTATGCAAGCTATACAGGGAACACAGATTAATGTTTAAGACTAATTGTCCAGCAAAGGTTCTATATGCTTTGACAACTTCTAGGGAGCACAGAGAAACACTGGCAGCCTGAATGCTCCACTGCCTGAGAGAGTGCCTTGGCTCCTCAGGAACACAAAGGCACACAGGAACCATGGACTCTTACCTGAAAAACCAATGGCAAATGCCACCTAGGGCAGCTAGCGATAAGGCTCCCATGATGCCTCACACTCCGTTTACAAATCTCTGATAGAGCTCTTGTCCATAATGCCATAAGATTTAAAACTGAAGAAGTTTGTGCTTTGCACTATGATCTCGTCATCTGAAAGGACAATTGTAAGAGATGCAGCAAAGGCCAACCATGATCAACATACAACACTAGGAAACCGGGGTGGGGAAGGGGAGACTTGACTGTATTGTGACAACCTAGGAAAAACCATCATGTCTGATCCAGGGTGTGTCTTTCCTTGCTAAGTTTAGGAAACCTCTGAGTTGTGCTCAGGAATCAAGAAATGTCACTTGCACGTGCCACAGAACTGAATGAGAAGATGGGATTCCCCACAAAATAACTAACTCTTGGGGGAAAATATGATTGCAGCTTCTATAAACCACACACCATTCTTGGGAGATAAATTGAATGAGTTGGGACGCCATAGATTTGTGCACATATTGTCTTTTTGTAGATGACATATTCATTGGCAGTTTAGTCTCATAAGATATAATGTACTGACTTAAGAATTAAGATAAAGGCTAAAATAATGTGAGTTTTTTTCTATATATGATGAAGAAAGAATTAGTATTGAGTTTACTGAATGCAGACCCACTGATAAGATGCCTGCAGTGGTTTATGTCTGGCGTGAATATGGCTGTGTCCTATAGCTTCTTCTTTCAGGAGGAGTGTCTTAAAATCTGTGCCTTGCATTTATAGTTATTGAAATCTTTAAGACCCTCACATGAGGTCATCTTCCTGGTCAGTGGATATGGTGTTTCTTTATACCTAGAATGACAGCCACAGTTACACATTCTCATGCAAAAACGTCTCTCTTTACAAACTAAAGTTCTTTTCCTTACTTTCACAAATATTCATGACGTAATTCACTTCCCAATTATGACTCTAGAGACTTCTAGAACACTTACCTGCTACTACCATTTCCTTTTAAGAGCAGCATGCCTAAAGGGCACACTTGACCACACTGATTCTGACTGTAAGTCCTGTTTTCTTATTTTACTGTATGCAAGCCACCAAACATTATTTTTCAGAATCATACTTTGTTTGTACATCATTAGTTTTATTAAACCATGAAAATTACATTCTATGAGATACACCCATCTAGATGTGCAGGGAGATGTTTATATTAAAATGTTTAGTGAATGGAAAAAGAGGAGAAAGATTCATCTTTTTCAAGTACTAATTTGACGTTTAGTGGTCTTTAATACATTTTAGAAGGGAAGAGCACCTCAGAAGCACTGGGCACAGGAAGAATGCTGTGAACGTGTCTATGCTTTGGAAGGAGGAAATAGCAGAGAGGATGCAGCACGTGTGTGTGTGTGTGTGTGTGTGTGTGTGAGAGAGAGAGAGAGAGAGAGAGAGAGAGAGAGGCTGGGGGGGGGGGAGAATTATAACACTGTAGCTAAGGCTGAGTGGCAACCTTCAGAGTTCACTTTAGTCTCCACCACACACAGTTTGGTTTTTGTTTTGTTTTGTTTTTGTTTTTGTGTTTAATGATAGAAGGCAAAAGGAAGAAGACTCAACTACTTTCTAAGTCTAGGGAAAAATCTCAGTCTCCAAGGAACAACTATGGGTTTGAAGACAGGACACATGCAAACGTTGTAAATTACAACTTAGGAGGAGAAAGGATATATTTCAGCTTACAGTTCCCAAAGGGGGCAGCCCACCATGACTCCAGCAGGACCATGAGGCCAGCCTATCAGTAAGCCCAGAGATCACATTTTATCCACACACAAGAACCAGACGGGGGGGTGGAGGTAGGGGGTGGGGAGGTGGGGGACAGGGGGGAAGAGAGGGGGGGGTGGAGGGAGAGGAGAGCGCTATAAGATTTCAAAGCCCACCCCAGTGATAAATGTCCTCCAGCAAGGCTCTCCCTCCCAGACAGCACAAGCAACTGAGAAGCAAGTGCTAATACATGTGAGCATATGGGAAACATTTCTTCAAACCACAACACAGGACATACATGCGTTGAGTGGAAAATAGAAAATAAAACATGAAAGCCATCCTCTATGCTTGGTGCCGTTTGAATTCCTCCATTTGTCAAACACACCAAGATAATTTTGATCCTGACAAAATATATTTAATCAGTATGGAAAGGATGCATTTTAATTTGCGTAGGTTGTAAGAATGCTTAGGAGGTGATGTCAGAGAAGCACAAAGTTAAGCATGACGATTTGTGAAGGGACAGCATCTCGCATTACAACTGTCGGCACACACACACACACGTACATATATATGTGTACATATACATATACACAATGTATTATATCCTTGTGGCAATATATAATATGTTATATAAAATAAATACTTTATTATATATTGATTTAAATTATTTATGTACTATAAATATAATTTATATAAATAACTTATGTAACATTTATAATTTATAACATTTATATATTATATATTAGCAGTTATCTATCAGCGACCTGTTTGTCTGTCTTCCTATGTATCTACCTACCTATCACCATCTTATCATATGCTTGAATCAGAAACTTGAAGACAACTAAAATCACCAATGATGAATAATGGAAATATTGTGTTAAGATAAGTATGGTCATGAGTTTGAAAAACGGAATGCTTCGACTTACAGTAACACATGAAAATTTGTTCTCCTGTAACAGGGTGCCCAAAAGACGCGTATGGTCCAAATTGCCAAGAAACGTGTAAGTGCCTCAATGGAGGTCAGTGCGGAATCATTCCTGGCACCTGCGCCTGCCCTCCTGGCTTCATTGGGGCAGACTGCAGTCAAAGTAAGTTACTCTTACCTATTTTGGGGGGAGAGAGTATCCTTGTGTGCCATTTACTGTCTGGCTGGTGGCCTGGCCAAGGAGCTGCTTGCTTCTGGACAAGAACAGATGAACCTCAAGATCAAAGGTCTTATTTCTTTCTCAACGGTGGTTTAGACTGCTCAAGGTGAGGCCTGTGCACTAGACGAAGCTCCGGGTCTCACTGGGGGAGGTGGAAAATGAGTTTCTACCTGGTGTTACAGTGTAGCTCTTTTAGAATGAGAATGCTGGTATAAGAAGGCAGTAGAAACTTGGGAATTCCACAAATCCATGATGATACCAAAAGTGTTACAGCTTTTTGTCAAGTGACTGTGACAAGCCCAAGTGGAGGAAGCAGGTGGAAGCCAGGAACCAGCCAGTGGTCAGGACAGATGAGACTCAGGCCTGGCAGGTACTTCATCAGCAGTGAGCACCAAGCTGGTGGTCCTGAAACAGGCTTCAGTGATGGCCAAGGCAGTTCTGCCACTGCTACCTTGACTGCCTTGTCAGCAGTCCAGTGGTGATTCTTACCCAGAATAAGTGGAGTCTCAGATGGTCATGGTGGAGCAATGGCACAGCATTAGAGAGCAAGCCAGCCTTTATTTTTGTGAATCAGTGATGTATAAACCTTGGGCTGTGGGAAGGGGTTTGAGGGTGAGTGTGTCTGATTCGCTGGGGCTAGGGTGCTAGGGATATTTGATTTACATGCAGTGGTACAGTGCCTCATTCAAATGCAATAGCACAGGGTCTGATCACAAGAAGGAGTGCACCTTACTTAATTAACCTTTGAGTGGGGGAAGAACTTCCAGGTACAATTAAAGGTCATTTGTTGTAGGCTAAGATCTCCTTAGCATAAAGTGAGGTGTTGCCAGGAATCCCCAGGTGCTTGCTGAACAGGTTCTATCAGAGAAGTGTCAGTCCTGTAATCTTCCCTGAGGGTTATATGAAGCTCCTTTGGGGATCTGGGGGGGGGGGTTCTCAAGATCAGGTAAAGAGAGAATCCTGAGATAGTGAGTCCTTCACTATATACCAAGCTCAGAGGTTATCAAAAAGGACCATACTTCAACCTTTTTTATATAGATTTTTTTAAAAACTTATTTATTTAAATAATTTATTCAGATTACATCTCAATTGTAATCCCTAACTTGTATCTTCCTGTTCCCTGCTCCCTCCCTCTTTCACCCTATTCCCCTCCCCTAGGCCGATGACAGAAGGGGACCTCCTTCTCCACCATATGATCACAAACTATCAGCTCTCATCCAGTAGCCTGCTTATCCTTCCTCTGAGTGCCACCAGGCATCCCCACTAAGGGGAAGTGGTCAAATAGGAGCCACCAGAGTTCATGTCAGAGTCAGTCCCTGTTCTTCATACAACTATGAAGCACGCCATTGGCTAGATCTGAACAGGGGGTCTAGGTTTACAGCATGCATTGTCCTTGGTTGGTACATAAGTTTGTGTGGTTCCCCGTAGGCCCAGATCTGCCAGCCTTGATGGTCTTCTTGTAGGGTCTCAGGGCCCTCTGGGTCTTCTATTTCTCTATCCTCCCATACAATTCTCAGAAAATTGGGAATAAGGCTACCTCAAGACCCAGCTATTCCACTCCTTGGAATATACCCAAAAGATGCTCCGCCACATAACAAGGACATTTACGCAGCTATGTTCATACAGCCTTACACGTAACAGCCCGAGTCTGGAAACAACCTAGATATCTCTCAGTCGAAGAATGTGTAAAGAAACTGTGGTATATTCACACTATGTAATACTATTCAGCTACTAAAAACAAGGAAATCTTAAGATTTGCAGGCAAATGCATGGAACCAGACATGATCATCCTGAGTGAGTTAACCCAGACCCAGAAAGATACACATGGTATATACTCACTTATAATTGGATACTAGCCCACATGGATGTCCTCTGAGAGTCTCCACTCAGATGGGGATTAGGACAGACGCTGGGACTTGCTATTCATACTTTGATCTTTAAAATCAGGGATCCACACTGTATAATTTGGGCTGGCCTTGAACTTGTGGCAATCATACTGTCTCAGCCTGCACTTACTTATGGAGAAGACAGGCTGACTATTGCTGTGTCTAATGTGTGTAGCAAAATATTCAAACTGGGTTTTAAGGGCTGCAGCTATAAGAGTGAATGGCAGTGCAGTGTTTTACTTGAGTGTTTATTATAGTAGCAGTAAATATAATCTGGCATAAATTCCAGGCTGAGAACTAGTAACATCAGATATGGGCTGAGGGTGGAAGTCAGCAAGACTAGCAAAAGAAGTCTTTCTGTAGTAAACTCTTGTTCCAAGTTAGGGTTGGAAAAATATCTTAGGCAAGGTCAACATATGCATTTTTGAGTTCATAACATCAACCTTACCTGATGTTGCAGAATTTTATCTATACTCAGCAATTGTATGGTCTACTCATCAAAAGGGAAATACTTCCATAAGCCCAAATAACATAAGTTCACATTATAGAAATTACTAACATCAAGTGTAAGAGACAGAAAGCTGAAGATCCCTTTAACGTATGTGTGCTTGGATACTAAGAGTTTAGGGCTAGGAAATGCATCTGATATGACATCTGACCTGACATTTCTAAATACTTGGGGAGTTTCTACTTTCACCAAATAAGTAGATGAATTCATACCCTCTGATACCTCTGGGCTGGATAGTAACGATTATGTAGTCACATGAGACCCTAGTATCTGAACTCAGGACCACTGGTGACCTTTTCGGAAGATAAAGGAGGCAATGAGTAGAACAGAATAGAAGCTGGGCTAACAACATCTCTTTTTTAGGCAAGGGACTGGGGGTTGGATTATGCAGTTTGGGATCATTCATTTAGGTCACACTCTCCCCAGTGATTATTAACTTCACAGCTAAAAGAGAGAGCACCATTAGTACAGTTCTAAAGTAAAAGTAAATGATCTGCAGAAACTCTCTCATTCACTTGTGCACAGGCATGTGTACTTGCATATACATATGCACATACACAGATACATACATGCACATATACACACATACACACACATCTGCATGCACACAAAAATATACACACAAAAACATACACACATAAACAGATATATATTCATATATATTCATACATAAAGACACATATATACATACACACATGTATACAAGAATACACATGTATACATACACACAAGTACATGTGTATATATGCATACACTTATACACACATGCATGCACATAACACATACAGTTTCACAAGACAAATATGCACACATACACATATATATACAAACATATACACATATATGTATAAACATACAGATACAAATACACATATACATACAGACATACACATTCATATATCACACAAATATACTCATAAATTCATACACACACACACACACATACACACACATGCACCCCCTTCATTTAATGTCTTGCTGGAGAAGGAATAGTGAAGTTTGTGTTTATTCAGGCCATTAAACTGATGTTTCCCAGGCTTGTGTTTCCCAGGCATGTGGCTGCTGCCTCCGACTTACATAGGATAATGTGCTCTGTTAATTGTCCTATGAGAGCACCCCACTGTACTCATCATAAAAACTCAATGGGACAAAGTGTCCTATCCAGAGAGCTGATGACAGATGCCTACCGGATAGTGCTTATGTCCCAGGCTGTCAAATGATCTCTGAATGAATGTCATCCCATAAACACTTCCTGAGGAAGGTTCTGGCTACCTCCTGTATGTTTGTTCTTCAAAGAGAGTCAGTTGGAGAAATGTCCCCATGCAAGACCATGTTCAAAAGCTATGGTCTCTGAACACTGGGAACACTCTGTCTAAAGGAAGCTGTGATCTTGTAGGAACAATTTTCTCTGCCTTGACAGATTGGTAGGTTAGAGCCAAGTGTGTAGCCTGGCTCTGCCAAGACCGAGGGCTTCTCATGGGTATTTTCACAGAGTTACCACGTAGCCCTCCTAGTTGGCTCTCACAGATGTTTCTTTTATCTTTGTGTGTTATCTGTCTCTCAGCAATCATCTCATTTCATTTTTGGAACAAAGCAAAAGAGATCAGTAAATACAAAGACATAGGTAAACATTAGAAAATGTGAGCCCTATAGGTTAGGAGTACAAATAAAATTCCAGAAACGATTTTAAGAGGAAACATATTCAATATTTTTAAAAGAACATGTATGTCCTGAAAGTACAGCTACACACACACACACACACACACACACACACACACACACACACAAATACACACATGTACACAAACATATACATGTACACACACAAACACACACACACACACACACACACACACACACAGAACGTGGTATGGCAAAATAAGACTGGAACATGCTGCTTGTCATCTATAAGTGAACTCTACCAGATGCTAGTTCTGAAATCAGGTCAGAATTATATATTCCTTGTTCTGGCCAGAACTCCTCTAGGAAGGCAACAGCTTGGGGCTTCCTACTTTGTTGGTTTTTTTATTTCAAAATGATCTTTTAGGTTGAAAATCAAACTCTAGGGAAGCCAGCAAGATACAGGGTTAGGAGAAAGAGCCGTGCATTGGCAAATGTCTGAGAATCTTGATTGGCATATGTTCAATAAGCAAAACAACCTTTGCATGCCTTTACTCTGCTCTGTTATGCGGCTTGTCCTGGAGATCGTGATGGGCCAGATTGTGTCCAGCAGTGTTCCTGCAGCTCAGGAAAGCGTGACCTAGTGTCAGATGTGTGCCATTGTCCACTGGGCCTGATGGTGTCAGCAAGGTAACAAAGGCTGTGACAGGCTGGCTGTGGGAGCATCCTTAAATTCACCTTAACTATCCGAAGCAATATATTTGCTGAATTACGGCCACATGACTGGCGCAAGGGCTGTGGCACCATTTGTCATGCTTCCTCTTAAGTAAAGCTTTAATCAAACCACAGTGCATTTGCCTGTTGCACTGTGGAGGTGATGGCCTCTTAGGAGGCACCAGAAATTGGATATAAAAGTGGATGTGATTTACACACACTCTTGGCTAGGAGGAGCAGTTTAGGTAACACTGGATACACTTGGAAAACTTCAAAAACATATTAGAGATGTCAAACTACAAGATGAAAGAAACACAGCATCCTCCTCAACCCGCAGAAGCCTGCTGTGAGAAAAACAGGAGATAACAACGCAAACACAGTCTGTGTTGAAAACCAAGGACTTGCTTCTCTGAAGTCTTGACATTGATTATTATCATAATTAAAATTATAAACACAGAAGAATCCTTGAATCGGTGAGGCAAGAGCCGCAGAAAGAGTGCTGGCTATGGCTCTTAGCCATGCCATCAGAGGTGGCATTCCCTCTTGATGTACTGGTAAGGACTGGGGTAACAGGCAGGCAGTGAGAGCATTATTAAATTCCCATGGACAACACATATAACAGAAAGGACATGAAATAAGCAATATCATATGTGCAGCCTTATACAGACAGACTGGGACAGACTGGAATCTATATACGATTGCTAAGTAGTCACGCACACACATGTATATGTGAACACAAATACACATATAAACACACATATATTCATGAACACAAATACATGTATGTACACGTACTTACTTACACAGATGCATACATGTTCACATATGTACACGTATGCATCTCCCACAACTTGTACATTTGAGCTTCATTCTAGACGAAGAAACCTTCCAAATTGTTGGTATTAGTTTTTCATCCCTGAAGCCGCACTACCCCTTATGAAAACATCTGGTACATAAAGCTAGTCAATGAAACACATGGCCCATTTAAAAAAAAAAAGAAAGAAAACAAAGTATTTGGAGCTCTCCTTGGTTTTTAATGTTAATTCTCTAAGAAGGAAAAAGAAGATAACCCTGAAAAGCAAAACGTGAGGAAACGAGATCATGAAGGTTTGTACTTTAGAACACAGGAAAGGAACTGTTATCCCAGTGTTTCTCCCAGCACTAACGGAGCCCCACAGAAGAGGGTTTTCTATAAAATGCCATGGCAACGCAGAGCGGCAAGGGCTCACAGAAGACGTTAGACAACAACACACGGACGGGATGGACACTAAGCCGAGGAGCTCAGAAAACAATGAAAATGAAATGTAGATCCCACAGCATCCCTCACATGAAGAAATTGGGAAGAACGGCATGGGGTGAGCGGTGAGAGTGAGGAGGACGGACTAGCAGTATGGAAACGATGGAGGGAGGGCTGGAAAGCTGGGAGAGAACAATGTTCAAATACATTCCTCAGCAACGCAAGGTTGATTAAAACCCTGTGTCCTGGGAACTCTGCTAAGAATAGGAAGCCACCGTGAGCGTAACATAGCAGTACTCAATGCTGGCATAGGCTTAATCAATGTCTATTCATATCGTGGGGAGAAAATGTGATCCAAGTATTTTATTCACAGCTAAGCTGTTTTCTCAAATATAGCGTGGTGGCAAACCAACAGCTATTTTTAAAAGTAAAATGCTACTAGAAAGTGATATCTTTAACTTTTAAGGAACAACTAAAAAATAAATCTGAGCAACAAATCAAGTAATAAAAAGCTGTAGTGAGAGGACAGTAATATTAAATGCAGTTTAACTGGCGCCAAGTTCACAACAACTGTAGGCAGTATGGCTGCACGGCACAGATAGATGTTATAAATTATAGCAATGTGGAGGATTTATCAAACGTGAATGATCTACAAACTGAGAGAACAAAGTGAGAGTATATGTCTGCTGGCCTTCCTTCGCTAACGTTTATAGTGCAGGAGGCAGGAATCTGTATTAAGACCTGGATTAAGTATGACAACTCACATATCTTAAATGCAAACTCTTTAAAATTTAATTTTAAATAGCAAATTTTAGAATTTTGAATGTTATAACTGAGAAAATAAGAATAAAATTCAATCAACGAAAGTTGGAAGAAAGGGGAAAATAGAATTATCTTTATTCCAGCAGCAGCAGCACTGGAGTGCCAACAGAACAGACATTTTTTTTTTTTTTTTTTTTTTAGTTTTGTTTTGTTTTTTGACACAGTTTCTCTCTGTCGCCTTGGCTGTCCTGGACTCACTTTGTAGACCAGGCTGGCCTCAAACTCACAGAGATCTGCCTGCCTCTACCTCCCTGAGTGCTGAGCTGAGAGGCATGTGCCACCAAGCCCAGCTAGCATGAACTTTCTTAATACTCCCAAGATTATAGGACTCCATTACACAGCAATGACACATTCACTATTCTCTCAGGTACAGAAAATAAATGATACAGAACATGACTCATAAGAGAATCTAAACTCATGGGTTTCACAAAATGGTTATCACAGGCCAAGGTAGTTGTAGCCAAATGGAAGAGGAATAGGGCCACATTGGTCATAGGACACATATACTTACAGGTAGGTGTAAGGAATCAGTCAGGAGGCTCACTGTCGGAAACATTGGGTTGGTGCTGTGTGCTATTGCCAAAATGAAAAAACAAGCTCAGGTTTAAGTTACATACCTCAAACATCATGGTTTAGGGTATAGACCCTAGTATTTAAATACTTGGTCCTTTGGGAGTAGTTTTGAAAGAGTGGCTTTGCTGAAGGAAAGATGTCACTGGAGGTGGGCTTTGAGAACTTAAAATCTTGCCCTATTTCTAGTTTTCTTCTCTCTGTTGTCTGTTCCTGTCACAAGGTATAAGACTTGTCGACATGCCCCTGAGTCTTCCTGCTGGGCTCATCCCTCTGAAACTGTAACCCCAATTAAACCTCATCTTTCATAGGCCCCTTTTGATTATGATATTTAGCACATCTACAGAAAATTACCAACAGAAAACCATGTTATTGTTCCTATTAATTTAAGTACATAGAGAGGATGATAGACAGACAGGCAGGCAGGCAGACATACAGATAGATGGATAGATAGATGATAGATAGAAAAATAGATGATAAATAGATGAATAGATAGATGATAGATGATTGATAGATAGGTGATAGAAATAGAGAGATAGAAAGATAGATGATTGATAAGTCATAGATTATAGGTAGATGAATAGATAATAGATAGATAGATATGGATATGATACAGACATCGTTTCAGCCCTTGAATCAATTCAAAATAATTAAACAAGGTGACCCACACTTGTAGTCTCAGTTCTGAGTAGATCAAGATGAGGCAATGCCTGGACCTTTCTGGCCAATCAGTCTACCCTAATCTCAGCCTTCAGACCGAAGAGATATTATCTTACAAGGCATGAAGGATGGCTCCTGTAGGACAATTCTTGGGGTTGACCTCTGTCCTCCACGCACACATGCATTGAAGTACACAAGAACCAGCACACGCATGTGTACCACACACATGCACATGCACACACACGGACGCACACATACATACATTCTGCGACTATAACTGTTATCTGCCAAACAAAATTTAAAATCTCCCTTTGACCACCAAAGCCTGCTCCTTTATCAGATCTATGTAGGGAAATGCCTCTGCTGGGTTCAACCTCATGTTCAGTCTCTCCTTAGCACAAAGCTCATACGAATTGGGTGTTTTCTCTCTCTCTCTCTCTCTCTCTCTCTCTCTCTCTCTCTCCTCTCCTCCCTCCTCTCTCCTCTCCCCTCCTCTCTCTCTCTCTCTCTCTCTCTCTCTCTCTCTCTCTCTCTCTCTCTCGTGTGTGTGTGTGTGTGTGTGTGTGTGTGTGTTTCTTTGTGTGCCTGAGTGAGTGGCTTTACTTTGTGTTTGTTTATCTCCTTTTAAATCCATCTAAATTTTATTTCTGCTAGCTGGAATTAAAACAAACAAACAACAAACAAAAGATAGTTCTGGTATTTGAATTGAAAGAAGGCTTGGTTAGAGGTTAGGTGTTTGAAATTGAAGTCTTGACTTCTGGTCTTATTGGTTATCTAAGACTGTAAACTTCAGTTTTTCCATAAGAAAATTAAGAACACTGTTACCCACATCACAAGGGTGTTTGGGAGCATTAAATGAGATAATCCATGTGTGAAATATCATTATGTAAAAACTCTAATAACTAGAGGTTATAAATGGTAGGCCTTTGGCCAAATCTAGTCACAAATGTGTTTGAATTGGCTGCAGAATATGCCTTCCATGGTGTTATAAAATAATTTTAATTAGTTGCCAACTTTCAAAAATTGGAGAATTTCATGTAATATATGGATATTGAGTTTTCCTTAAAAATCACATTAGATGGTAGTATGGGGCCATATTTTTATGGCAAAACCAGTTAAATATGAAAATCATCCACATGTTTCAGGGGTTCTGATCTCACATTGATAGTGCCTCCTACCACCCCATGATATTCCCCTGCCATGGATAGGAAGGTCCTTATGTTGCCTTCTTCTCATTCATCGGTGTCTCAACTGCTGTTGGCAGCACATCTGGTTACTGCCCTCCTCTGCTGAACAGTGAAGCACCAAAATAGTTAGGAAATACCTGGTCTTCTTTCCTCACTGTCAATTTCTGAGCGATTCTATAAAGTACTCCCTATTATTACTTACTTTTTCTATTGCTGTGACAGCATATTCTGACCAAGGCAACTTAAAGGAGAAAGTTTTTCCTGGCTCACAGTTCGCTCCTACCTGGAGGGAAAAGCCAGGATAGGAGGAGCTTCAGACAACTGGTCCCATTGCATCTGTCATCAAGAAGCAGAGGCCTGTGAATGTTACTGCTCAGCTTGCTTGCTTGCCTTCAGTGCAAACCAGAATCCACACTAAGAGATTCATGCCACTCTAATCAATTAGCCTGGTCAGGACAGTCCCTCACAGGCACGGGCAGGTCTAACCCAGAATAAATAATCCCTCCCAGGTGTGCCTAAAGGCTTGTCTTCTGGGTGACTCAGGATCTCTGAAGTTGACAAGCAGTATTAACCATCCTGAGCTGAGTTACTGATGACTGTTCGACAGGCAAGCTCTAGGTGCCAGTGTCCTTGGCACATGGGACCAGCACAGTAAATATTTATGGAGCGAATGTGGAGCGAATGAATGAGCCCAGGGCAGTGCACACCCAGGTGGTTGGTTGTCTAATCCGAAGATTTTTCTCATCCTTCTGCTGTCTTCATATGGAAAATATCTCAAAGGAAAAAAAAAAAAAACAATGTTGATCCAAGACATATTCATTTAACATAACATTTAAATATGTTTTCCTCTAGCTTGTCCCCAGACAAGATATGGCACCGATTGTGAACTCAAGTGTAAGTGTAAGAATGGTAGAGTTTGCAATCCTGTGGATGGAAGCTGTAGCTGTGGCCTTGGGTGGACCGGGAACTCCTGTGAGACCGGTAAGCTGATGGCTCCCGCTAACCCCGACAGAGTACGCTTCAGGGCTCACTGTAATGGGGAGATGGGTAGAGGCCTGTGAAGAAGGCATTTTTCAACAACTTGTTCATAATTACAGTCAAATTCCCAATAAAATTATGCAAATATTGATCATTACCTGGTTTCTGGAATATCACAGAAAAACTCTGAAGCCTCTTAAGAAATTGAAATAGTATTGTTGGCAACAAAGTCCCCTGAGAACTCAATTCTACTTTCTACCCTAAAGCCCAAAGCCATTGTGGACGTCAAATCAGACAAGCCATAAAATCTTAAGTAGGGGCTGAAGAAGCCCACACTGAAGACTTGACAAATGGGAGGAATACGCTGGTCTTGGGGACAGGAGTGGAGTTGTGCCCCAGAACTGGCAGACCATGCCTTTAATCTCAGCACTATGGAGACTGAACAGGAGCTGGGATTCAAGACTAGCCTCGGCTTCATAACAAAACTTGAAATAGGAGAAGGCTATCCCTCCTATTGTCTTACACTTGAGGGGTTTTCTTGTTATTATTTATTTGTTCTTCCAAATGCATGTTATAATCAATCTCCTAGGGAAAACATGTTGCATGTTTTTGTTGTTTTGTTGCACTTTGCATTTACTCTGGAAAGAATTACATTCTTAGGTTAACTCCTTGAGCTCAAGGACAAATTCAGTCCATCTTTTGTTCCACGTCCTACTTTTCAACAGTCACATTAGGATATTTAATTTGTGATATCCTTCTATATTTTAGTGAATACAAGGCCTTTTCCTCATCTACACAATTAGCAATATGAGTTTTTCTCTTTAAGTCTGAAAGCGTATGTGATGTAATAATAATGACTTTACAATACTGAGTGGCCTTGAATTCCAATAATAAATACCGTATGACCATAATTAACTATTTCATAAAGGGCTATTGGATTCTATATAGCTATATATATATATTCTATGATTTTGACATTGATAGCCAAGAGAAAAACGGAGTTGCTTTTATGCAACCTTTTCCAGTTTTAAAAATGATGTTTTATAAACTCAATAAAAATATTTGAAATTTTCCTTCCTCTTTCTGGAATACTCTGGAGTACTCTGGCTCGATATGGTGATCTGAACAGTGGAAGTTTGTAGGTTCCCTGTGACTCTGTAAATAGCATATTCTTCTTTCTTTTTTACCCATTCAAATGTGCTAACTGTGTTACCTCACTTGCCTTATTCGGTTTTCCGCCTCAAATTAGAACAGCTTTGGTAAGTTGTCTTTATAGTGCTTCCCATGTCATTACAGCTTGGAATTTTATTTGTATTATGATTTTCATATTTGCAAATTGGATGGTCATTTTCTTCACCTTTAAAAAAGTTTCAGTGTGTGTGTGTGTGTGTGTGTGTGTGTGTGTGTGTGTGTGTGTGTGTTTAAGGGTGTTTTGCTTGCATGCATATCTGGGCACTGGAGGGTAGGGAAGGGAATTGGATCCCCTAGAACCTAGTTACAGATGGATTTCAGCTACCATGTAGGTGCTGGGATTCTAAACCTAAGGCCTCTGAAAGAGCAGCCAGTGTTGCTAACCATTGAGCCCCTCTCCAGCCCCCATTAAGAATGTTCTGTGTTTGTGCTTTGTTCATTTTCAAGTTATTGGGGTGGAACCCAGCTCCATGTGCATGGTAAGCATGTCCTCCTCACCCCAGCCTGTGAGTTCTTCATTTTATTTGGGTTATATAGTGGTCTATGTTTCCTCATTTCTTCATTAATGACAGCTTTTTTCTGTCTTTTACATTATTAATTTTTAATTGCTTTTTTGACACACCTAATAGTCTGGTGTTTTCTTCCTCAGCATGTTGTCCTGGTAATTATGGCCCAAACTGCCCGTTCAATTGCACTTGTCAGAATGGTGGCATTTGCAACAGGTTTTCTGGAGGCTGTGACTGTCCTGACGGGTACTATGGACAAAGCTGTGAACATGGTAAATAGTGGAAGCTGCTGTGTCTACTATGTGTGTGTGTGTGTGGGGGGGGGGTGTTCTAAGCTTCAAAATGATTTTAAATCACAGAAAGAGGACAATTACACAAGCTTTTAGTGTACACTGAATGTAAGTGAAGCAAGTTCCACAGAGCAAATTAAAATTTTAGATTTTAATAATTGCCATGATGAGAAGCATTTGGACTTTAAAATTCTTTAGGCTTTTCTGTCAATAACTGTCTTCACAATCCCACTGTCGCTTGGAGGTTCATTCGGCAGGGAGACACCTATGAACCACCTATGAGTCTGTCTAAGCAAAGTGGCTCTCTTCCCAGCTGCCTCTGGGCAGCAGTAGATGAACTTGCTGCTTCTAGTCTGTGTTAGCCATGACTTGACTCTGAAAGATCTGCCTTCACTGTCTCCTTCAAAACACTCTCTAATAGCGTTGCTATATTTGCACTCATTGTTTTCAGCTAAAGTCGGAAAACAAGAGGCATAGACAGTGACTTGGCCCCTGAGTGTCCTGATGGACAGTATCACCCAGAGATTAGCATGGGAGGTTACAGACTCTAGAATTTGTCCCAGACAGCCTACCTCTGCCAGCTTTGCCATCTGCATAGGCGCTAATAAAGGGTGTCATGAGGACTAAATAAGAAAGCACTGAGCACAGAGGCGAACCCCAAAAGCTTGATGGGTATCAGTTACTTAGAATGCAAAGGCTTTTTTTCCCCCAAATTGTCTGAATATTGACCACGAGCCATTTTTTTTTTTCATCCTTAAGAATACAAATGAGCATCAACAAGCAATGGAATTATCTGAATTCTTGTAACCAATCTGATACTTTACGGCTGAGAATGCAAACGCAGACAATTTGTGATTTTTTTTTTTGTTTATTTCCTGTGCTTTGTTTTCAAAATTGAAGTAAGAGGCGTTGGAGACAGGGGTGTATATATTCAGAACCTATTACATTTACACTGCTGGCCTATCGAGGAACGCTTTAGAAATATCACCAAAGTGAAATAACAGAGAAGTGTGGGTATATTGCGTCGGCACTGGAATATGGGTAGGATGGTAGATGGATACGCTGGTGCCTTAGTCACTTTCCTATTACTGGGCTAGAGTGCTGTCATGGAAGCAGCCTAGGGAAGGCTTGGTTTGGCTCACAGTTGAAGTTGCATCCATTGCAGTGGGAAGGCATGGCTCAGGGGTATGTAGCCAGACCCTCAGGTGGCAGGACAAGAACAGGAACTGGGACCAGGCTATAAACGCTGTCTCCAGGGGTGTACTTCCTCTAGCAAGGTGCCACCTCCTCCAGGTACTGTTATGGCCCTGAACGGCCCCAGCAGCTCAAAGGCAAGTGTTCAGCTGCAGGAGCTTGTGGGGAGCAGTTCACATGCAAACCACGCCACCCAGGATTTGAAGAATAACTTTACTAAGACGAGAATGAGGATGCACTAACAAAACAGCACATCGGGATAACAGTCCACAGTAATGGCGACTGAACTATCAAAGATGGAGAAATAAAAAAATGCATCTACGTTTCCAAACTGAGGAACTCGAGGGAAAAAAATAAGATTATTTAATGAAATGGAAAATTGAGAGGTGGAAGTACTTACCTTGGCTCAGAGTCCCCCAGAGATGCTGTCGGTCAAGCAGGGTAGGGATCTGGGATTAGCCAACCGAAGAGAAGGAGGCTCATACTGCAGCTACACTCAGGAAGCAGAGTGTGAACAGAACGTGAACCAGGCGTTAAAACCTCAAAGCCTGACCTCAATGGTCCTAAAGATTCCACAATTTTTCCAAACTATTCCACCAACTTGAGACCAAGTGCCCAAATCTGTGAGCTTATGGGGACTTTTTACCTCTAAACTACAACCGGAGGGTTGTGGTGCCATCTTTAGCCAGTTACAGTACATCAAAGCAAAATGCCCGTTGGACAATATTTCAGATCTTCTCCTGGGCTTTGCTAGTTTAGACAATAACATCGACCCATTCCTTTTATGATTAGTCTCTTGTTTGATTCCCCCATACATCTCGTTCTCTCGTTTTGTCAAGGTTTTAGACTTGATAAACGCATGAACTAGAATATGTCTTAATTTTTCCTGCTATTTCGTTTTTTAAGTTAAAAATACATTTCTGTCTTCTAGAATGTCCTCCTGGATTTCATGGCTTTAATTGTGTTCACACCTGTGACTGCCAGAATGGAGCCAGTTGTGATGTAGGAAGTGGACAGTGTGTTTGCCCAGCAGGTTTCCATGGCAACCATTGTGAAGAAGGTATAGCCAGGGTATTTTAAAGCACATGTCTGTAAGAATTCTCTGTAAGCATAAGGCCTTCTGATCTATTGTGGAAAAGAACTGTCAAAAATTGTCACTTAAGATCTCAATTTATACATTATACTGGATGGAATATATTCAGGAGCTGCTATAATCTCATTCTTCTGTTCATACTAGTTGGTCAAAAATATTGTTCTCTCATGTAATTGCTTAATATCTCAAAATGAAAGCTTTAAGCCAGTGTAGGCAAGGATTACACCTCTGGGTAAGAATAAATACTTGATGAAATGCTTAACACAAGAATGTGACATAAATATCTGGCTCTGTGGTGTTGAAACAGATCAGAGGAGTTTATGTAAATATTTAAAGACAGGAATTGGACATTTATCGCTAGAGTAAGCCCAGCTATGAATGTGAATGAAATATGAAAGTGAAAATCAGGACTAATCAGCTTAAAACACAGTATATCACAAAGTCTTAAAAGATTGAGGCAATCAAAACGCTGCTGGACACCCAAGAGCCGCCCTGTGGTCCCACCAAACACAGGCTTCTGTGCAGAGTTATGACAATGACGATGAAGATGGTAGTGGTGCTACAGGGACAGTGGTAACAATCCTATACGGCGAATCAAAATCTCTGCATGTGAACTTTTCAGTAGTCCATCTGTATTTTTAAGATATTAACACAGCTTGACATATTTTCTCTTTCATTCACCTTTTGTCCACTTATTATATGTGTTTCAATAAGATAGAAACTATTATCTGCCTATTTCTGTGTTAAATTCACAAAATACAGGCAGACATGCTATACACACTATTCTAGAGAGACAAACAACACATTACATCCTATGAGAAATAGTAACAGTTGAACACCTAGTCTGATTCCTTAAGGTTTTTCAGAAAAGCTTACTTACATTCTAGAATATTATAAACTACTGTCAAGATAATCACATTTTGAGAAATGGGTGTCTGGTCTGTTAGACATTGGACCTTATTTCTGAGAATTCCCAATATGTCCTCTCACATCCATTTAATCGCCTTTGCCATCTTTCACTGAATCTTGAGAATATCTGTTTAATATGAATAGACATATTCCCTCAGATATTCATACACAAAAATTTTGATCTTTACCAAACCTGGAGGCAAGAAAGAGTCTGCTGGACTTACTAAGATAATTCTATTTTCTACTTACGGGGGCATCCAGAGCAATGTTGCATTCATAATAATGCAAGGGGTTAATATTTTCATGTTTCTCTATTCTCCATAGAATGTCCACCCGGAATGTTTGGGGACAACTGCCATTGACATTGTGACTGTGAAGGAGAAAGTTCGTGCCACTCAATCACAGGAAAATGCCTCTGCCCTCCAGGGAGGATAGGAGCCAGATGTGAAGCAGGTGTGACCAAAACACCAGGTGACACAAGGAGCTACAGACACATGAGAGTTGGAAATGACACTCTATAAACAAAACTGCCCAGCAATGCTGCCTATTGGCTTCAGTTTGCAGATCCATGGGTTGTAGGATTGTAGCTGTTATGTCATAGGCACTCCATACCAATAGTTTGGTTAACAGAATTCCTTGAAGGGACACAGAGAGCAGGAAGGGAATTCCAAAAGCCCACTATAATACAACTGGACTCTATCTTCATCCATGTAACAGTCTTGAGATCCGAGATCCCAGATGGTCTTTGGAGATTAATATTCATACTTTATTTCCACCCTACTCACAGGAAGAATGACCTAGAATATATAAAGTTATGATAACTGAGCAACTGTGCAAAGTACACGGGAGAATAGATTGGGTCAGGTGGTGACTGATCGCCCACAGTGTGATTGGATGGGTGCTTCCTAGGTCAAGACCCCCACATAGAATATTTAATCTCAGAATTTACTTTGCTTATCTTTAAAAGGGCAGGATTAAGGCTACATGTTCCGCAGATCCCTTCCTACACTAGTCATCTACGGTCTTGTGGCCTTGGTTGTGGTGAGAAAGCCATTCTAGCCTTCCAGGCTTCAAAAGATTTCTGTTCACCCAGCGTCCCTTCACATCCCAGATCTCTTCTGAGCAACATCAATAACAGCCACCTTCCTGGAATGCAAGGCAGCATTCTAAAAGCTTTGCCTTCCTTTAATTCATATCACAACTCCTAGAGGTGTATATGTTACTATTCCTGTTTGATAAAGCAGGATAATTGAGGACCTGGATTAGAAGGTATATATGTGTGTGTGTGTGTGTGTGTGTGTGTGTGTGTGTGTGTGTGTGTGTATTAATTGTAAAGTGACACATATTTATTCATATTTATGCATGCTTTTGAATAGGTTCTGGCACATAATAGATACACCAACAAGTATTTGCTGAAAAAATTCTTGCATCTTTGGAGACCCAGTGAACAGAAGTAGCTGAACTCTGTGATATCTGAAATTATTCCGTCAGAACAAATATCTATGATGCATATGGCATCCACGGAATGGTCACTAGGAAAGGCAGGCCTATAGCACTTTGGGGCTCATCTGCATATTGAGGAAAACCACCGTGTTCACTGAGTGCCCATTATGCGCTATGCCTAAGTCCCCTTACTGCTGTCACCTTTCTTGTATTATAGAGTAGAAAGATGCATTCAGCAACAGGTAACAAAGGTCAGTTACTTGTCTATGTTACATAGCAAGTAAATGGCAGATTTGAGATTTTAGGCAGAGTTTCCCATGTTCCATGTTAGCACCATCTTTTACTGGTCTTTTTATATTGCATCTCTCTTGATGAAAACCTTGGAAGAGTTGATTTTGCTTGTCTGTTTGCACTGTAAGACACAAGAGTCATGAGCTTCATGCCACTGCCTAATTTAATGTAAAATCTACTTATTCCAACTCACGTGATACACTGTCCATCCTCTGCGCTTGCTGATATTTATTGACTGTCATGTTGGATAACAGAAAATGTCCATCACTGCACACGTTTCTAATTGATGACACTTGCGATCATTTAACACTCACTCCTTCTGCCTGAAAGATGGCTTGGTGGGTAAAAACGTAAGGTCTGAATACGTAAGACCTATTTCTGGATGCAGGTAAAAAGACGGACACCAAGTGTGTATCTGTAATCTCAACACGCGTGCGAAATGGGAGACAGAGAGAGGGAAATTACTCCAAAGCATGAGGGCCACCTAATCTGACCTCTATGGTGGCACAGACAAGAGAGATTCTGCTTCAGAAAAAAGTTAAAAAGCAGGAACAGATTCTTCGAAATTGTCCTGTGACCTTAACATGTGCTGCTGTGGGTGTCATGGGGGCACACAGCTACTCACACATACACAGCAAATGATAATACTATCAGGGCAAGCAAGAAGGCACCTTGGGTAAAGGCAATTGCTGTCAATCCTGACATCCTGGGCTCGGTTCCTAGTCTTACATAGTAGAAAGTGAGAAATGACTCTGGTAAGTTGTTCATTGACCTTAAATCATGTGTGTCCTATCCTCCAGACACACACATATATGCACACATGGGGGAAGGGTGGAGTGTAAACAAATTAAAATGTAATTTAAAATACTAAAACTATAAAACAATACTAAGTACTAAGCCATGGGAACTTGTGGTGGTTAGGAGTCAAGGAATAGGCTCACCCTGCTTTCTGTGGCCTAAGAGCTGTGTCACCAAGCGTCTTGCTACATATGAGGAAGTGATGACAAGACATGGTTCAGGAGTGGTACTGTAAGTGTTCTCCACAGGAACTTTGAGAGTCCTTCTTTTCGGGGGCTCTTGAGGCACCAAGCCTAGACAGATGTACTACAGGTCTTTTATTTGCATTTTTATTTTCAATTAGTTACAGTTCGTCTGCAATATTAACTGTGAGCAGCTGTGTCTACGCAGGCGCCATAAAGATAAAAGGGCTCATTTTAACTTAACTCTGGTAAAGGGCCTATTAAACACCCATAATATTAATTCATAAAAGAATGTAACAACTTTTTATTGGATCATTTGCCCCTCCCCTTTGGTAAATTAACATTTGCAGACATTCAAACAGATGTCTTAAGTACACATAGTTATTAACATGAAAATGTGGTATTTTTATAAATTAAAATCAGATTCTCCACTGCTCCAGAGAGATCCTGACTAACAACTCTTTTGAAAAAAAAATATGTAGTCTTACCATCAAACGACATAATCTTGTAAGACTCTGGATGGAGCTAGTGTGTTGGGCTAACTTTAAAATGATGTATAGTTTTTTTTTCTTTAATTTGCACAGAGCTAAAATTTAGAGAAAAAAAATTCATCTTTTCTTTATTAAGTTTGTTTATTGTATACCAACGTGAGCATGTGTGATGATATGAAGGGCATGCATATTAAGGTCAAAGGACAACTTCAGGAGTCCTGGGATTCGAACTGAGGTCATCAGACTTGGCAACAGGAACCTTTAAGGCCTAAGCCACTGCACTGACCCCAAGTGCATTTGTAAGTGGCATCTACATTGCTGGCCCAGGGTCCTCCTGAACGAATACTTTGCTCTTCTGTTTAATGCTGAGCCATCATGAAAATAGTTAGTTGAAGCATTAGTTTGTGTTTCTGCTTCATGTTTAAAATCTAATAGAGCAAGACAAGAAAGCTACAGCGCATTTTGATTTGCATTCATAATACAAGTGGGGGAAAAAACCAGTAGTAAAAGACCCATGTAGAACTTGTGAAAGGTTGGGGAGATGGCTCAAGTTTTAAGTCAATAGTACATTTGCACAAACCTGAGGACCTAAGTCCCCAGAACCTGCACCCAGTAGATGTGTGACCAGAAAGTGGCCGTCTGACCTCCACAGGCTGATTATGGCATATGAGCAACCACATTTACACACATACCATTCACACACACATGCACACACAGACACATAGACAATGAATAAAACTTTTTTAAAAAATGCATGAGGGACCAATCTTTAGCATATTATAAGAGATATCAGAGCAATAAGGGCATATTAAAGAAAAATGTCCCACCAGGCTAAACTTTTCCTCTAGTACCATATCTTTGTGTTTATGTTGCTATTTCTAAGTGTTTTCATTCCTTAGCTTTCGGCTCCTTATTTATAGTAAGTTCTCTGACATGCTTGATGTTTCTGGCTTCACATGGGTAGGCAAAGGAAAAAGGAGGGTTTGGTGAGCACTCAGCAACTCAGCTGTCCCTTTGCAAGAGCATGACAGCAGCCACGGACCACATCAAAGCCACTCATTTCACTCCGGCACGGGAGAGCTTCCCTCATTGTCTGGCCCACCTTATAGGTATTTGCCGAAAGCAAGTGAGGTAATGTGTTAACAGCCTACTTAAAAATTACTTCTTTTATACTTCGAGATTATAATGTAATTTCATCATTTCCTCTTTCACCTCCCTCCCTGGAATCCTTCCCATATGCCATTGCATTGTTCTCTTTCAAAGTCCCGCTTTTTAGCCTGCAGACCAGGGGGACCTCTACAGTAACAAAATTGGGTTCCTTAAATTTTTGGAAGTTGTGTTCTGTTATAGGAAGTATGAATCCTCTTTGTTTCGGAGCTTGGGCAGCATGCTCTCCTTGCCCTCCATCCTGCAGAAAATGGGTGTGTTCATTCTGTCCTAACTCTCTCCTGGACAACAGGCTAAGCACCCACAGTCAGCTGCCCCTGTTGAGTCCTCTCTCCTTAAATAGATTTAGTAACACCTTGCCTCCCGGTGTCCCCCACGCCTTACTCCCAGACTCTTGGTGGGCACAATACAATTCAACTTACAGATTCTTTGGGTCATTTTAGCACATATGCAGCAGCAGACACACTGGGGATCTATGGCCCCTTAGACATATTTTAAGAGACAAGAGCTGAATATAAAGCCATCTCACTTTCAACAGCACGAGCACACAAAATCATGCTTTTAACCTAAAGAAAAACCTCCCACATTGTACATTCGGAGTGAGCGTTGACTCTTTCTGACCCCAGGCAGCTAATCCATTTCTGTGTCCTGCACAGTGCGGCTGCTGTAAATGTTATGGAGTAATCAGTTTCCGAGAAGGCACTTTAGAAATAGAAGTTGCTGTCCTCACTTTCCCGCTTTCCAATTTTCTCAATAAGGCCCTCCTGCCTCCTTCACCTCCCCTCCTCTTTTCCACTGAGAGACTTTCTTGCTTTCATTACATAACATGTTAGTAGAGGGGAAAGGTTCCATAGACGAAAACAGATTTTTTTTCCTCCTAGACTCTCATCTCATTCAGTTCTAAGAAATGATAGTGTATTTGAGAGAATATTTGAATTATTTTGTTTTTTTCTTTCCCTCCCTACCCCCCCACATACCCCCCCTCCCGCCCCAGAATGTAAGGCAGGCCGCTATGGGCCAGACTGCCTGCTGCTGTGTGAATGCTCCCAGGGAGCCAGCAGCAACCCTGTTAATGGCAGCTGTGTTTGTCCCAAGAGGCAGATGGCCCACCTGTAAGGAGAATGGTTTGGCTCCTCCACAGTCTAACACCCACAGTTCTTCTTTGGAAGATGAATAGAATTTCAGAGCAATTCCTCGAGGCTTATCATCTTAACTCTGGCAGGGAAATAAACACTCACCAGTCTCCATCCCAAGCCATAACATCACCAATTGAAAAGTTGACACCTCCTTTAGCACCTCCATGCCCAATTCTCCCCCAGCCCAACCTTGGGAACCTTCTTCTCCCAAAAAGTGTTTTTTTTTTTTTCAGGCTCTGCACCACAGTAACGTTTGAGCTAATAAAAAGAAGCTATTTAGAAAATATGTGCAGGAAGTATTTGAACTTGGAAGGAATAACTGCTGTGTACTGCAGGTTGGGCTGCACGGAAATATTCACACCTATTCACCAAAAACCTCAATACCCATTAGTAGCTGGAGCCCCTTTAGGAATGGTGAGAATTTCATCTGTTTATTTTCAGAACCTACTTCCCAGTAATTCTGCCACAGGATTCAAATATACTGTGTTTCAGCCGTGGCTTGGCTTTTGAGGTGAGGGATGGGGAGGGGGTGGGGGTGGGGTGGCCAGAATACAACCATGACATACATGTAAACAATGAGCCATGAAAATGTCTAGTGATGCTTTCTATGTCTAGCCAGCACACAAGGGAAACACTGGCAGAGCCCGTAGAGGCCAAGACTTAGCTGATGCTGGGGATTCTCCACTTCCTATAACTCAGGAACAGATTGGAGCACTCACTGAACTTCAGTTACTTTAAATTCAAATTACTCATCATTTCAAACAGCCTAGAGTCCTGTGTAAGTGGAAGATGGAGCCATTTTGTTTTGGATCTCAAGGAGTTTATATAAGCATTTTTTTTTTCAGAATTGTGGCTAATTCATATTAGCAAATAATAACTTTGTTGATTGAAAATGCTATTCACTTTGCTGGAGCAATTTCAGAATAAAAACAGAAACTATTGAAAGTATATGATGGGACTTTATCTATGCTAAACGACCAGAGTGGCATTTAAAAATCAAAACTGATTTTGGATAAAATTGCTGGAAAGATTTATGAAAAGCACCTGATGCTGTAAGTTCAGCAGAGCTGTTAGTTTGTAGGTGACCTTGACCTCTGCACTGTTTTTCCCTTGCAGTTTTGGGAAGCAAAGCCAGGGCTTTTCTCACACCGAGCATGTGCCTTTCTGCTGAGCCACTGTGCTCACCTTTCCTCAGTTACACATTCAGGAGCTGTGTAACATAACTTCTGAGGGAAGATGTGGCAAACTGAAGGTTACTTGGTGATATGGAGCACTGAGTGAAATCAAGGTCATAAAACTGTTTTCTCCATACTAGGAACTAAAGTTTGATATTTGCGTGCATGAAAGTACTTAGATCAGCAATTAATGCTACAACAAATAGTCAAATTAACTGAAAACTGTGCTCAATTCTGAATGGTTGTCTGTTTTTCTCATCAATTTTTTTTTCAAGGCTCTCAAAATTATTAATTTCTAACCGGCAGAGCAATCAACAATAGAAGGCAACAGTAGGGTTTAGGGTTTAGGTGTGCATCTGGACCAGAGGATAGGCCTCAAAGCCCACTGAAAGGTGAGCTGAGCATGGCGGCTGCATATAATTCCAGTGCAAAGTGGAGACAGGGATTTTCTGGAGCAAACTGACTAGCTAGACGAGACTTATTGAGTGGCTCTGGGTTCAACTGAGAGACCCTGCCTCAAAGAACTAGGTGGAGAGGAATGAAAGACTCTCTGTGTTAGCCCACGTCTCTGCATACACATCATGTACACAAACAATGGCATGTGCTCTTGTGGACTTTCACATACACGCAGACACGCAGACACACACACACACACACACACACACACACACACAGAGAGAGAGAGAGAGAGAGAGAGAGAGAGAGAGAGAGAGAGAGAGAGAGAGAGAGAGAGAAGCAGTCTTTCTTTCTTTCCCTTTTTAAGTCAGTACTGCTCAGTCCTGGTGTGTTAACATGTCTTTCTTGTCTTTCTTTTTCTGGACTCTTCCCATTTCGTTTGCTAAAAAAGACAGTGACTATAAAAGGGGGAAAACACACAATTGAATTTCTTGTCCTTATTTGAGATTTTCTTTCCATTGAGAGAGAAGATGGACTCAGATTTTGGTAAAGGGAAAAACAGTGATATTTCTCTATGGGGGTGGGACTGTGCTGTGTGTGTATGTATTTCTAGAGTTTTCTAAGACAGAGTTTCCCTGTGTAGTCTTGGCTGTCTTTAACTCACTTTGTAGACCAGGCTGGCCTCAAACTCACAGAAATCTGCTTGCCTCTCCATCCCTGAGTTCCTAGATAACAGGTGTGTGCCACCACGCCTGGCCGTTCTGTTGCTATATTACCCATTTCATTGTAAACGAGAAGCCAGTGGCAAAATGTTAATCACAGTTCTTAACAAATGTCACATGCTTCGTGTATTGTCTCCTTCTACTCCCATTCTATTCCCAAAAGCCAAAATAAAGAAATATATATATATATATATATATATATATATATATATATATATAAAACGATTGTGGGAGAAACTGAGCTCATAGCATAAATATGTATGATTCTTTGTTGTTATTGTTGTTTTGAGACAGCGTCTCACTATGCACTTCAGGATGTCCTGGAACTCACTATGTAGACCAGATTAGCCCCTCCCTCTTGAGTGGTGGGATTACCACATCTGGATTGCATGACTCTTTAGACAAATTGGACTTCACTTCCCTCCTTATTATTCTAGTCAGCGAGAACTTTTGCAAATTACCACAGCTCCCCATCTTTGTAAAAATTTACGAGTTGCCTTTTTCCCATTAAAAATGAAACCAGAAAATAAAAGTCTGAAATCAAAATGTTTTCACTGTACATTTGATTACCTTGAAAAAAGACTTTCCTTTGGGTTTTTATTAGTCAGTTTTTGATCACCATAGCAACTACTAAGACAATCAATTCAAGGAGAAAACATGTTCAATTTTTTGTTCCATTGTTACTGTTGAACCTCATGAACTGCTGGGCCTGCTGGATTTAGGCCTCTAATGGAGGGTACTGTAGCACTGGGGGGAGCACATGGTGCTGCAAATCTGCTCAGGTAGTCATGATGGAAAAGTCAGACAACGGGGGAGGGGGTGCTTGAGATTCCCTGCCTTCTTCAGCAGGGTCCCAGCAGGGACTTGAAGACTATTTACAGGCTGCATGTTAGTCCTCACCCACCTCCCAAAATGCACCATTATGGCTTTCTGGCTCCTACATAGTCATCTCCATCTGCAAATGAGGACACAGCAGTTCAACTCATCTCCTAAAAGCCACATTTGTTCAGTGGGTGAGTACCATTCTACTCTATCATAGGTGGACTGACAAGCAATCAACATGAATCTGAAGAAACATCAAGGTCCAAAGTCTTCCAAAAGTATCCGATTTTCCTGCAGACTACTTTAACAAAATTATTTTTTTAAATGCCAGTTAAGAAAATAGTTGGGCATGGTAGCACATGCTTCTAGTCCCAGCAGAGGCAGGTAGATCTCTGTGAGTTCGAGGCCAGTAGGGTCTACAGTGAGTCCAGGACAGTGAAGGCTACTCAGAGAAACACTATTGGAAAAACCAAAAGGAAAAGAAAAAAAAAAAGAAAGAAAAGAAAAAGAAAGAAAGGAAGAAATAATCTATTGAAACTTCAGGTTTTCTGAACAATCCAAGTATATTGTTCACTTTCACACTATATGGATTTACCTGATGTTTCTCCACATCAAAAGCTCTGCAGGGAACTGGAGAGATGGCTCAAGAGTTGATATCACACACTGATCTTGCAGAGGAAAGACAAGAGTTCAATTCCTTGCACTCAGGTCAGATGACTAAAAACTGCCTATTATCCCAGGTACAAGGGAATCTGATGCCTCTGGTGTACATCCCTCCCAACATATACACATATACATATTTAAAATATCTTCAATCTTTTTAATAAGTATACAGCTCAAGAGAACTGTGGTTTGCCTATCAAGTTGTAACTTCAATAATACTATAAAAATCTAGCTATTGTTTAAAGTGGCCTATAATTGAATAGGTATGTCTTCCTTAACCTAAAGTTCAATGTAAAATTAGAATGTTTGTCATTGGGATCGTTTGTGTCTTCCATCCCCTGTTTTTCTTCACTCCGTAGCCTGAGCTTTGAATGCAGAAATGCTGATCCTCAAAGGAATAATATTTACCCCTAATATTTAACCTTTTACAAAGGCACCTATGCTGTAATGTTTCAGGCTCTTTCATTGAAATACAAGATCAGAGTGGGGATTATTGTGCTTTTCTACAATAATATAGCTCGAGTTTAAAGAGAAGCAGGCAGGGTATGGACACATGCTGGCTAATTTAGCATCTCCGTCAGCACGCCTGTGCTATACCATTTCAGCCTAGTTCCCTCTTTTCCCTGCACTCTCTGACTTTTACATTCATTTATTGAGTTTTCCAGAAGAGACAGCTATTTGACACAGGCTAAATTATTTTTAGAGAACTTGGAAATCATTCCAAAACTTAGTGGCAAGAAGGCATTTCCTTTGTTAGAAGTAGGAAGGAGGGTTTGGCCTCTCCCGGGCCTCTTTCACCTTGGTTTCTTCAGGACGCAGCAATACAGATGTAGCAAGAATTTAAAAGAGCATTTTGATGAAGTGAACAAATAATAGCAAGTGTCTACACCTCAGAAGTTAGGTTTGCAATCCAGTTGAAATAACATTTCATGGTTCTCTAATAGGAAAAAAAAGCATATAGCGGAGCTTTAAAACAGGTTTCAAAGAGATTCCGAAGTTGGCCTCTTTTAGCTAATTATATGGAAACTGTGTTCTACTCTCTTCTTGAAATTCCAGGGTTTCTAAGTAAGGGGATCCCAACATGAATAACTAAACTCTAAACTATATGCTTAAAGGTGGTAGATTCCTCCTCTTTTTCTAAATCATTTTTAAGTTTGTGTATGTGTGGGTGGGAGGTGGGCATATGAGTGTAGATACCCCAGAGGGCCAGAAGCATTTGCTAGCCCGTGAGCTGGAGTTACACGTGGCTGTTATCCGCATGATGTGGGTGCTGGAAACCCAACTCAGGAACACCGGAAGAGCAGGAAGCACTCAGGCACTGAGCCACCACTCCAGCCTTCACATACCTCTTCTTACCTTCTTTCAACTATTGGCCATATTCTCTCCTTACTAAGTCTTATGTCAATACTGTACGAAATAGTCAACCATTTAACGTCGTATGTAAATGCTTACATCTTAAAACATTTCAATTCAAATATAATAACAGATTAATATTCTAGGTACTGTTTTCTTCTAAATATATTAAATACATAGAAGATAGAGCATTAAGGCTTGTGAGGTGGCACATTAGATATAGGGGCTTCCCACAAAGCCCAGTGGCCTGAAGTTGATTCCAAGAACTCTTGGTATAAAAAGTAAGCCAATTCATGCAAATTGTCTGTCTTCTGATCTTCAGAAGTGTTTCTTGGCATGCACATACACACATGTGTATCTCCTCTCTCAATGCCCACATATGCACATAAAATATATATGGTTAAAAATTAAAAAAGAAGGTTGTATTTTGGTATCCCTACCTTAGAAGAATAAAATAAGATATAAGAATTATAGTTTTATTACTTAGGCAATACTGGACTGTGTTAATGATTGATTAGATAGGTAAATGTTTATTGGGTGATCATCCAAATAATTTCTAATTGAAGAATGTCTTACTTATTGTCACTTTCAAATATTTACCAAAAGAATATATTTTTGCACTTTAATTGTTTTGAATTTTGTAAAAAATTTGCTTAATCTTCATCAAATGTTAGTTACAGTACGCACTGTTTGAGGCATAAAAATAATAGTGAGACATATGGATGTGTTTCCTATTCTCAGAGACCAGGGCAGGAGACTTTCTTAGATGGTGTGAGCAATTGTTTCAGAGAGTCTTAACCATGCAGACCATTCTTTGCACACTCAACACTATGAAACTCCAATGTGATAGCAATTTAAGAATCTGTACCAAAGAATAAGAACACAAAACATACTTCCATCTTGACAACAATCTTGACATTTTCAGTATTTGGCACCTAAGCCCTTTCTTTTGGTGGACGTACATGTTCCCTGGTGAGTGAGAGGGGGTTGGGGTCATTTCTATTGGAGTATTTTGTACTCCAGTACACTGCATCTGCATCGTTTTCACATCTCTCGCCCCCCCCCAACTCCTGCTATGTCACTTTAACAAACTCACAACCACATATTCTATATTTGTTTACTAATCAGCACAGTTAGGTCTGTCCCCATAGGATTAGGATCTTGTCCCTGCAAATAAAATGAAAACCCAAGTTGGGCTCTACCTGCCTCAGCAGCCATTGGCTGCCTGTAACTTCACATCTAGGGGTGAGACACTGCGATGTGTTTCTCCGTCCTTGTTGGCATGTAGGCTGGTCTGCTCTTTGCAGGTCTTTTGCAGACAGTCACATTGAGAGTTCACAGGGACCATATACCTGCCCTGTGCAGAAGACACTCACAGAGACAGTGACAGCAGTTCAAGGCTTCTGCTCCTTTTTCTGTGATGTTCCCCGATCCCTGGGTGTAAAGAATGTGTTTTTCGACATTTAGAGGAAATCTAGTTTTATTTTAAGGTAAGTAACGCTCAAAAACATTTTAAAAAATAGATTGCTTTTAAGTATGGCACTGGGGCCCCTTCTATAGTCCCAGTGCTTGGGATGGTGTGACTGTGATGCTAGTTTGGAATATACTGTGAAAACCTGAAAAGAAAGGAAGGAAGAATAAAGAAAGAGAGAACACCCACATATGAGAGAGAGAGAGACAGACAGACAGACAGAGACAGAGAATGTGACAGAGAAAGAATGATAGAAGATAGAGAGACAGACAGACAAGTGAATGGATGGATGGATAGATAGATAGATAGATAGATAGATAGATAGATAGATAGATAGAAAGAATATAATAATTTAGTTGTATCTCAAAATAAGATCAGGATTTTTAAAAACTGTAATAAATCATACAAGGCTTAAAACTGCCATCTTAATTACTTCAAGTGTTCCTCTCAGCAGAATCACATACATTCATCTTGTTATTTTATAATGCACAAGTACTATTTTTTTTTTAACTAGGGAAGCACATCTTCATGAGAATGAGTGGAGTGTTAGGACCTGAGGTTATTTGTTTACTTAAGTAACACAACTCAAGCACTGCTTGCACTTTTGTTCATATATATATATATATATATATATATATATATATATATTTGATGCCTTTGATTATTTGAAAGCATGCTTTCTATTCCTTTCTTCTTCTTTCTAGCCACTTCTGCAAGAAAGACATGTATCCCAGGTAAGCAGAGGTCTACTATCCCTTCTGTGAGGATCCCAGGCAGGAAGAGCAGTGATTTTTCAGGAGGCTAGCGTAGTTACAGGCTGCTGCTTCGCTGTCTCTGAGTATACTGAAGACTCACAAGGCAACAAGAAACTCATGGTGCTCTATGACATAGGGGACTGAGCTGGCCACTTTATTTGGAGCAACCTTCCTGAATTTCCAGATTTTTGTTTTTTCCTAAACATCTGTTCCCTAGATTTATCTCCGGCCTGAAGCAAGGGCAGTATGCAGAGGACATTGCCTGGGCCCCCAAGTCCTGGGGAATGTTTCCAATGACTAGTTGATGGAACTACAAGTTAATAGTATTTGGTAAAAGGAAAAATGGGGTGGGGAATGGGATAATTGTTTGGCTCTTACAGTCAATAACACTGACAAATAAGCCTCTCTGGTTTAACAAAAGATGAGTAGTGCGCTCAACTGCAATCCTTTAGGAAGGCCAGAGTTATTGCAACTTGTGAATTACAGTAGGAAGATGGGGTGCTCAAGTCCAGATCGGTCAACCAGCCTTTCACTTGGTGGGAAATATTTGAAAACACATCTAAAGCTGCAGCTGAAGGATGTTTCCATAGGTCAAGCACTAGTGATGTAGCTGGAGGACCTGAATTTCTGTCTCCTAGCCACGCATAAAGCTGGGCATGGTGATGATGCCATAAATTCTACAAGGTGGGAAGATACTAGAGGGACAGGAGGATGCCAGAAGTCTTGAGAACCATTTGGCTTGGAATACGCAATGAGAGAAAACAGAGACTGTGTCTCAAAGTGTAAGGGGAAAATCAACACACAAAATTGTCCTCTGACCTCTACATGCATGGAAGTCATTCATAGAGAACACAGCCACTCACACACACACGCGCGCACACACATACACACACACACATACACACACGTATTCATGTTGGTGTTGGTGAATGCTAAAGAAGAATTATCTTTAGTATAACAAGTGTAAGACATCTTTTGTTAAAACGTCATACATTATTGCAAATACATTTGCAGAGTGCTAACATCCACAAACACCTTTCTTGCAGATACTTCCAGTTCTATATGATTTTATGCACATATATTCAACTTTTGTATGATCAGTGTCTAATGCAATACCCTATCTGTTTCAGGTAGTGGTAGAATGCCAAATAAAACCAATGTGTAACGCACAGGTGGTGCTGTTTGCTGCATGACTTGGTACTGGAAATATGACTGAAGAGACAAAGGCATGAAGAAAGGCCAGAGAAACAGACACATGTCCAGAAGAACTGGGGTCAGGTGGGACATCCACACTCTGATGTAGTTACAACCTAGCAGACCCTCAGCACTTTATTGTGGACAGAGCACAGTGGGGGGAGCTAGTTAGTCCTGGTAGGGGGTCTCTTAGGGGTGCAGTCTCAGACTATAAACACATTGCTCAATCTTCAGTAAACACTCCTGCTTGGGAACACTGTCAACATTTGTATTCAGACTAGAGGAAGGCTTTGCCACTCCTGTGAGCTTCATCCTTTGAGGAAGGCTTGCCATTCTCACAAGTCTGCAGCATTGGGTCTTTGACATAACTGTGCCATGTCAACAATACACATTTACTGAGGACTTGAAGCGTTCTTTTATACATTTGTTTAGGCCTTCCTCTGACCAGAAAGAGCAGACTCCTGGCAACTGCAATTACAGAAGGGCAGAGCTGGAGAGGCCTAAATTCCTACAGATTTTCCTAAGTCCATCAAGTAGACGGTTACAGAACTAAGACCTTCTGTCTTTTTTTTTTTCCAGAGTCTTTTTTTTTTTAATTAATTTATTCTCGTTACATTTCAATGGTTATCCCATCCCTTGTATCCTCCTATTCTTCCCTCCCTCCCATTTTCTCCTTATTCCTCTCCCCTGTGACTGTTCCTGAGGGGGATTTCCTCCCCCGTTTATGCTAGCCAATGGACAGGACATTCTCCACAGTTGAGTGGAGAGTGGGGTATGACTTTCTCACGTACTCTGGTGCCTCATATTTGACCATGTCCCCTGGAGGGGGAGACCTGGTGGCACTCAGAGGAAGGACAGCAGGTTACCAAGACCTTCTGTCTTATCTCAGGTCCTCTCGCAGTTTGCCTTGTGATGGCCTGTTGGTGAAGGGCGTCATTGAGCTTTGCTTCACAGACACCGCTCTAAGTTACAACCTTAGACAGTCACTATCTATTTAGATGCCAATGCTTTATTTGAGAGAGACAGTCAGAGATTGAATTTAGTGACAAGTTTGCAGCCACAGGATTATACTTTGAACTGTAGTAACTAAAATTTTTTTCTGTGCTGTGTACTGTTCAGGCTTCATATTTTAAAACTCTTTTGGAGATTGCAGTTAGACAAGAGCATACCTGTCTTGAGTATTATCACATCATATCCCACCAAGGCTCAGGCAGGAGTGTCAACAAGAGGTCAAAGCCAACTTAAGCTACACAGTGGGTTCCAGAACATCCTACGCTATAGTGTGAAATCCTGTCTTACAAGAAACGCTCTTAACAACATATCTCAGTAATACCTAAATTTCTCCTACCTATCAATTTCTGTAATGAATGAGAAAGGTAAGTCACAGATTTAAGGTACAAAAACATGAGTTTTTCTTTGAAGTTTTTACATAAGTGTCAAACGACCCTTTGAGAAATGTTATTGGCTAATACTCCATTTCTGGCCATAAGGAAAACTACCTTAAGTTTATCATTTTTCCATTAGTGTGGAGGAATTTGTAGGAAACCCCAGAAACCATTTATGAACCTATTGTGTAGAAATATGACTAACCATGAACGCTGCCCAATGCTTTCTTTACTCAACAAAGATCTAGTAAAGAAAATTGAAAATCAATGGAAATGCTGTCTCCAGATTCATGTACCGTTGGAAAGCTGTGCTTCCAGGCTTGATCAAGAGGTGCTCTATCTGCACCCTATGATGTTCTATCCAGAATGGAAATAACTGAACTATTTGGTCATGCATTGGCTGCGATTAATACCACATAGAGAATCTGTAACTTCATTGTGTGCATTTAATATAAAAATTGTAAACATTGTGTACCACAAAAATCCACAACTATTTGAGTAGTCACCCTAACCTTGCTGTGAAATTCTTTCAGTATATTTTTTGATACTTAGACCAGGTTGGACTGTAGAGTGGTCACGGATTGTTTTAAAGGAAACTTTATTAGTAAAACTACTAAATAAGAAACATCTAATCAAATGCAAATGTAAGGAAAGATAGGCCAAAATCAATAAAGTAATGGAAACTTTCTCCCAAATTTTCAGTGTGTTATTCCATCATTTCAGGACTACTCCTCCAAATCTATTTTATAAGTTATTGATCAAAAGGTAAATATGGGAACTGTACTTTGGTCTATGTATATACAATTTTAAAAAATAGAGAAGATGCATCTGTACATATTGTGTTTCTGAAACAAACCTATATATGAAAATGACTCTCATTTATACTGTGTCCATGATATTTTTTTAGTAACAATGTTATTAAAATTAATCACAAGCATAATCCAAATATTACTTTACAGATGAATTGCTAAATAAATGGGATAACAGCGTATATTATAAAAGATTGAATAACTGATACATTTTAGATTTCTATAATCACATTTGAGAGCATCAACTCACTGGCTGACATGATGTTTTGGCTGCTGCTATTTGAATGTATTTATTGTGAATATTAATATTTGGAATCCATTTTCCTTCTCCACTTCATTTCAGCATAAACTTTTGCACACGCTTCTCTACAATGCTTTATATATATATTTTTTTGCTTTCTTTTCCTTATGAATCATAAGACTTTTTTTTTTTAATTTAGTAACTCAGAGAGAAGGTGCGAAAACCAAAGCACTAAATTTAGACACTAAGTGTTCTGTGGTGTTAATTCTCACCTAGAAAATCAGATTGTGTCAGCTGGCTTGGCCACACTGATGGGTTTCTCCGAGATCACCTCGGTCAAGCTGATCATGTTGATCACTGCACTATAATAATAGCAGTAATCGTATAACTGACAGTAACTATTTGATGGGTATAAATAGACACCACATTTTTCTTTGGAACAGATCATGAACTTGAGGCAGGAGGAGTTTAATAGCTTTCTGAGGTCATGTTGTCATTGAACGCAGCACAGTTCTGGCTTCTGACTCAGAGGCCAGGCCTATGTCCACATTAAGCATGCAGTTCCAAAACACCAGCACATAGAATGGTGACTTCTGGGTGCATTCTTGCAGAGGCCCCTTAGTTTTAAAGATTTGCTTATTTTTTTTTAAAGTTGTGTGTGTGTGTGTGTGTGTGTGTGTGTGTGTGTGTGTGTGTGTGTGTACAGGTATCTGAGGAGGTCAGAAAGTACTCTTAACAACTGAGTCACCTCTCCGATCTCGAGATATATAAAAATGTGATAAATTAAAATTAGAATGGAACCATACTGCCCACCTCAGTATATCTATATATTTAATACCGCATATCAAACACATGAAGAGTCACATTTTTATTCAACTTTACTTTCAGTGAGTGGAAATATTTGTCTATGAGCTTCTTGTTTGGGATTGGTTTTGGTACATCTATGAATACTGATTCCATGCCCCTAAGTCTAGATACAGCATGGACTCACAGTACAGTCTTTGTATGCATGATCTATTTTCAACTAGTCACCAGCTAAATCATCAAAACTCACAACGAAAGGGATACGGATGCTGTGGGGCATGCTGGTCATGACATTTCATATCTGGACTCTTAGCTTCTCTACAGTATTTCAACACAAATTCTGCTCCCGTTAAGTGTCCAGTTAGCTTCTAACCTATGGAACAGATTCGTGGTGTAGCTAAGCAGATACTACCTTTCCTTTCCCCATTTGGGGAAGTGGAACATGCTGTTTTTCCATTTTTTTTACAACTACAAAGGAGAGTGACTTCACCTGAGAACTGCAGGTGGTAGCTCTCTGTGGCAGAAAGTCCCACTTCTTTCCTGCATCCTCCCTCCCTTGGCCTTTCAAAACTGTTCCACCCTCTGCCCTCCAACCACACAGGGATTAAATGGTAAGTTTGCCACATTGCTGAGCTGGTACTTTTTTTTCCCCCTGCTTTAGGTATGCTGGATTCTATGCATGCTGAAGCCACTTGTCCTCAAAGACTCATTCGGTAATAAAGAA